>NW_008825306.1:2910582-2917177 GCF_000699105.1 Pygoscelis adeliae
TCCTCATCCTGAGCATCAATACAACTCACAGCAGTAGCACCAGGGATGTCAGTACAGATCACGATCAAATCAAGGCATTACTTAGCATTTATGTGAGCGTATACCCAGATGAGGAGCAATGAGCACTTTCAGTAATCTCCATTAGTGACAGCCAGGTCTGTCTCTTGCTATCCACAATCATACATTACAAAAAGGAGGGTGGCATGCAGCTTCCACATGGACATCCCACCTCCTTATGTAGTCATGACAGGGACTCCATGGAAAAAACGGACATAGCACACCCACATCAGTTGTTCGTTCTCCTGCCTTACAGCGTGGAGGTGTTTAGTCAGCAGTGAGAGAGATGCAGGGAGGATACAGGTACACCACCAGAGTATCTTGGTGCTGGACACGATCCTTTCCTTATGGCAAAGACTATCGCAACAAGGATCACCTCCACGCCTTGGAGGCGTGTCCAATGTCTGCTGCAAAAGAGGCACATTGTATCATATCATATCGTATTGTATCGTACCGTATCATATCATCTCTCCTCTTGAGTGTATGTTTATTTGGTCTTATATTTGCATGCTTATTACCAGCCCATTCTGATTTTCCTGTGTATGTTAATCTGCACGGACACCCTGTGCATGAGAGCCTAGGGTTTTTATTATTACTTCCTTGACTCTTTGCTTTACTTATCTCTATGAAAGTAGGTCTATTGGGATCCAGCTGAAACTCTCTTAGCCTGTCTCTGGTCCTCTCTCACTCATCCTCCCTTTGTCGCCCTTGTTCTACTAGTGCCACAGATTTGTCTACCAAACACCCGGTGGACTCATTCCAGTCCCACCATGTAGTCAGGCAGAGAGAGATTCCCCCTGTAGAGAATAAGTGAGAAAAGTAGGTTAATTAAGGTCAGTGAGTGCAAATAAATCACCCAGAAAGCTGTCCCCACACTGCTGCACCTAGAATTGTTTATGAATATTTTCCAAAGAATGTTCCATTAGGTCTTCACTGACTTGAATTTGGTGCTTGGGAAAAATCTGTCTGAATGAGACCTGCCAACATGATAACTCCAAAAGTGACAGGGCTGCCACATCCTGGGTCTGAGCTAATGCAATGCACCATGCAGGTGATCTGCATGTGTACAGCATGTACACATTCCGGAGCCATGGACACCCTGCCCTGTCACAAGTCACCTCTGATTCACTTGTGCAATGAGTTTGATGCCTACAGAAATGTTCTTTCCTGTGGGATTTCCAGGACCCTGATGGTTCATCACACAAAACTGCTAGGCAATAAATTACACTTACAAACACTGCTCTTTCACTAAAACTTTTAGGCCAGGAAGGTCATGTCTGATCACATTTGAAAGAAAAAATGTTCTATTCATTTACTATATAGATCATATCTTCACTGGTGAAAAACATCAGAAATCATTAGGGGTCTGTCGGTAAATCTCTTCTGTTTTACACTGTTGGATGCCTGACCCCCACAGCACAGTGGGAACTGCACTCATTTCTGCAAAAGATCAGACCACTGAACACAGAGCTCTGGAGAGCATTGGTCCTAACACTGAAAGAGTAGCTCTCTCCAGACCAGTGCAATGTTGATCCCCCCCCAGTAAGTAGGCCAATTTGTGCCAAATATGGTGATGATTTTTTCTTTCCTGTGTTGAGACCACCCACCCACTACGCACAGGGCACTGGATAGTAGCTATAATAGGAAGATTTTAACCTCAACTAATGGCAACCAGAAAGTGACAGACTCATTTTCTTATTACCAGTCTTCTTAGGACTGGACAGGCAATTATTCCCTTGAGACCTCTTCTGTGTACTAAATTACATGGACTATCTCCAAAGAGCAATGACAACTCAGTAAGCTGGGTGTAAGCTGGGTTACCTCTGTCCCCGTCCCACAAACTGCTCTCACTAACCTTGCAGTGGTGTTGACAGACTCCAGAAATAGCCATGTCCAGTGTTTTCTTACTAGAAGTCAGGTCTGGGTCATATCAGTGGGGGAGGTGAATTAAAAATGACAAGGGGAGCCGCCCGGAGCGGTCTCATCCCTCTCTATGCACAGTCCCCAAAGGTGGTACTGAACCATGCCCAGCACGTAGTCCCTCGTAAACACATTAGTGATCCCTTTTCAAGCTGAAACTAGGGGCGCCTGATACCTTTCCTCTCTAATATTCCTCCCCACGTTCCTTCGCTGCTAAATGAAGGGCACGACTTTCTCAATGTTTTCTTCTTCCCAACTCTTTCTTACAGTTTTTGTTTCATTTTAATGCAAGGGCACCAATCCTAGTTTATGTCATAATAGATGGACAACAATAGTGCAATTTAACTAAAATAAAATGCTAAACAGTGCTACATGTTGACGGCGTCATGATGGATAAAATTTGGAGTGTTTTGGTGGTTTATATCTTGAAAGAAGGGCTGGCAAGTGTACAAAGTGACAAATGTATTTAAGAATCTATGCCATTCAAATGATACTACCACATGTCTGTTTGGGATTTTTCCCGTCTAAATGTGGGAATATGGGCACAGATTCACTTGCATACTGTGTTCTTCTAACATAAAGTGTTGGAATCTCGGAGGGTGTGTCAGTGGCACCCGATGTCACCAGATACACATTGCAAAGGAGACAGCCGAAATAAGTGTACATTATGTGTGCCAGGCAGTCTTTATTTATTTATTTGATGTAAAAAGGAGGGGATGGTGCTCAAAACATTCTCACTGGAAATTGGTGTCAGCGTGAGAAAGACAAAAATGTATCATATGCATTTCAAGGCATTGCAAGTTCCTATCCTAGCTGAAGTCATCGGCAATTATGATACAAAGAGACCAGATCCTGATGTGAGTGACAATGATGTAAAAACCTGCTAATTCGCGTCATTTTGATTGAATTATTCTGCATTTACACCAGTTTCACTAAGATGGAAGCTGACTCAGGGTCTTTACATAAATCTATACATTTTGTGCCTTTTTCTCCTTTTATTTGTCACAATAAGCCACCTCCTTTGTTGATTATTTTTTATTTGTGGAATGTATTCATATTCTCAGAGTCCATCTGCTAAAAGTATCCTATTTAAAAGAAGATGGCATCATTAGCTACCCTCTCTTGCTATAAAGAAAGGAGCAGTTCCCATATTTTTACCCAGTTCAGTGGCTCAGTGGATGCACTAATCTTGCTGAACACTTCAGTTTAGATGGTATATCAATGAGGCATTCAAACAGAGCAGTTTATACACAAAAATTCTGTCTGCTTTGTAAAAGATTATCCTTTTATAAACACTCTGCGGAAAACATAAAAGCAAATAGGGGACAGCACATAGGACAGGAAAGATGTTAGCAGGGAGATTAATACTGAATGGGTCGAAATGAATGGTGCTTACCAAAACGAGGTCCAGATACTTTGGCTGCAGTGAAACATAAATAATGGGAATGACACATCGTTTATTCGGGATAATGAGTTGATCCGAAGTAGGGGCCTAGAACAAGAGATTAAAGATTAAATATCCATCTCCTGATGAATATCAGTAGCAAACTTTAACCTTTTCCTTCCAAAAGCACAATTTCTTTGAACAATCATGTCAGCACAACACAGTGAAGAAATGAGCTAAAGCAAACTTAAATCACATTCTTATCTTATCCTGTAAGAAAACACTGCTTCATATTTTAAGACAGACAATTGTATTTTTATTTCCAGGCTTGTAACTCTTTTGGAATAATTATATGAGAACACAAAGATTTTGCTTGATGTTTTGTATTAGAAAAATCTGGCTTTAGCATTTATTGCTTACATTTTAGTCCTCTGCAATAATTGAAGAAAGAACATACCATCCTGAACATTCACTTGGGTGGAGAGATAATGACAAAAAGCAGCCTGCTGGAAAAGCACAGCATACCACATGCCGAATTAGAGTCTTGAATGCAAGGAGGACTTGGAAGATGTCACAAGCTTTGGATCAGGAAGGGCTGGAAGTGTAGCGAAGGGGGGAAAGGCACAGACAACTGGGGACAGCAGGCTGACTGTACTGCAGCGCTGGCAACCTGTCCAAGCTGGTCAATTAGTGGTCCTTCTAGCTCAAGATGCTGTACTGCAACTGAGGCAGAAGACATAGGACAAGTGGGAATCTGGATAGCTGTGGCTTGCCCAGAACTTGGAACAGAGCAGCTGCTGAATGCACGCAGCCAGCCAAGCCTCGCATTGTGGTTTTGTTGCTGATGGCTGCCTCCTGAAAGAGGGATAAAACTAGGGATGGGGGGAGGAGGGAGGAGGGGGCGAGACTTTCAAATGACATTTAGAAAACAGCCAGGCTAGGAGGCAAGGGTGAGTTCAGCATGCTTTCACCTGCTCCGTGGAAAGGGGTTCACAAGCGAAAGGAGTTTGTGGTTTCGTTCTACTCTCTAGGGAATGTGTTGTCCCGGTGCCAAACCAGCATGCATGTACAGTTGGCAGTTTCTCCGCAGAAGAAGCGTAGGACTAGGAGCTGTGGAAAAGTATCCATTTTTACTTGGTAAATATTTGCATGCAAAACCAGATATTCCCATAGGTTTTTGTGAGGCTCTGTGAATTTGTTAAAAGGAAGGATTTTTGATTTGTGCTGGGGGAGTGTGCATGCACAGATGCACAGTTCCAGTGCGGACATGGTCCTGGGAGGGTGAGCTCACTGAAATGGCATCTTGAAGGACACTGAATACCTTTCAGAGGGTAGGTCCCACGTTTTGCAAAATTCACACATTGGCAACAGAATAAAAATACTACCATTTCACACTGTCCCTTTTCACCATGAAAACAGACAAGATTTGCTGTGTTTCCAGACACCTTTTCTCCTCGGCTGTCCTCCAACAGCATCACTCCACTGCCCTCATCTTAAAACCTCCTGAAGACGTTCTGAAAAACCTCCTGAAATGTCCTGCTGCTGTATCACAGGTAATATGCAGACAATAAGACCACAAGTTTCAGGAAGGCCAAATAAATGCAGGTGAAGGAAGAGAACTTGGGGTGCTGGACCAATAGAGGAGGCAGAGCTGACAAATCAATAGTAAGGGAGTGAAAACAAGACATGTGGCTAGTTATCATTGTGGTCAGCCAGGTCCAGGCTCTGCAGCATTTGGCCAGCCTAGGCAGTCCCACACTGGAGAGCAGGTCAGGTTTTCCGCCACTGCTCGCGATGGTGAGGGGAAGGGGAGGTCCGTCTCGCTCGGTGCCAAAGCAGCAGCCTCTGCTCCAGGGAACCGAAGCGCTGCTCTCCGGGGACACAGAGCGCCGTGCTTGGCTCAGCTGGTCTGCCCGTTTTCAGCACCCTGCACTGATTTCCAGCCAGACAGGCTTTTATCCTTGAGATACGAGCAGCGACTTTCCTTTTATTCAGAAAGAAGCAGCCATTTTCGAGCATTATCGCAGTGCTGATAATACATATTACAAACAGCAGAGCTGTGAAGGGATGCCAGAGCCCTGCTGCTGACTGATGCCTGACCTTAGGAAAGCCCACGTAACCCTGCCACACCACAGCGTGCTTGCCTGTGCAACGGGGACCATCCTGCCCGGGGGCAAGCGGCATTGCAGGCGTCAGTGCCAGGGACCCTGCTGCCATGTGTGCACCTCCTCTCAGGGGTCCAAGGGGCTCCTCACACAGCAAAAGACACTCCCCTTAAGGTCTGCAGGGGATATTTGAGTGATCCTACAATCAAAGTTGTTGTAGATACACACACAACAACTCAAGCATGTTGTAGGGGAGAGAGCACGGCCTCAAAGGCCCCTGTCGTGGCACAAAATGGTGGCCCCAAGGCTCCTGGCGGCCAGCACTGCCCTCCCTGGGGAGGAAAATGGTGGCACTGGGCCTCCCTGCCTCCCCTCACCTCACCTCACTGCTGAGGAGGAGCAGCTCCCAGCTGACTCCAGCACATGGCAATGGGCTCCTGTACTTTGAAAGTATTTGTGACTCAATTTAAAATTAGCCCTTGATAACATAAAGACGATGATCAGAGCAGGACAAGACAGAGAAAAGACTATTCCAGGAGTATTTGTCCAAATTCAACAGGCAGAAGCGAGCTTTCCAGGGTTGCTTCCAGTATGTACCTGTGAGCTAAAATCATAACAGCTTTTATTCACAGAGAACTATCCAATTGAACATCTGAGTATATATAGGAATGAGGGGTTTGGGTTGTAAAATTAGATGGCTGTTTCCCTATGCAAAATGTCCACTCCAGGAAAGAAAGAACAAATTCCTTGTGAAACTGCTCTGGGAGGAACCAAAACTCAAGTGTTCATAGCCTGAGTCACGCAAGGGAACTACATTTTAAAACATCTGTGAATAAACCTGTGCAAACAGACGTGAGTTTTCTTAGCTGCCGCGGTTTAACCTCAGCTGGCAACTGAGCACCACACAGCCGCTCGCTCACTCCCCCCTGCACTGGGATGGGGGAGGGAATCGGAAAGGTAAAAGTGAGAACCCTTATAAGCTGAGATAAGAACAGTTTAATAATTGAAATAAAATATAATAATAATAATATTAATAATAATGATAATAATAGAATATACAAAGCAAGTGATGTGTAATGCAATTGCTCACCACCCACCGACCGATGCCCAGCCAGTCCCCGAGCAGCCG
>NW_008825306.1:2920586-2923086 GCF_000699105.1 Pygoscelis adeliae
ACAGCTTATGAATGTGATTCAGTTAGTCCCGGCTGGTGCGATATTGCCACCGGTGCACCGTTGTGGTAGCGATTGGCACCCGTTGTTTTTCGACCTTCAGCAACCCCACAACAGAAGGGTCCTCCAAGAGACCAGGCAAGGTGGACAGCTGTTTAATTTCTTCTGTCTCCAAGGCAGCTATACCAAAAGCCCACCAGTACCATTTTGGGTCCTTGAAATACCCTCTCCTAAGGTAGTCTATGCCAAGGATGCATGGAGCCTCTTGGCCAGTCACAATGGAGTGCTTTTGCCACTCATTCCCAGTTAGGCTCACTTCATCCTCCAATACAGTTAGCTGTTGGGATCCCCCCATCACTCCAGAAATACAGATGGGTTCTGCCCCTTTATAGCTTGATGGCATTAGGGTACACTGTGCACCAGTGTCTACTAGAGCCTTATACTCGATGTGCCAGGCCATCGAATCCACACAGTCCAGTAAACCTGGTTGTCCCTTTCCTCCACCTGGCTGGAGGCTGGCCCCCTCTAGTCCTGGTCACAATATTTGCCACTCACTTCTTGTAAATACGAATCAGAAGTCCCTTCATTAAGATCAGGAGTAAGATCAGCCCTTCTACTCTGTCTAAGGAACTGCCCACTGGAGGCTGGAGCAGTAATTTTCCTGAAAGAACCCCCTTTTGTGATTGTTTTTCTTGCACCTCATGTACCCGTGACTCTAGGGTCAAGGTAGATTTTCCATCCCACTTCCTCATCCGTGGTCACACAGGTAAAACCACAGGGTGGTCCGTGGTGTGTACCCACTATATCCTCCCTCTTGAGCAGAGGAACGGCCACAGTGCCCGCATCCACTATGCAGTTTATCAGTCTGGCGCTCTCCTCCCCGCGGAGGGGGCTGACAGGTCAAGGCACCTGTAACCATCCAACCGCTCCCCTACAGCCACCATAACGTAGCCCAAGTACAGCACTCCCTGCCCTGGGTTCACTGCATAATCCATGGAGAGAAAATGGGGCACCATTCGCCTCATCCTAACAGCTGAGATGAATCCCACAAAAAAATTCCTGTCTCTCTTCTTTGGTTAGTTGAATCTCACCCGTACAATATTTTATTAGTAACATGTCATTAATGATGCAGGTATTGATATTGAACCTGTGTTTTTACAGGTGTGACTGATTTGCCAGATCCTCACGTATTCTGATTCAAATCATCATGCCATTTTTTATAGTGCAAGCCTTTGAGGAGACAAAAGTGTTTTTACATTGCCAATATGAGTTTATTAGATGTATGTTACCCATTTAGCATCCAGAGGGGCTTCAATTGGGCAAAACTATCAGAAATGTAATTGTCTTCCATCACATGGTGGGAAGCTTAGAGTCTGTCAGAGACCTTTGGACACTGAACCTGAATCAAAGTCACCCCAAGCAGTCATGGAATATGGGGACATTTAGACTTGCACCTGGTTACAGATCTGAAATCTGGACTTAGGTCCATTAACTAGCAGTAGTAAGCAGAAGTACATCAGCAAACCTTACCTAGGCCATTTTAGGATGGAAATGGCCTGTCTACACCTGGTCCAGTTCAGGGAGCAGGACTGAAGAGCACCTTGTGGCAACCTGATACTGGGGCAGCTAGCAAGGTCCTGAGGTGCGGTGAAGGGTTTGGCAGCCAGCAGCAGAGCACGTGGGGCTGTAAAGGCAGGCTGCCCCTCTTTCTGCCCCTCGGAGCCCAAGCAACACCCTGCCTGGCAATTCCCTTCACATCAAAGGAGCCTCCCAGAGGCCCTACCGATGGCCATGGCGGGGCTACAAGAGCACTGTAAAGCTGCTTGAGCAGGGTTAGCACTGTGCTCCCATATGGTCTTGGATTGTACCTTTCCACAAACCAGCTGTACCTCTCAAATAAATACGTACTGGGCAAAGCTCAGAAATGCATCTTTCTGGAGATTATTTCCATCTGCGCATCACAAAGGATATACTGATTTAGCTACACTCCTGAGATCAGAATGGAAACACTGTATAGCTGGGAAGCAGACACATGTGCTGCTTATCAAAGCTATACATGCTGTACAAAAGATACCAGTGTGGAGAGCAACCGGCTATATTTGCACCAGCACACGACCTGTTCTATAATTCTCTGAAACAAAGGAAAAGGAAGTGCTGAATGCTACTGTTCCTGGGCCATGCAAATGGCATGTCAGGAGGACATCGATCCTGGCTGAACTCATGGACATGAGGAATCTAAGTAATTGACAATTGCTGTAGCTGTCAAGGATCGCCCCCCAAAGCCTGTTTATTTGATTTATTTATTTGTATTCCTTGGAGCTGCAGAGTAATGCAATAATTGACACAATGGGAAAGGATATCCCAGGAGACATACCAAAGGGAGAAGTTGCATCTCTTTCAGAGATGAGCGCAAAGTAGAACATGTCACCGGAGCAAGGCTGTATTCTCCCTGCAAGGCTCTTTCACCCATCCATAAGGAGGACGAGTTGCCTATTCCCCAAAA
>NW_008825306.1:2927894-2937695 GCF_000699105.1 Pygoscelis adeliae
GATGAAGTCAGGGAAACTGAGGCAGTGGTCTGCCGTGTGCCTTGCAAAGTGATGAAAAGAATTCCTCTGTCCAAGATCCTAATCTCCCGTCTTATGCTCTAAGCCTTTTTGCACTGCCCAATGAGGCAAAAGGGAGTTCTGCTTGAACACAGCTATTAAAATTGGGCTTTTTAGGAATTTCCATCTTCACCTTCATCAAGCTGAGCATAAGCCTTATTAGATACGGAAGACTGCATTGAACACATTAGCAGAAGCGTTTGTCTTGGCAGTAGACAAAGATCAGTTGTCTGTGCTACTGTTATTCGATGTATTAGTTGCCTTCTACGTGGCTGGCTACAGGTGATCCTCTTGTCTTGCACCTTGGCAGCCTCAGTCCGGATGGCTCCCCATGGCATCATTCATGTCTCTCTCTAAAACTGCAATGGACCATTGTGGGCATTTCCAAAACATACCCAAGTACACAGTGACTTGGTGATAGACTGCGACCACTTTCCTACATAGAGCTGAGGTAATCAAAATGGGTCCAGGAGAAGGCAAGGATGGACAGTGTTTTATTTATTCTGGAGTCATTTAAAATCAAAATAAATATTGAATGACCTGGATCCTTAGTGCAGTGTCACTGAATTTATGCAAAGAATGAGGCTGAGACTGAGGAGAGGAGATTTGTTTGTCTGCTGTTAAAATACTTTTTAAAAGATCTTGGGAAGAGGGTATAATTTTTGAAAGCTCTTCCTGTACAGAACCCTCTCCATCTTTGTTCACATGTTCACACCGCTTTGGGTAAGACGTAGTATGTGTACTCAACTAAAGAAAGAGGGAGCTGCGATGTTGTGATAAATACAGCATAGAGGAGTCCAGTAATGCTTTGTAACTACAGCGTTGGGTTTTTTTAAATCACAGCAGTAGGGCAAGTGCTCTACAGATATCAATAGTTGCACCAGAGCTGACCTATGTTGCACAGAATGAATGAGCTTTGACTATAGGAACACAGATAGGCAACCCTGCTGACTCCTGCTGCATAAAACTATTATAAAGCTTGCAAGGCAACATCCTTCCAGGGCTCTTGGACTTGTGGCTTCATCTAGTCTGGGACTTCTGAGAGCGTTTTTTTCTTTATAACAGCATCACACTTTCCTATACTGCTAAACACAGAAGACATTTCTGATGTTCGCATTGCAAGCTTCACTCGCAGCGCACTTGTTTTCATGGTGTTTGACAAAGCCTTTGCTTCAATTCAGGGGCCAGTTCTGTGATAACAAGGACATAGATGGAAAAATCAGTGCTCCATGAGGCATTAAACTTCTTTTTTTCTTGTTGTGGGCCAAAGCAAAATGCCCACAGGTGTCACAGCCCCACATACCAATAATTAGTTCACCACAGCAGGTATATCTCACCACAAAAGCTGTATTTTGAAAATGAGATCTTTTCTTTTGGGAGAATCGCAATGCCTAACTTCTGGGCATGGGAAGTTAGGTTACGATGGGGTGTAAGCAGAATGCAATGCCGCCTGCTGCAAACACCTCCCAGGGTCTGAGCTTTGCTGCCCTACACCACGCCAGCGCTACCTGAGAAGCACACGGGTGTTTTTCAGGTGTCTTTGGAACTGCAAGCCCATGCAAACAAGCTGTGCCAAAAATGATCGACTGAGAACTGTTAAAGTACAGCAATTCAGCAGTCAAAACTTCCTTTATTTAAATCCCCAAACACCACTTAGTTATATAATAATCTCACTTCTTTCATGCTCCACGAGCTTGCCTTAAATTGTCTGGAGCAGCTCCTCAGCCAACACAGATAGTCTCAGCCCGCAGAAGGCAGTGGAACTGGGACGATTCCCACCAGCTGCCGCTCTGCCTTGACTGCAGTTGCATTTCACACACAAAAGATGACAATAATCTACCAAAAAAAAACCAAAACAGAAAAACCCCACCCTCCCCTCAGTTTGAATTATCATCTGCAAGAAAAGATTCCAGTGTTCGCGCTTCCATGGAAAATCAATACAGTCTTATCTTTGTTTTTTTACTTAAAAAAATACTTGGGATGACAGTATTAGGTAGCACTGTGAAAAACAACTAAATATAGCAGTAGATCATGGTGGGTGTGAATGGAAAACAAAGGAGTCAGGAGCCGAGCTCCTGCTGCTGTTACGTCACTATAACACCCATAATTATGTTATTATGTACACTGCCCACTTCAACTATATCTGGACACCACTTACCATGATAAAAATCTGATTAATAACATGACATATAATCTTGGTTTCTTTGATGAGCATTAACTTCTGTCTTCTATATTCTTTTTCAAACAGACAGGATATTTGTTTTGCCTCCCTTCTACAGGGAGTTTGGAAGAGTGAACATACGGAAAAAATTAAAAAGGGTGATTTAAAATCTCATTGCTGGACTCATTTTACCTCAGTGTAAAAACACGTTAAACCACTTCTAAAGCACTGCTGTGCATAAATTCTCCTCCTCACAAACACCAGAAATTTATAAATACTATAACCCCCATATAGAAATTCATCTGGACTTGCTTAGCTGTACAACCGCTATACCTTTTTATCCTGAGCACCACAGCTTTCAAACTTAAAATGTCCTCGTACCAGCTGAAGACATTTTTGAAAGAAGTGCTATGGCTCCTGTTAAGACAGCACACAGGGGAAATCCTTGCTCCACTGAGATCAATGGAAAAAATGCCATAGAGTCTCTTACACAAACTTTATTTTTGCTCTGTCCCCTTTCTTCCCCCCTCACCTGCCATTGATACGATTCTGCCTGAAAGTATTTTCAGCTGTGATCAAGCACTTGGGGCACAAGCAGCCGGGGTGGGACCCGCTGTGCCCACTCCCCGCTGGGGGTAACGTGGCGGGTGGCTCAGGCAAGCGGTGCTCGACTGGGCTTGGTGCAGCAAGGGACCCCGTGGGCTTTGTGCTGGAGAAGGCATGCGAGGATGCCCGCTGCCAGTGGTGGGGTGGCCGTCACTGCTTCCCAGCACTGGACGGTATCGTATGGCACCTCAGGTGTTTCTTGCGGCGGCCTCATCACATCCTCTTTTGCTGTTTGTGCCCGAAAAAGCAGTACCGCAAATTTCTACAAAGACACTAATGTTTGTCCAAAGTGAAGGATTTTAAAGGCCTTGAGACTTTTTTAAAAAATATCTAGAAAGTGAGAGGGGAAAAAACAGAACTGGCAAAAAATTGAATGAAAAACAATGCCCTCCAAGCAGAAAGATTTTTTTTTTCCTTTAGCTAAATGAATATTGAAAAAACATATATCTTATTATGTCTTCAGCCCCTGAGGTTATCCTAACTGGTTTGTTTCACAATCCACCAGGAAAAACCCTCAAGATATTTCTAAGATAGCTGTTAAACGTCTGACTTTCATCTACAATAGAGGAAATCTGTATTGCCAACAGCTTGTTCTCAGAATTCCACCTTAAAACAGTTTTAGTACCACCAGACCAGAAGGGTTTGATGCCAAAGAGCTGTTCTGTCCTATTGAAAGCAGAGAATGGCTTCCTCTGCAATATGTACAAAGAGCAAGGAAATTTACTCAATTAATGTGAAACACAAAATGGTATCTGCCATCTGGAGATGCACACAAAAGCCATGGGCAGTCAAACACTTCTTAAGACTTTGGCATGTAAAATTAACATATTTTGAGACTTAAAGGGACATGTGAACTCCTAGTACGCGAGGATTCCATTTTTCTCACAGCAAAATAAAATACACAGTAGAATATTTCCAACGTAAGGTCCCAGAAACAACAGTGCTGACCACCTACAAAAATTTGCCTGTGACATCAAGACTACCATCTATATACTATTGGATGTGAATTGAGCAGTTATTTATTTAAATATGCATTTTTAAACAATGGATGGAAATACGCTTTCACTGAACTTTACAACTACACTGAAGTGTGATCTCTTACTGAGACCGGCGTAAAAGTCTTGTCATTTCTTCTTGTGTCTGATGCTGTGCAACCACTCTGGATTTATTTTTCATTGCAAAAACAGAGTGATGCTGGCTAGTCAAGTTTAGTGCAGATACAAAGTGTGTAGAAAGGGCTCCCTTTACCTTAAGCATTTTTAAATACTCTTTCGTTTAATAAAATTAAGAAAGTTCAGCTCCAGTGTCAGTTCCCTTTTGTGTATTAAAAAAACCATACTGCTTTAAAAAAAATGACATATGGTATCTAAGTGGTCACCACCATAAATTATTCAACCTCTGCTCACTCCGCAAACGTAAATCTAACAAAATACAAAACCTGAGGCCTCACCAGCAAACTCATGGTCACGTATCCCCGGCGGTGTCCTCGGCACACATTTGGCCACACAGATCTGGTCACTGCATCCAAAATTTTCATCCAGACACCCACTGCGATATACAAATTTACCCACTTTTTACTCTACCTCCACCCTCCATTTTGACACTCCCCAGGATCACCTGCGCTGAGCCCCCCTACGTTTTACGGTAGTGCCCTTTCACCCTGCCCGTTACGTGACAACACAGCACTAGTTTCACAAACCCTGTCTTGTGTATTGTGCTGGAGAAAGAGTGACAAAAGCGGAGGAGACGGGGGAAATCAAACCCGTTCCTGCTTAAGACAAAAAAGTTCAGCAGCGATCCCCTGCACGATGTTGCTCAGGACGATCTGGATGCATGCACAAATCTGCCACGTTTGTCTCGCAAACACAACCCTAATTCAGGCACCCCACAACTTTGCAGCAATTATCCTAACTTTCTTTTAGTGGATGCTCTATTTTTTTTTAAAGCACAGAAGTGAATATTTCAGAGTACACGAGAAAGTTGCTTCACAGAGGAATTCAGAGCCAAGGACACCAAACCTGCAAGTAATTACTCATGTGAATTATGATAATGTAGCCAGTACAATACAGTGATGCTATACGCACTGCATTTATTCAGATGTGTAGGAAAACGGTGGCAATAAGCTTAGCAGAGCTGGAGTATTAATGAAGGAGTGTCAGGTGAAAAAACTTCTTAAACAGTGACCCTGTCACTCACTTTGCAAGTTTCCTGTTCTATTATATTGACAAAGATTTGTCTTTTAAGGATTACTTTTACTGATTCGTTTTTTAGTTCAAGCACTCTTAAAGGTAACCCGGTAAAAAAACATAATATGAAGCAGAAGATGCAAAAGTCATCATTCCAGTATCAACATTCACATGGCCCATTCATTTTTTGCTGCATTTTATAGGAAAAAAAAAAAAAAAGTATGTCAAACTGTACACTCAGCCAGAAGAAAGGGAATGAAAATGCACTAAAGCACCATTTAAATTTTATTTATCAGTTTGTTGATTTGTGCTTGCATTTGCGAGTGTGCGTGTGTGAGAGAGGAGAAACAGAGACAGACAGGGAGAGAGGGAAGAAAATGACTCATGCCTGACAATGTTGCCATGTAAATGGTCATAGTTGCGGGCTTCCCTGGGGGAATTTGTAATACCGCAGCAAATATCTAGCTAGCCTGCAATTACGGTGCCGGCAGCGAGTCCTTCCATCACGAGCCATAATGTCTGGCTACGGCTGGTGGGAGCGCTCTGGCTGTGTCCCCCCAGCGGGAGCGTCCCGGGCTTCAGGGTCCGGGTGGCTGGCGTGGGGCAAAGCTGCCAGGACAGCCCCACACCTCCAGGCAGGCAGAGCTCTCCCAAAAACTGCTTCCCACAGAATGATGCGGAAGAGAAAGCGCAGAGACCAGAGGCAGTGTCCAGAGCTATCGGCCCAAGACCTTTCAAAATCACTGAAGAATAAATACATTTCAAATGCTGTTTAGGAGGCTTTCGTGCACAGCTCCTCTCTTAGCACATGCGTGTACGTTTGGTGTATGATCCCCAGCCATCCCCTCCTATGGCAGAATCCAATCTTGCAAAAGAAACCATCACCACCACTGATGTGAAGGACTCTGAGTTAAAAATAAAAATACAGTCCTCAGCAAAAAAGAGAAGGGTTCCCGGGTGAGGAGCGTGAACCCGTGCCAGTGGCAGACTTGAAGTGCAACATGACGGAGATGCTGCTGTAACCGGACAGTTGAGGGATGAGCTGGGGTTTCCAGGCATGTCACGGGGATGACATCCCACGGCTCCAGGGGCCAGGGCCACTGAACCCGCTGCCGGCCAATCCTTGGAGTGTCACTTACATGAGCTCCAAAGTAATCTTCTGGCCCACCCTTTAGGAAAAAGATAAGATGTCATGATCAGCTAATAGGAAGTGACAAGAAGAGATAAAATGGATGGGGAGGGAGGGATGGTTTCAGATTGAAAAGGCATTATTCTTTCCTCTAACGCCAACCCTGCTAACTATAGGGCTGAGTTAATTAACGGGCTGTTTGAGCAATTCTTTCATCCATTTTTGCATATAACATTAATTTTTCTACAGATATATATAACACAATTAACCTGTAGCTATTTAAACAATCACACATGGCAATCCCTTCAATCTGGTGGGGAAAACATTGCACTTTTACAGGAAAAAGGATTTAATTAGGGAAAAAGATTGTGAAGAGTCTTTGTTCGTCTAGTCTTCCAGCCATTGCCTTCCATCTGGCACGGGAACCCATTACCAAAACATCTGAGCATCTTCCACAAAAAAAACCCACAAAAAACCCCAAACCAACAGGAAGGTATCAAGTTTCTGGCTTTCCTTCCTCTTCAGGGTAGAAAATCCTATCTGTCAGACTTAGTTCACTTGCAATTAAGAAATCTGCTTCACTCCCTAATGAAATGTTAGTGCGTCACTTGACGAAGTCCCATTGAGCACAGAGCGGGAGGTTTAGGCTGGAAAATGCTTGTGAAGTTTCTCCCCATCTGCTGCTCCAATGGCACCTCTAAGTGGGGGGGCTGTGTCCTACCCCCCGCAACCACCCTGCTGCACACGCACAAAGCTCCCGGTACTCGGTCAGCTCCGCAAACTTCAACAAAAACCTAATCAGAAGTGCCAGGCTTTTAAGATCACAGCCCTGCCATGATGTTAATCAGTTTGGTGGGGGAAGAAGCGTCTCCGGTGGGTACAAAGCCCAGGACAAGAGGTTGCGATCTCTGCGCGGCAGCCGTACGAATGACAAATAACAGCAGCGAACTGCTGCCTTCGGCGGAGAGCCGAGCGTGTACTACGGACACAAAAAGGCTCCTCTGTAAAGAATTCGGAGCTTAACCAAGCCACAATATGTTTTGAAGCTTTTGCCAAAAAGTACAGAAACCTGTAGTCAGTGTAGCTAAGCATTTGATAACAAGCATGGTTTCTTCTGCTCGACATATTTTCCTGGTGTATTTGTTTGTAAAGGTAGAGATAAGTATAGTAACACAATCTGTTCTTTAATATCATAGGCAAAGAAAAATCACTAGTCACTAGCTACAATGGTTTACAATCTTTGTGAGACAGCTGCAAGTATGTTTATTTTTTTACCCTGAATATCTCAAATGGAGCCTGATCCTGAAAACCCTTCTTCCCTCCAATGAAGCTTGCCTGCAATAATAATACTAATGAAAAGCAACTGCTGATGTAAGGAAAGAAAAGAAGATGAGGCTCAGATTCCCTATACGATGCTTGTAATGGTTATTTTCACTAAAGATAAGAAAGCAGACTTGTATGTGCAATATCACAGAAACAAGCCATTCTGCCCGTCCACAATTTTGACAGTTATCTGTGGAAAATGCAGACTTAAAAAACTCTTAAGAATAATTATTAGAAATCATAGCCAAAATAACATACATCAGCCTTGATTAGTTACATGAAAAAGCAGCCTTAAATTGATAGTTTAAAAACAGGAAAATTAGCAGTATGATTAAGTATGAATGGCTAATAAAAAGAATTTTGCTAAAACAGATTAAGGTTCAGATCAAGGTCACAAAAGGAACTGATTGAGGAAAATTGTCATTTTTGCTGGGACTCGGTAGCTGTTTTAGGAGCGCTGTTTCCTCTGAATCACAGTCTTGTAATGAGAAATTACACTGCTGGGCTTAACAAAGACTTGGCACGTTTGTTTACCCCCAAATTTCAGTTAAAACATTGTGGTTGAAGAAAAAGGCGAATTCCTTGTGTGCAAGTAGATGGAAAGGGATGTAAGCAAGCTAAGTAACCTCTAGTACAATATAAGGTGAATTTATGCCATAGTTCCAGTTCTCATGTTTGCTGTAAATTCACTCCAGGAAAAGAAATCTGCAAGTGAACCAAAGTCCCCCTATTTCTTCCAAAACAAACAGCTTCTAGTCATAGCGCCACAGAACCCCGTTAGCAGAGGCCAGGCAGAGAAGTGCTCTACTAACGGGGTCTGAGATTTTGCCTTTCTGCCAGCTTTGCCCCTTCTTGGCTGCGGATAACCTCCAGGAGCGTATGCCTCTGCCCCTCTTTCTGTCCTGACAGGTCAAGAGCTGAACAAAGGCCTTGGATCCGTAGGTATGGTCTGAAATTCTGTGTTTCCAAGGGAAAGATTTACAGGGAGACTTTTCCCAGGCAAAGCCTGTCTTCCTGCGTTCAGACACCAGCAGTCCTCTGCTGCGAAAGGGACAGTGCCTAGACGCTATGAGCACAGCTGACCTCAGGAATTTCAGACCAGAAGCAATCTTTTGCATGCAATTCCCCTCTGAAAACGACTCTATTTTCTTGTTATCCCTCTTGCAGGGAGCTGGGGTGATTCCCGAAGTTGCCAAAGAGCTGATGTGTGAGTGTTACCATTGCCTCACATTTCCATCTTGTCCCGATGGTGCATGAGAGAAAGAGGGAGGAACCACAAGTGTTCAGGTCTTTATCCGCCACCTCGTGCTCCCAGTCCCACGGGACCTCGCTGCTGCCGAGCTGCGTGGCAGCAGCACACCTGGCTGCCCTCCAGAGTGGTTTCGTTCGGAGCGTGCAATTCTACGCACACGGGGATCCGGGCTCCTCGGGGAGGACCGGCTGTCCAGTAACAAGAATTTTAGCATCAGTGAAACTGTTCAGAAATATCCCCTGCTTCGTGGATACAATGCTCCAATGAAGTAAATCGTCACGTCTGTAAGTTGGGGACTACAGGGGGTTAGGATTTTTCCTCTTTTTTTTTTCCCCTCCTGGGCTGGTCCTTTGCACGAGGGGGGAGCTGGCACCTCTGCTCTGTGACGGGAGCTATCGCAGCCCCCCTGAGCATTGGGTTGCTGCTCAGTGGCATAAGCTATTGTTGTCGTTATTACTATCGCCAGGCCTGATCGGGGTCAGCAAGCCAATGTGAGAGCTGTTGTATAAGCCTGTAATAAAAAGACAGTCCTTGTCCCAGAACACACTCGGGCTGGTTTTCTGACAAGCTGTAACAGGTTCTGCGGCGGCACCTTTTCTGTTGCTAAATAAAGAACTTCTGTCTTGCAGAGCCTAAACCCATTGCTGAAAGATTGAAAGGAAAATGAACTAATAGGACAAAAGGGGCTGTGTGCCGGGTTTTTTAACGTTTGTTTGTTTTGATCTTAGTTGCAAGTAATTCACATGGAGCGAAGTGCATTGACACTCAGAAGAAAATAAGTATTCAATTTTAGAAAGGACAACTGCTTCAGACCAAGCCGAATGCAAAAAGTCAGAATCATCCAGAAAAAATTACTGGGCCAGAAATCACATTTTTATTAGTACATGAAACACATGTCACTTGACAATGAGTATCTGCAGCATGGAGTGAAATAACCCTCCAGCAGCAAAGTCAATATTTAAATCAATATCTCTGGTAAGGAAAATATTTTACTCGTTGATATAGATTGGATTTTTTTCCTTATGAATCTCTCAGTAGGTGAACAGCATATTTCTGTTGTAAAAGCAACTAAACAGTATTGCCAAAA
>NW_008825306.1:2937734-2942743 GCF_000699105.1 Pygoscelis adeliae
TTGTTACAAATGCCATTTGACCTTTATGTCAGGGGTATATTTCCTTTCCAGAAAAAGGCACCTACATTATTTTGGCGCTGATGCTGCTGAGTGTGAGCCCAGTAACTTAAGTGGGAGCTTAGGGCACTCTGGGGTGAATTTTTTACATTATGTAGGTACCTAATGATTCAGCTACTCAAGGCTAAAATCCGTAAGAGATGTTTGTTAGTGCCTTCATGTTAATTGCTGCGACACCTTCCATCCACTCTAGTGACTCTGTGCGGCATTACGGAAAGGCTCACAGATTGCCGAGGCCAGAAAGAGGGTCAGTGCGCAGAGCACGCCCCAGGGCATGCACCATCACCTGGGCTAAGGGACTCCCCGGGCCAGTGATGTATTTTGCATTACAGAGCCATTATAGATAGGTAAAGTATATAATCCTAGAAGCAGTGCACTGTCCCCTCCCAGTTTATTGTTTTAAGCAGCTTTCACGAAGTCAAGCTCACTTGTTTCTTCTCCTTTTGACCCTGTGATAGTTTGGTTCCTTTCTGCAACGGGACAAAACCCCCCAAAGGAGGGTAAGGACGATTCCATCCCACAACCTGGTGGCCAGGGCGCTTTTTAGAGAGAAGAGAGCCATGACTTTGCATGGGTTTGGGACGAGGAAAGTGTTAAACGCACATTTCCCACCTCTAGGGGAGACACCCTAACTTATAGGCTATCCTGTGAAAGATGGGAACTGACACCACCGTGAGGACATCTTGTAAAGAAAGCAGTGCTAAGCCCGGTTTTGCTGGAGCCCGTAGGCATGGGCAAAGCCTGTGTGCTGGCTCCTGAATGATTCCTAGGTGCCCCTGTACGTAGCTGCTCACTGAGGGGTGGCTCTGGCAAGCACAGAAACAGCACTGTAGCACCTAGGGAGCATGTCTCCTGAGCTGGATGGTCCACGACGGCAGTTTTGTATACAGATACCTACAGTCAGCCTAAGCTCTGCTTTAGGCTCCTAAATCCATTGGCTTCTTCAGGACGTTACAAAACATCTAGGCACCTGTGTCCTATTAAAATTAATAGTATAGCACTTGCAACTGTTTTGAAATGTTATTTGATGCCTCTCTGCCCCTGAAAAATTGTCCCTCAATGCCTTGCAGGACTGAGTCAGTAGAGGTGACAGATCATATGCATGCTTCAGGTAATGGGAGTGACTTTTTATTAGAAAAGATGGGTTCTTAAAACCGTTGCTATATAATATAAAAATAAATTAATTCAGTGCACAAAAAAAAAAAAATCAAAATTGTTTTCCCCAGGTTATAATCCCTCTACAGAAATATCTTTCTCTTTCTTAAAAACACCAACCAACCAAAAGAACATAAGTCTATAAAATTAAACTACATTTCCTACATTTCCTGTTCAATACCAGCTTTGATTATTCGGCAGGGTAGGGTACAGTTTTAAACTATCAAATGCGCTTCTTTTTCTCCTGCTTTATGATTTTACACTTCTTAGGACTTTTAATGCAAGTACTAGGACAGGGCAACACAAAGTATTTTTTAATGTGCTTTTAACCCCTCCACATGGAGGCTGGTGAAACAGTTCAGATCTTTGAACCGTGGTAGGGTGGTGCTGGCTATCACTAAGAGCTATCACTCTCTGGCAGCTCTTCTGATACGATTAATAGAAAGAGAGCTGCGTCGGGATTAGTTTTTGTGCAAGACAACAGTGTGCATCCCCAAAAAGAACAACCTGGAGAGCTTCCCAAACTTTGTTTTTAAACTCTTGTCCAGCATTGCTTTGGCCCATGCTGCAGGTAAGGCATGCTTTGGTCAACAGAGACGGAAAACTATTCAGCGAGGTGAGCAGTGACTGCTTTAACCAAACCCATACTGAGCATAAACCTGTATCGGAGGAACAGATCAGAGTTGAAGCTAAAATCAGCTTCCACCTCGCAGCCTTTCGTGTAATACAGTGTGAATCAGAACCTGCATATGCCAGAGTTTTGCATTTGACTTCTAAACAGATTCAGTGATTACACCTCCTGGAGGTGCAACCGCGTGTGACACCAGGAGAATTCGATGCCAACAGAGAGCAAAGGGTTTTCTGACTTGCGAGAGACGGATTCCTCCTCAGCAGAGTTGATGTGACAAATGATCACAAGGCCAGGGCTTCCAGAGTCTGCGGTTTGCTATGAATTAATGTACCAAGGGAATTCCCGTCCCGGCAGTGTCGATCCAACAGCGTGCACAAACACAGGGCCAGATCACCAGCTGATGTAAACTGGGATGGCTCTGCTGGGTCTGGCTGACATCCGACATTCACTTACAATTTCTGAATGGAGAATTAAGAGGAAGAGTGGAATGACATACCCACGGCATTGCTAGTTCGGAGAGGGATGAAAGGGAACTAGCAAAACCTCTGCTACCAGAGAAACACCAACGCTACTTCTGTTGCCACGGAAGGATTCTTCCAGGGATCTGGGAGAGAGGCATAAACACGGAGCTTTGCAATGTTTCTGGAAAGACATTCGACCTGACAACCCTGGTGAAGCCAGGTACCCAGGGCCACGTAAGGCTGAAAGTGACAGGAGGTCACAGCCTGGCGGCAGCTGCTTGGATAAGAGTTTCCTCGTGGGATAAAGCGAGTGGAAATGCTTTCCCTTTTAACCTTCCCACCAACCCAGTGGAAGGGGCAGGTTGGGGAAAAGCGAGGCCCTGTGTGAGGCAGAAACACATTACAGCAGCTTACACTGGAGGCAGACTACGTAACTCGGCTCCATCCGTTCCCATGGTCCTGCAGCGTTCTGTAAATTCAAACCTACAGCCTCATTTACGTCAGGGTGCTCCTTCAAGGCTGCCCGTCAGCCAGGAAACCCTAATCAATCGGAGGTAGCTCTCTTAGTCAGCAAACCGCGACCTGCAATGTTTAGCTTGGGAAGGCACAAATGGTTAACCTTAAAAGCAATCTGGCAGAAACGGGGTTTGGGAACCGATTCACCAAATTTACACAGTGGTGTTTAAACTGAGCAGGACATTAGCTGATACTCAGTGGGCAAACTTAATGGCCAACGTCACTCTATCAGCCTTTTCCCATGAAAAACCTGCACCCTAGGTGCTACCAAGTGCTAATTTGTTAAGAAAGCCTTAATTGAGTGACAGTTAATTATTGACAGATTTGAACTACTTTATCTCTCAATCAAAACCTGGCTCTGTCCCAGGCAGCAAGCAATTTACAGCCACAAAGGTAAATCTGGCCACGTGCAAGTTTTTTATGCTGAAGCCTGATGGCTCTCCCTCCCCCACCCCAAGTTTCTGCTAAAATTTCTCTCTGATGGAGCCGATCATCCCCTGGTGATCACCAGCCCACGTCAAGGTGGTTACCCTGCTTAACCCCACTTGGCACAGAGTGGGAATTACCAAGGGGACATCCATCTGGAGCTGCCTGAGATAAGAGGTGTCCAGTGTTAATAAACAGGCTTCCTCTACACCTCAGCAGGGCCTTCCTTTTCTAAACAGTCTTCCTTTAATGTTGTAAAATGGTTTTTTTCCATTTACTCAACAATCATGCCTTTGCCGGTGGGGAAGAAGAGAAGAGAAGAGAAGAGAAGAGAAGAGAAGAGAAGAGAAGAGAAGAGAAGAGAAGAGAAGAGAAGAGAAGAGAAGAGAAGAGAAGAGAAGAGAAGAGAAGAGAAGAGAAGAGAAGAGAAGAGAAGAGAAGAGAAGAGAAGAGAAGCAAACTACATAGAAAATTAAGACAGCATATGTTTCTAAAGAATCTAGACACCTGCTTTTGACATGAAATTACTAAAGCTAAAAGTTTTCCCAGCCTGGCTATTTTGCTTGCCTTCTGCACACAAGCAACATGTGAAGAAAAAGAGAAAGAGAGAAAAGAAAGAAGAAAGAAAGAGAAGAAAAATAAAGAAAGAGAGAAAGAGAGAAAGAGAGAAAGAGAGAAAGAGAGAAAGAGAGAAAGAGAAAGAAAGAAAGAAGGAAAGAAGGAAAGAAGGAAAGAAGGAAAGAAGGAAAGAAGGAAAGAAGGAATGAAGGAAAGATAAAGAAAGAAAGAAAGACAGAAAGAAAGAAAGAAAGAAAGAAAGAAAAAGAAAGAAAGAAAGAAAGAAAGAAAGAAAAAGAAAGAAAGAAAGAAAGAAAGAAAGAAAAAGAAAGAAAGAAAGAAAGAAAGAAAGAAAAAGAAAGAAAGAAAGAAAGAAAGAAAGAAAGAAAAAGAAAGAAAGAAAGAAAGAAAGAAAGAAAAAGAAAGAAAGAAAGAAAGAAAGAAAGAAAGGAAGGAAGGAAGGAAGAAAGGAAGAAAGAAAGAAAGAAAAAGAAGAAAGGGAGGGGAGACAAGGAGAGAAGAAAGAGAGAAAGGAGGAAAGGAATGAAGAAAGAAAGAGAGAGATGGAAGGAAAATGAATATATTAGTGGCAGTAGTAGTAACCACAGCAGTCTCACAGTCATTCACTGCAATACGTCTAAACATTCATAAATGTTTTATGCATCCTAAAATGCCATGTACAAGGGATACGGCATCCCACTGAGGTTAATGAATGAATGAGGTGCCCTTGAAGGTTAATTTGCACAAACAAAAGGTCAAGGGACATCTTCAAAACAAAATATTGATTAAAGCAAGTTAAATGTTTTGACTTGAAGGAGACATGAAGGATTAAAAAGCAAAATAAAGCAGTATGGATAAGAAAGCAACAGGAAAGAAAAAACACCACCCCCAGACACAAAGGAAATGGTAGAAAACATATCTGAATCAGCTAGTCATCTGCTAACAAGCTGTAAAGATTTCCAATGACAAGTTGTCACATTAGTTTAGTGAAACTGAAGCAGCACTTATCCCTTTTCCTGTGCTTAATCTCTCAGCGAGCTGCACAGAAACATGCTACCACGTTTAATAGGATTAGTTTAGTTCACTTTCTCCTCTCTGGAGGTTGTGAGGTTTTCTGTTGTTTGTTTTTTTTTTTTGGGGGGGGGCGTTAATTATTTTTTAACAGTTCTATTTCCATCAATACCAGGTTCTTGAATTAAATTGCA
>NW_008825306.1:2942772-2944989 GCF_000699105.1 Pygoscelis adeliae
GGTTAAAGGCATTTTCTTCCAAAGGTTTCCTTTTCGAAAGGAGGAGCCAGGGCAAAGGCAAGCGAGGAAAGGCTCTAAATTCAGCAGTTACACACATCAGGCACCCAGTTCTCCTCTTTCTCATACACACACTCTGATGATGCATCATTGATATCAGTAAAGTTATTTTTAATTCACATCAGCATAAGTAAGAGCAGAATCAGGCCTTTGTGGTTGTGCTTCTTTTTATGCACAAGAGTACTTGGACCTTCCCCACCCCTGAAAAAAAAGGGAAAAAAAAAGAAAAAATAAAAGAAAACCTGCTATATATTCGCAGCCCCATTCTCTCTTTTAGTTGGAACAGACACAGCAAGGAAAATGATCAAAGAAAAGGCAGTTTCAACCATATACCCCTGTCACTTTCAATTTTGTTGTCAGACTCCAAAGGGACAGAGGAATCGCTCATTTACACACATCAGGCACCCAGTTCTCCTCTTTCTCATACACACACTCTGATGATGCATCATTGATATCAGTAAAGTTATTTTTAATTCACATCAGCATAAGTAAGAGCAGAATCAGGCCTTTGTGGTTGTGCTTCTTTTTATGCACAAGAGTACTTGGACCTTCCCCACCCCTGAAAAAAAAGGAAAAAAAAAAAGAAAAAATAAAAGAAAACCTGCTATATATTCGCAGCCCCATTCTCTCTTTTAGTTGGAACAGACACAGCAAGGAAAATGATCAAAGAAAAGGCAGTTTCAACCATATACCCCTGTCACTTTCAATTTTGTTGTCAGACTCCAAAGGGACAGAGGAATCGCTCATGGTCATGGGCACGCTGCAGAAGTTTTCCTAAGTTTCTTGCACCTGTTGGGGTTTTTTTTCCCCCTTAAAGAAAAAAAAACAAGCACAGAAAGCTGTCAGCTTGCAGCAAACCTTTTCTCTTCAGAAGCACCAAAATCTGGAGGAGGATTTATTTCTGATGGGACAAACCCTGCAGCTGAACATAGACCTGACAACCCCCATATCTGGAGGAAATGTAGTATTTTGACCTGAAGTTTGTGACACACACCAAGCGTTAGTCAGAGGCAAGAGGGGCAGGAGAACCCACAGACCAGAGCACACCCAGGCTTTGAATCCAAAATTTGTCAACATGGATTAGTTTTTGTTGCGATCCAAAACGCCCATCACTCAGAAAATAAACAGTGTGACTACCTTATAATCTATTAATGACCCAAAAAAGGACCTGGTGACTACCTTATGATCTATTAATTACCAGGAAAAGGACCTGGGACTTCTACAGGAGTTTGAAGACAGACTGGAATCCACGACAGTTCACTAGCAGGGACCACGCTTGCAGTCGGCTGGGGGACTAGGGGCAGAGAGGGACAGAAGCAGCCACACGCCCACCCGCAGCAGCAAGAGGCTGCCCCGCCGCTGCCCAAGCCACCAGGCCCTGGAGAAGGCACCGGGGCCGACTTTGCTCACTACAAAACTTGAACGTGAGCTGCTGGCACGGGGCTCCCCTGGACCCCTTCTGAGGGATTAAATTCTGGG
Organism: Pygoscelis adeliae; assembly: GCF_000699105.1. NCBI lineage: Eukaryota > Metazoa > Chordata > Aves > Sphenisciformes > Spheniscidae > Pygoscelis > Pygoscelis adeliae. The sequence goes on from NW_008825306.1 coordinate 2,944,309, forward strand.
GGAAGAAGAGCTTTTCCTCCACCTCTAAAATTTGGGTGATGGGTGGGGGATTACTTTTGCTGCTGAGCTTTGAAACACCAACTTGCATTCCCTAAGAGGCTGCCTACCCTCCAGGATTAAAAAAAGAGAAAGGGTCTGGAGCATTCAGTGCCAGAGATGGCGGGCGAGTGGAAAGCATGCATTTCATTCCAGTTGGGCTTACTGGTGTGGCAGGTCGCAGGGCCGGTGTGGTCACACTTGAAAAAGTTGCAAGACACGGGGCTGGAGGAAGGTAACCTGCCAGCAGCTGCAGGAACGAGGCAGCGGGGCCGGATGGTAGGTGGAAGCCTGCGCACATGGTACCCATGGCTGGGGCCAGGCTGGCTGCCACCGCTCTGCCGTGTGACCTTGGGGACATCGCTTCAACTCCCAGTGCCTCAGTTTCTCTTTCGGGTAAATCAACAGCGGTTGAAGTTCAGTTGAGCCCCGGTGGTGACAAGCTCAGCCTCAGAGGCAATTTATTTATTAGCGTTTGCACGATTCGGCTTCACCTCTACGTGTATCCCGGTGTCCTTTCAAAGAAAGCGGAAAAAAAAAAAAAACCAAGAAAGAATTCAAGCGAGTCATTCGCCCGCCAAATTTAGCCTATCTCCCCCTGCGTCCAGACACACTTCTGCACCCTTGTTCCGCAGCCCCTGCGGC
>NW_008825306.1:2948165-2948914 GCF_000699105.1 Pygoscelis adeliae
ATGAAACCCCCGGCAAAATACTGATCGCCGTTGTCAAACCTCTGCTTCTCTTTCCAGGGGGCAAAATTGCAATGACTTTATTAGCTGAGTAGCGTTAATTCCCCGGTAGATAAAGCGGTAAGGATTTGTAAGCGCCGAGCCCGATGGAGCGCTCACCGTAGCCTGCCCAGGGCTGAAGAGTAAGTGACCTGCTCGTTGTTAGGTGATCCTCCCCCCCCTTCCCCGCCGCTCGCGCTCTGCCACCTTTTTTGTGGAGCGGTCTTTATTTTGTTCCGCGGGTTGGAGGGCAGTTTTGCGGGGACGGAAAAGGCAGTCGGTATTTGGCTTCTTTTTGTTGTTCCGAGCTTCCTCCTCCCCCCTTGCCCGCCGAAGTTCCCCATCCCCTGCTTTAAACTCCCGCTCCGGTCCTCTGAGCCTCCTCTTTGTCCTGTTTATTATAGCCGCCGTTCTTTTTGTCTCTTCCAATTTGCTTGTCATTTGCATGTCGCGAGTTCTCCTTTTTCACCCAAACCGGGAAGGGCAGGGACTTTTTATTCTCACTCTTCTTATCCTCGCAATTACTTTTTCATTTCCAAGGGCGGGACGAGCTGCGAATTGTGGAAATGTATAGAAAAAGGGATTTCAGGGGTAGGTGGCGAGCACATGAGAAGAGACCGAATGCAAGTCGCGGGATAAGAGCCTTGATCTGGGGAAAGATTAGCATTATTGGTACTTTCTGTTTGGTCGGTTGTTGTTTGTTTTTTCTTCGG
>NW_008825306.1:2949825-2964057 GCF_000699105.1 Pygoscelis adeliae
CGGGGCCGGGCGGGGGGCACGTGGAAGCGCATCCGCGGCCGTCGCTCGGTGGCGGAAAGGTCCGGTGCTGTGAAATGCGGGGCACAGAAAGGCGGCTGTGTCGCCGCGAGGTGTAAAAGCTCAGATTATTTGTCACTTCCATCGTCTGCAGAGGTTTGGCAGCTCGCGGGATGAATTGGACGGAGGCAGTCTCCTTGCCCGTAGATTTGCATGTGGCACGTACCCTTTATGTCGTCTTCTCGCAGTTTTTCTGTGAGTTGCCATCAATCACGTAAAGTTTACGACCGCGGCAGCTCGTTTTGCATTTATTTTATCTGCTTTTTGTCCAGAGCTTACCTTTAACGGCAATATCACATACTGTGAACTGTGCTCAAGGGTATCAACATTTCATGAGTTGATCTGTGATAAAAAGTACGACGTATATACTTTCCGCTAACAGCTCCCTGTTAAATTATTCTGTAACGTGTCTTACGTTCGCTGAATGGCACTGTCAGTATATGCGGTTAACTTTCCTGCCAGTTGAACTCCAAGGCCTCTCAGTTTATATGACTTGTCTTTTTTACGATCGGTTGATAGATCAAGATAGTCGTAAGAATGGTCACATTTTGAAATTGGAGTTTAATTTGATTCAGGGCAGAATTGTAAACACTGCAGTTGGTACTCTCTAAATCATGATTTATTCTGTCTCAAAGTGCAGCCTAACTGCTCGATGAACTAATTCAAGAATTGTGATTTAACGGCATCGTGTAGCATGGAAAAAAAAATCTTGGAAAACTTGGGCTGAGTTGGTAGTAGGAATCTTGCGAACGTTTCAGTATTGTCTCTGCACAGAGACCATGTGAGTTATTTTCTTCACGATCAGCGAAATAACAAGGACCAAACTGGCTTGAGAGGAGGAAAATGTTTTCAATTTTCTACCTTGAGCAGCTCGATTTCTTTTTCTCATTCAAAGAATCTGTTTCCTCAAGCAGTGCCGAGCACGGATACGCGATGGAGGGCCGTGCATCTCCCCAAAATAAAGGCCTGAACTAATGAGATGCCGAATCCCTCCTGTTAGTGAGCTCTGTCAGTCCTCCCTGCAGTCGATTTGCATTGAGGATGTTTGGCATTCACGGGAATTGCTGAATACCTTGCTGGATTGGGCCCTGGGTAGCACCAGGTTCATAAAACGAGGGTGGCTTTTTTCTTTGAGGCTAAAGAGCAGGTAGCGTAATTTTGAAGTAAATCAGGCTCTAATTTTTACTTCTCCTTATGGAGAAATCCTAATGAAGTAGTTGCTACTGCACAAATAGTTGCTCGTCGTTTCTTGCCTTGTTTCAAATTCTTTGATTAGACGTCTCAGCTAAGGGAGTTAGATAACCCCCTTCTCCCAAGAAAACTTGTGTCAGAGCCGTACAAAAAGGTCGTACTTTCTCATTAGTGGCTAACGTGATTTTAGCACTGAACAGACCTATGGTGAATAGATGTAATCTGTTCTTTGGATTTTAGCTGTGGTTTTGTGCGTGAAATGCTGTTGACTGGAATAATTTCCATCCTGCACTTCCTGGCTGATTCTGGCAAAGCCATACCCCGTGTAGCGCTTTAGAGTGAAAGATCTAAATATTTCTATTAGCAGAAGCGTGTTAAATTTCTTGTGTGGTGTTGGCATAACGGGCTGACATGAAGCAGGCAGACGCTGGACCAAAGAAAGTAGTCGGCTTGTGAAAAGATAGGAACAATTTCAGCTCCATAAACTGGTATCTCCTTGAATTCACCCATGAATATTCGTCAAGTTTAGCACCTTACTGCTGCGTATTTAAGGGCTGTTTAGGTTAGGCTAGGGTCCTTCAGAGTGGCTGAGGAGGGTGAGTTTGAATTTACATCTCCTTTGTATCTCACAGGTGTACGATTTAATCTAGGAGAAAATGGTCAGCATCTTTGGAGATCAAGATGAGTTAACAAAATTGATTGCAGAAACTGTTTTATTTGTAATGAGTGCAGTTGAATACCTGACATCGTATTCCTTTCTAAAGACCGTTCGAGCCAAAGGTTTGGTAACAGTAACTCTTGGATACCTAGAAATTAATCTGTTTCCGGTTAAAATGTCAATGCATATCAAATGGATATGAAATAAACCCGGCTGTAGCTGCTGTGCTGTTAAGAGGTTATTCATAGCTACATTTTAATCGTATCTCCTCAAACAAAAGTTTTGAAAGTAAATTTGTAAATAAAATCCTGCAAGCTATGTTTATGGATGGACTTAGAACGTGCTGAGGGCCTTGGTATGATTTTTAGTTACATGGGCATGGAAAATACTCGGTTTCTGAGAAAGCCGCATCATGCGAGTTGAGGCTCGAGATGTGGAGGGTAAATTTAACATAAACTACACTTGGCATGCAAGGAGTGTCAAAAGTGATGTGTAAAGCAAATATAACCTTCACAAATTTAAAACTCCGTAACTCGGAAAGCAGTGATACTTCTCAAGATTTCTACGTATATCTTGACAACCTGAGCTCGCTCTCTAGCTATATGTTTCTGGATAGCTGTACAGAGACATTAGATGTATGAAATATAGTTTTGAGACAATGTGCAGCCAAAGTACTGGTACTACGTAAAGGACACAAACTTCCTAATTACGTTTTTTTCCCCCCAAGAGTTCCCTATTTATCCAGTTCTGATCAGCATCAAAGTCTGCCTTCGTGGCTGGGATTTTGCATCCCGCTGAACGTGCCATTCCACTTCCCTTGAGGTGTGAATTGGTTTTGGTCCTCCGAGACCAAAATGTTAACCCTCTGTTCAGCATTCATTCTGTTTTGTCAGGCTAAAGTAGAACTATTTCTCATATTTAAGCCGAAAGGCACGTAAGCCTTAAAGCTGGCGGTCCGTAGGCTCGGGATAACGCCAGGGCAAATGAGAGACGTTGCTTAATACCCAGGTTAAGTGTACGATAACTCCCATGCTTTCAGCTTCCAGCGAGGGAAGGAGGGGGCATCGCTCCGGAGCACCTCCTGCCGCATGTTTGTGGTGGCAGGAATGGGCTGGCGAGCAGCTGCTGGTACGGGGGCTCGGGGAGAGGAAAATGGACACTGGGGAGGAAGGATGCGTGGCAATGACCTTCCAACCTGGCGCAGGACAGCCTATTTCCTGAGCTGCTGACTCAAGGGTACAGCAAGCCCTCCCCATGCGTGTCCTTGGTTGGGATTGGGCAAGAGAGAGGGAAACAGTGGTCAGGCACCTCAAATTTGCTGGGAAACGTGCAAAACTTGAAACCTGACATGAGGTTTTTGGTGTGAGTCTGGGAACTTATTGCTGGATCTCAATCAAGCATAGCTTGACTACAGAAAAGGAAGGAAAAGCATGAAGGTTTTCAGTGTTGGTGGGTTGTTTTTTTTTCCTATTGGCAAGTATTATCTTTACGGAGAATGCCTTTGGAATATCTTACGTGCAGTAAGCAAGAGCTCTTTCGGTTATCTTGCAATTAGTTTATATCGCTTTCAAATGAACACCACTAGACTGAAAGGTCAACCTTGACCCTGGTTTGTTCTGTGCCAGTATCGCCTGCTTAAAATCTCCGGTGGTGGTCGCCCCTTTCCACCCCCTAAGGACTTGGCCGTTTATTTACAAAAACAACCCTTCTGAAATCCCAACTCCTCAGATTTTTTTTAGTTGAAGACCTAATTGTAAGAGCCTGATTCTGCCCCTTGAAAAACTCCATTTGCATTAATTGAGAGAAAGCAGGAGACGGTCGTTTACGACACATACTGCCCAGCAGGACCTGATCCTACCACTCGCACGTAAGAGGATTTTGGTATCCCTGGACTCCAGGGGAGTTGCTTGCAGGGTGGGATGCTACCTGGTGTGCCGGTGGTAGAATTCGGCCCCTGCAACAGAACTCCTTGTTATTTTATTATTCTCATGAGGTCTCCAAACTTCACTTGCTTAATGTGCTTCTTGACAAGGAATGATCTCAGAAGGCAGTGTCCTGATAGCAGCGTAAGGCTCTGGATTTCCCGTCTGAATTCGTGACTTTTTTTTTTTTTTTTATCATTCTTTGCTTTCCTGTATGCGAGGAGCCAGTACTGTAAACAAACATCACGTCCCTTGCATAATTGTCTCTGACACTAAATCTCTGAAAATTCTTTTAGTACATCCAGAATACGTGGGCAAAAGCTGCAGAATAAACATAATGTTTCTAAGTATTAAAAGCTTTTTTTTTTTTTCATGCTGGTTGCAAACTAAGCAACTGATTTTACAGATTATTTCATGCTGAAATTATGCCTATTTGCATGGATAGTCATTCTTTAAAACTAGCCACAGATGCAGTCCTAGGGAGCACGTAGATGTTTTTACAGGTGAACCGAAAGAGATGGGAGCAATTCCAAAAAGTCTGCATGCTGCCTTTGGCAATATACCCTGTTATTGTGAAGATTGTGCTCTGTTAAGCAAATGTAAAGTTTAATATTAGATAAGCGTCGCATGAAAAATATTTTAATTTTCCTCAGTGTTAAATTTTAAGAAACAGGAAAGAGCGTCTAGTGCTTTATGTGCAATGTGAGTTTAGCATCACTAGTTAATAAGTCACAAATTATGTCAAGAGCCTTTTACAAAATGCAAGGAAGTGTGTTATCTTTTTATGCTGTGTTCCTGGGAAACAATGAGAGTTCATATAAAGAGAAGGTATCTTCCTTTCTCACGCAGCTGATTGATGTTATTTCTTTCATCTTTCCGTATTTTTTCTCATCTTTTCTGCATGTCACAGGAAATAAGATTCGGTGTATTCAAAATATTATGTGTAAGAAGGGCTTCACTGGGCATTCGAGATACTGTTCTTGGAGATTTTTCTAAAGCAGAGAGATGTGACGCTGAACATGCCTCGTTTCTGCTATGCAAAAAATTTAACGTCATGTATTTTACTGTATGAAATACAAAATCTTCAGCCTTTGGTAGCGGGGCTTGGAGAATGTAAGTTGAGAAAAGGGAAGGAATGTATGGGGAATTCAAAACACTGTCATGGCTAGTCACTGGTACATACGAGGCTATGTTAGCGAACTACATTTTGGCCTTTTTTTGATCAAATCTCTGTAAATATTATAATCCTGACCATAAAATATTTTAATGCATTTTTGCTTTGCTGAATAAATGTTTCCCTAATGATTTAAGAGAGGTTTTTTTTTCCCCCAGTGTAAGCCTAAATGTGTCTATGATTTCTTTGCCTTTCACGTACACATACACTATCCTACCTACAATTAAGTGAAAGTTGTTGTTTTGACCTTCGAATGTTTATTTACCAGTTTTATCTCTCTTTAAAAAGCAAAACTACAATTACCGTTTTTACATCGCAATTGAATTTTTTTAATCCAAATTTTATACAATTTCTTGTTTTAACAATAAATCTTAAATAAGGAGTACTTTCATCTTCTTTTGTAACATGTATCTCAATGCCCTAAATTTAATCAATTGGTTGTCAGAGGCTGTGTTCTTCTAATCTACTCTTTCTTCTGAAGATAAACAGTATCATTTTAGGCATTTGTGCAAGAGAATCATATTACTGGTGCTTAAGCAGTTTTTGCTTTTTTAAATCTTAATCCATCTTAAACCAGTGGAGCAGAAATATTTAAAAATGTTTCATTTCAAGCAGAGTGCATAATAAATTGCAATAATTGTAATGTGCCATAAATCCCAGAGCCTATGCATTTTGCATTTTATTCAGGATTGAGGTCAGGAAATTTGGAGAAATTTAAAGAAAATGATTCATCAGTCCTTTTGTTCTGTTGGCCAGGGTCCCAGGATTCTTGAGCTGAGCCCAGCTGACAAGCTTTTGAAGATGGCACAATAACAGTCCAGTGATGCCTGACCATGACAGCACAGCCCTCTTAAGCAGGCAAACCAAGAGAAGAAGAGTTGACATTGGAGTGAAAAGGACGGTAGGGACAGCATCTGCATTTTTTGCAAAGGCAAGAGCAACGTTTTTTAGTGCCATGAATCCCCAAGGTTCAGAGCAGGATGTCGAGTATTCAGTGGTGCAGCATGCAGATGGGGAAAAGTCAAATGTACTCCGCAAGCTGCTGAAGAGGGCGAACTCATATGAAGATGCCATGATGCCTTTTCCAGGAGCAACCATAATTTCCCAGCTGTTGAAAAATAACATGAACAAAAATGGTGGCACGGAGCCCAGTTTCCAAGCCAGCGGTCTCTCTAGTACAGGCTCAGAAGTACATCAGGAGGATGTATGCAGCAACTCTTCAAGAGACAGCCCCCAAGAGTGTCTTTCCCCTTTTGGCAGGCCGACTATGAGCCAGTTTGATGTGGATCGGTTATGTGACGAGCACCTGAGAGCTAAACGCGCCCGGGTTGAGAATATAATTCGGGGTATGAGCCATTCCCCCAGCGTGGCATTAAGGGGCAATGAAAACGAAAGAGAAATAGCTCCGCAGTCTGTGAGTCCCCGAGAAAGTTACAGAGAAAACAAACGCAAGCAAAAGCTGCCGCAACAGCAGCAGCAGAGTTTCCAGCAGCTGGTTTCAGCGAGGAAAGAGCAGAAGCGAGAGGAGCGCAGACAGCTGAAGCAGCAGCTGGAGGACATGCAGAAGCAGCTGCGCCAGCTGCAGGAGAAGTTCTACCAGATCTATGACAGCACCGACTCCGAAAATGATGAAGATGGCAACCTGTCTGAAGACAGCATGCGCTCCGAAACCATGGATGCGAGGGCCGGCGACTCTGTCGGCAGGTCGGACAACGAGATGTGTGAGCTGGACCCGGGGCAGTTCATCGACCGGGCGCGGGCCCTCATCCGAGAGCAGGAGATCGCAGAGAACAAACCGAAAAGAGAAGGTCCCAAGGAGAAGGAACAAGGGCCAAATGCCTTCCACCCCGAAGGCAAACATTTGGCTGAGACGCTGAAGCAGGAGCTGAACACCGCCATGTCGCAAGTTGTGGACACGGTGGTCAAAGTTTTCTCGTCCAAGCCCTCCCGCCAGCTTCCTCAGGTCTTCCCACCTCTCCAGATCCCGCAGGCAAGGTTCGCCGTCAACGGGGAGAACCACAACTTCCACACGGCCAACCAGCGCCTGCAGTGCTTCGGGGACGTCATCATTCCCAACCCCCTCGACACCTTCGGCAGCGTCCCCATGCCCGGCGCCACTGACCAAACTGAGGCGCTGCCCCTCGTCGTCCGCAAAAACTCCTCCGACCAATCCGCCTCGGCCCCGCCGGCTGGCGGCCACCACGCCTCCCTGCACCAGTCCCCGCTCTCGGCCACCACTGGCTTCTCCACCTCCTCCTTCCGCCACCCCTTCCCACTGCCCCTCATGGCCTACCCCTTCCAGAGCCCCCTGGGCGCCCCGTCGGCCTCCTTCCCGGGGAAAGAGCGCGCCTCCCCCGAATCCCTCGACCTGACGCGGGAGACCACCAGCCTGAGGACCAAGATGTCGTCGCACCACATGAACCACCACCCCTGCTCGCCGGCCCACCCCCCCAGCGCCGCCGAGGGCCTCTCCTTGTCCCTTATAAAGTCCGAGTGCGGCGACCTGCAAGACATGTCCGAAATCTCACCCTATTCGGGAAGTGCAATATCCTTTTCGAAAGATGAGCGATAACCCGGCGGTGGCTGGTGGGAGAGGACGAGGGGCCATGCCCGTGCCCCTGGGCTTCCCCTGGGTGCTGCGGGAGCAGGGCGCTCGTAGGGGAGCGGGCGGGGGGCTTGGCGAGGCCAAATAAAATGCCGGGTGTTGACTCACAGCGCTCCTTCAGCAACGGTGTTCACGTAAAAAAGCCAACGGCCCTACCCAAGCCTTTTAGACTGTCCCGTGGGGTCAGAAAGCGAGCCAAGCCCATGACCTGGGTGCCAGTGGGTTTCCCTGGGCTGGCAGGTCCTTCCCCAGGCGGGGAGGTGATCGAGGGGGCATCGCCCTCGGCCGAAAACCATTCAAGCCACGGCCGCCTCCTTTCCCTCCCCTGCCAGGCCAACACATGACCTGTGTTAACGGTGTCATGGCTGGGGCTCACAGAGAGCCACGGTCCGGTCATCATGAGCCTTCAGCTCTCAAGCACGTAAGGGAAACGAAGCACAAAAGACACAGGTACTGATATATTCAGGCTGCATCAAGTTCTTTCCCCCACCCAGAGGTCTGTTCCTCAGCCCTTGTGCAGCTGCCTGCTATGCATGATTAACCTCTGTTCAGCCATACACAGAAATCTTTTGTCCTAACATACACAAAGCAAATTATTTTGGAAAGCTAGAGAGAACAATTAAATATAAAACTTCAGCTGTATTCAATTTACAGGACACTTCCCCTGCTTAAAAAAAAGATGATAATAAAATCTCTCTTTTTAGCTCAATAGCAGGCTTTAGTTAGGGGAAAAAATCAATCTCTGCCTTTATTTAGGCATATCCAGACATATTAATGATCTTTTCTTTTTTTTTTCCTGGAAACTAGTACTAGATTTTTTAATTTTTTTTTTCTTTTTTAGCAATAACATCTCCCACTGCTTCCATCTTTTCCCCTAATGTGCTTTTAGGTCAAAAGATTTTTCTTCCAAGTACAGTCGTATTAAAAGTGAATAAAATACCATGTCTATCCAATGCTAAAATTGAGGATTTTGCATGAAGGGTAGATTGACGTTTTTTCCCAGCTCCAAGACCCCAGCAGAAGGCAACAGCACAAGCACAGAGCCTTAGATGCAGCTAATTTCATTCCCAAGTTGACGAAAGTGATTGCGACTGAATAACTCTGTCCCTCCCTGAGTAATGGTAGAGATGCTGAGGAACTTGTCCCCTTTCCAGGGGTATCATGTGAAGGCAGATGCCCGGGGCTGTGCCCCATCACTGGGTATCTTCTAGGCGATTAATAAGTCTGCTGGTTTTAGATTAATTTAAGCACATTTTCTGTAGACGTGTTAAATCCTCGGGAGGGTGCTGGCAGGGCTCAAGACCCGCTGGTTACCTAGACTTCCCATCCCTCCCATGGCAGTGGGCACCACTGGGACGAAGGCAGGTGCCGCAGGTCCAGAGCCCATCACCACCAGTCTTGGATCTAACAGGTCAAGTCTGAGTGAAGAGTTGCTGCTGTCTGACCTGTATGAATAGTCCCATTTCTACAGGGGGAAGTGTTCCTGGTTTGAAAGCACCTGCCTTAGCTGTTGGAGTTTTCGAGAGCCAGCTGGTAGCGGACGTTGATGTTTGAGGGACCTCTTTCCCAAAAGAGGATCTCTCTGCTGCATTGGTAGCAGGGAAGTCTTCTCCTCACCGTATATGTCGTATGGCAAAACAGAGGAGTCGGTCTACATCCAGCATCACTCGCAGTTACTGCCAGTTACTTTTGGAGATCCGAACTGAAAATCTCTCGTGCATATTGAAATGCAAGCTGCCGTGCTTGGAAAGCAGTCCTGAGGTCAACAGGAGTGGCAGCCGAGGGCAAGGCTCAGGCCAGAGCAATTAAGTAATTTCTACCAAACAGTACAGTGGCATACTAATTGTTTTTGTATAAACGTAGTTCTCCCATCCTGGGAGAGGAGTGAGCAGAAGTGAAAAATGCCAAGCGTGTGAACTAGGAGTGGTTCCGGGGCTGCACGTGATCCTCTCCACCCATGGAGCATCTCTCCCTCGCCCCTGCCGTTTCTCCCCCTTTCCCCTGCTCAGTCTCACTGGCGGTCGCTAACGGAGCTCATTGCTTCTGCTGAAACAGGGGTGCGAGAGTCCCCCGCCGCTCCCAGGCTTAGCCGGGGGAAACGCTGAGTGGAGTGACTCCCTCCCTCCTCCCTTGCCTCACTCCTTCCCCCGCCATTGTGAAAGCGCTTTGACTTGCCCACCTAGACGCTATGGCAGGCTGCAGTTTGGTCTGGGTTTAGATACAGACCTGTTGGGACAGGCAGGTTTATTAAAGAGCACTTCTACACAACGTGCACCCTGGTGTACGGCGCAGCTGTGGGGATGGATGTTTTTTTCTAGCAGCGGCTTGTTTGTCCAGGAAGCTTGCAGTTTCCAGGGAAAGGTGCAGTACGGAGGTTGGTTGGTTTGTGGTCAATTCTGTTGTGGCACTTTTATTTTACATGGTTGAATGTGCATATGTAGGGAATATATTTCTTGAGAGAAGCAGATCATTCTTCCTTGCGGAAAGCAACGTCTGTTTTCCCGGACAATACAGCCAGGATGAGAACATAAGACTAGCTGATACAGCCAAGTTCAGGTTTTAGTAGTAGGCTAAAACACTGAACCAGCCTGGGTTTTGGGTTTTGGGGTTTTGGTTTTTGCCTTTTTTTTTTTTTTTAACCAACGCCTGGAAAATGTATCTGATCATTCTTTGCTGACTTGCAGACGGAAATAGTTAATGTTTGCGTATGTTGCTAAACAAGATAAGATGCACCTGCAGCATGAATTCCCATCTTGGTCATGAATGCAGTCTCTATCTTTGCAAACTAATCTGTTTAATCAAATACTAAGTTTTATTCAAATTCCAAAAGAAACAGACAGCGAATTGTTTTTCTGCATGCTCTTCCTTTGTCATGCATCCTCTTTGCATCTCAAGAAAAATAGCCTTGTTCAGTCCCAAAACATTTGCGTAGATCAAAACTGAAGCACAACAGTAGTTAGTGTGCTGTTAAGACATCTGTAAAGGTGAAGAAGTTGAGCGTGCTCTCCCTGGCAGGAGGGCTTTAAAACAGTAGTGAAACTTTCTACAATTTATTTCTTTTTAAACAGAATTCCAATCCAACTGGAATGAGTTTCACAGTCCCAATATATGAAAGCTGTAATTAGTGAATTACAACATTTTGAAATGAGGAGTTATTACATCTGACTAGAATTAAACTAATTAAACTTACAAAAAAATGAGCGATTGTACAGCAAGCTGGATAACTCTGTGCTGTTGATAAAACCTGGGGGATGAACGAATACTTTCCAGCCAGCCCGTTCTTTAAAGGGTCTTGAAGATGCTCTGAGATACAGCGATTTGGAGCTTTGCTGATTAAAAGCACCTGAGGTGTAACCTAAGGAGCAGCTTGGCTCTGCTAGCGCAGATTTTCTACCTGATGCAGCCTATTCTTACCTCTTTTCCTTCAGCTCAACACATGCGTGGGCTAGAAAAGCCTGTTAGAGCATTTGTGGGAGCTCGGGCTGAGAGTAAGAGGAGTGAAAGAGCATCACGGAAAAATATTTTTGCAAAAGAGGAGCGTTACCTGGGAGGATTGAAGTGCGAATGAGTCAAATGCTGTGCAGTGCCACCCCTGTGCTTCTCCTGTTAAAACACACAAGGGCGCGTATATGTTTCGTTCCCAGTCTTTCACTTCCTATTTCTTAGCGTTTTGCCTTTTTGCTGCTGGTGCTGTGTTAGGTGAGGCTGCGTTGTACTGTGTAAACGCACGATGCTGAGACGCTCAGGTTGTTTGAACACCGCTTTAGGTTCAGCTGCAGTACACTGTTCCTCTGATCTTTTATGTTCCCGAGCAGATGTCTTTCATTAATTTATGGATTTATCATCTTTTCTTTCTCTCCTTTTTTTTTCTTTCCTTTTTTTTTTTTTTTTACACCTGGCAGCTGGCTCAAGTTTCAGCAGTTATTGTCTATTTTGCATTACCCATAGAATTGAATGTCATCTGTCTTCACAAAGCTATAGCTAAGAGAATTGAGGCAAGCCACACGAGCTGCTGGGACAGAGCTTGTTTGCGTTCCATTCGGCACCCCTCCTCCCTTTACCTCCTTAATATTTATTTGTGCTCGTTTTCTTTCCTGGCCTTGAATGGGGCTTAGCTCGTGTTCAGTACAGCTGTATGTTTACTGAATCTATTTCATCATGAGTCATTGTGCGTGTGTAAGTATCCTGGAAACAGCTAGTGCTTTCTTGGAAGAACAGTTGCTTTTCAGCCCAAGCACTTAAAAAGGAAATTAAGCAATTGGTCAGTTCAGTTTTTTCTGAAATAGCAATGAGTTATCTAATTCTTAGCTCTTAAGTCTGTCATTATCTATTTTTTGCTAGATTATTACAGATCATATCTTTTATCACAGTAAAGCGTTAACCTTAGGCTCAAGATATAGAGATTTGTTGCCTATTTGATATCGCTTTAAGGCTGCCAAGTGCTTAAGAACAAGTATAATTTTAATAAAAAATGGATTTCTGGGAATTTGAGTCTCAGAACATCTTTTAATACATGTTTCATTCAATATCAATATCCTCTGGCATTAGAGCAGAAAATATTTAAAAATCCTAAATGCAGAAGGAATCCAAATGCTTAGACAACTGTCTAATATGCTTAAATCCACAAATACGAGAGCTTTTTTTGAAAGTTTAAGTCCATCTTTGAGCTTGCATTGGAAGAGCATATACGCCAAACCCGATATTAACATGTTGTCAGCCTCAGAGGAATTGCAAATTAAGGAGACTTAGGATTTTTTTTTTTTTCTTTTACTTATTGGAGTTCCCTTTGGATCCCCACTTTGCTGGAAGGATCGCGTAACAAAATGGATTTCTGGCGTAGAAGTTTTGATTTGTCTAAAACTCTTATCACTAAGCAATAGGTGACAGCTTGCTACTATTATTTCACTTACGTATTTTGACAGATGGCACTGCAGAGTGTAATGCTCTTTTAGACTTCTCTATCAGTCTAATGGAGGTAACTGGAGGTTCTTTCAACTCTTCTCTTGGCACAAGAAGTATGTCAGTCATAAATTATCTTCTTTGTAATCATTAAGCATCTAAAACAAAGTGCAAGTTCAGCTGAGCCGTTTTCCGTGTACTTCCAGATAATAAGAGGTTTTTAAACTAACATTGTCAATGACTTTTTTTTTTTAAATGCTACATTCTTCCAATCTGAAAATGAACATTGTAGCTGAAATAAAGGGAGAGGGTTTCAGCAGATTTCACGAATTAGAGAAGAAGGGATTCTGCTGAAAAAGCCTAGCTAATCATCGGTAGCCTGCTGACAAAAATCAGTCTGGGTTTCCTGTCTCGAGGCCTGGAATGAGAAGTTCTGTGCTGACGTGCGCCTGGCCGTAAGGTGGAAGAGGCACCTTGGCTGCAGCGCATCTGTCAACTTGGTTGACCTTCCCCCACCATAAGGTGTGAACCGAGTGAAATTTTCAACAATTGTGTTTAGGAGAAACAGTCCTTAGAGAAGCTTCTGGGAAGAACCCTTAATTGACCTTGTGGGGGCCACATTGATTTTCTCCACGTGCATCTTCATTTCTGATAAATTATAAAGCCATTAATTTGCTGAGGAAATGGCAGGGCCAGCCTGCGGCACAGATGTGACCAGAGCCGTCCTAGCACGCAGTACACAAAAGAGAGCCAAGAAGCCGGGAGAAAAATCAGCAAGCCGAGATTGTTATGGTTAGCTTCGCATTCCCTTGGGAACTCTTTTAGTTGCTTCTGTTTACAGATCTAAAAGGTAATGATGTTTCCAGGATAAATAGGCTGCCTTATAGGGTAAGTGGCCATTTATTGATCGGCTAGCCTGCATTTATTGATTCGTTAGCCCCAAATACAGCTTCGTTCTCCGAGGAGTTAACTGTGTAAATCAGGAGGCGACAAGTTTGTGGCGGGGGGATTGAGCGGCAGAGGGGCTCTGCCTATTACAAATTTCGCTTTGATTTGCAAGGCAGCCACTGGAGCAAAGCAACAGCAGGATTAGAGAGCGTTACTCAAGATGTTAAAATTTATCGACACAAATGAAACAGGTGAAACGTACTGCCCGTATAAAACATTGCTCAGAATGATAAAGCGCCTCCGATTGTCTCACATGCGTTAGCTTTATTTCGTGCGAGTGGCACGAGACTGAGAGAAAGAGAGACTTTAGCTGGAATTGCAAAGGAGAGGGAGAAAAGCTTCCGATAAGTTTTCTGCGGCACATGCTTCGTGCATTTGTTTCCTTAGCAACAAGTGAACATACATATGGTACAAAAGCCGTAAACTTGCAAGATTCCCGAGCCCCAGCCCCAAAACTGATAGGAAATACAGGGTTTAAGTTACATGGCCTCGCATCCCTCGTTTAGCTATTTTGCAGAAAATTACAGGGCAGCGATTTAAATGTTAGTATTTTCTCCTGTAGTCTGGGGAACTGTAGAGTATTTAAGGTGGCACTTCGCTAGTACGTTCAGAAACGGCTTTCTCAAGAACCGCGTTTTCCTTTACTAATTCAATCCTACATGCAGGAAGGCTTGTCACCGAACCACTTGAAAAAGGCCAAGCTCATGTTCTTTTACACCCGGTACCCAAGTTCCAATATGCTGAAAACCTACTTCTCGGACGTAAAGGTAAGAAAATC
>NW_008825306.1:2964080-2966580 GCF_000699105.1 Pygoscelis adeliae
CCCCCTCTCCCTGCATGCTATATTTGCTTATGAAATGGTATCATGTTATCATATGAGAGATTAATAATATTTCTGGGTACACAAAGGTTACAGCTGACTTTACTCACTTGTTCTTCCTGTTGAGGTGTACCCTGCTTGTGCCTAGACGAGGAAAGGGGATGTTTTTAAATTAAAAAGAAAAAATCATTGAAATTTTACAGCAAAGTAAGAATAATTATTACAGTAAATTGAACAGTTTTCATTATACATATCCTATTAAAAAAAGAGATTTCTGTGGTGGTAGAAATGTACTTCCAAGAACATTTTGGAGCAGTTCTCAAGTGCTCCCTTATTGTTTCATTTCGGTTGGTTTCCTCATATTTGTGCTTACATAAGCAGAGTGTAGAATCCCTTTCTTTCTGTCAAAAAGAAACAGTACATTGAAATTCTCCATGCAGAAGCTGCTTAAAAACAAAAGTGATGATTGTCTCTTATTTACAACTTAATTTGTTGTTGATGCAGAGTACACTGAGCATAAGGAGGATGAATAAAGTGACAGATTCAGGCCACATTATTCAAATGAGGATATGAAAGCTGTCGACATACAGCTGCATCCTCCCTCATTCTACAGAATATTAGGACCTCCTGATTTTTTTTCTAAAAGTAATTGTTCCTTCACATCAACTTGATTTTGTGTTAATCATCTAAGTTTTTTTTAAAAAAAGCATAGATTGGGTTTTAATGATTATAATGGCGTACATGGTGTCATTATCTAAGTAACTTTATAAACATTACATTAGCTTAAATTAGTTTGTTACATTCCCCCCTCCCGAACAAATTACAGAAATCCTTCTTTTAATCACTTTCGGGTTACGCGTTTTTTTGGTCTTAGTGGAAGATTATCCCAGAAGTTTGTGAACTTGTCCCAGTTTCTGCTGATCAGTTCTCTTTGGTCAAGTTTCTTGGCAGTTTTTCCCTTTATTTTTTTCATTTAACGTTGCATGCGCTTGCACATCTCGGTACACTTCTGCCCCTCACAGCCGTGCCCTTGGAGGTTCCTCTTATTCAATGCCGTGCGCAGAGCGGATGGTGACAACATTAATAAAAAGGAGGGGGGGGAAGCAATACAGGCACTTCCTAGGCTAAATGGCCGGTCAAGAATCATTAAACACACAAAAAAAGCTGCGAATGGCGCAGCGGGCCAAGTGGAGGGTTTGCTCTCAGAGTGGATCCACCTGGAATGGAAAAATCGGAGGGAGCGTTTCAGGCGACGCTGCTCCGATGAGCCGCCGCAGCCAGATGTAGGGCTGGCAGCACTGCTCGGGAGGGTCCTGCTCTGGGGCTGCCCCGCGCCTTCGCTCCTAGGTGTTCACACAGCCAGGTACACTGAGGTAGGGATGGTTTTTTTCCCTGGCATTGCTGCTTTTTTCCCTCTTTTTAAGAAGATACGTACTTGCGTGTTTGCACGCACACGGTGACTTTGTCTTCTGACAAAGTTGGGTAATACGCAGAAAATTGCTTTTGTGCCAACTTACGTTTATACAGCACCAGGAGAAACCCAAAAGTGCTTTACAAACCACCTGTGTGGGGTGGGGTCATTCGCCCCAAAGCGAATGCAGCCATCTCCCTGGGGACACGTGACAGCCACGCAGGGTCAGCAGCGCCACAGAACTGGTGGTGTAAATATTAGATACAGTCGTCTTCTCTTGGGCTGTTCCATACCTCTAAACGCTTCAAAGTGCTTAGCATTTGTTTGCACTTCCTCGGGCCAAAGGATGCTCCCCCTTTTGCCCACGTGCAGTCCCATTAGCTTCACCGCTCCCACTTAACGGAAGCGAAAGGACGTAATTTGGCTTAAATGGAGCTGGAACGTCCTTGTGATTTAAGCAGGTGTCCCCTACCAGTACCGATGGGGACTGCTGCTTGCCGCTGGAACGCTCTCATCCATGAGCTGAGAACACATATGTAAATAGGTACCCTAATGAGACGTTTCCATGTGCTGCGCTGGCCAAATGTTTGGCTCTGAAGATCGTGGCTATATTAATAAAGATGTATGCGTAACGTAATACTTGAAGCGATCGTATTTAATTTCATTACTAATTGCCCTTAAAAATGAAAAGAAACTGTATTAACGCGGTGATTTATTTCAGAAATTTAAATAGGAGAATAAAGCTTGGGAACAATTTGAATATCAGGGCCAGGCCCTCAGGGAAAGTAAATGTGTATAGCTGTGTTGAAACCAAGGAAGCCGTGCTGATTTACACCAATTAAAAATTCGTGCTTTTCTTCCTTCCTCCCCCTGCCCCAAGATGGCAATAACCCAAAAATGCCGTGGCAAAGCTAGTAGGATCTGTAGTGCTGCAAGATTCCTCACATTTTTAAGTGAGAATTGAATTGCACAGGTTTGTTTATTACTACTTTTTAAAGTAGCAGTATTTCCATTTTCTTAGTCACCTGGAAGAAATGGAAAGTGAAGGACAACGGCACACGGTCCAGATCTAGCATGGTGAAAAACGCAACA
>NW_008825306.1:2969080-2971078 GCF_000699105.1 Pygoscelis adeliae
AAAATCTAGAGTACTTTAAAGATTGGGAAACCGGTTGGATGCAGTATCATTACCCTTCAGTTATTTGTCCTGGAATTTTTGGGCCATATATGTTTTCCCCTCGTCTGATACACTAACATAATTTGCCAGCTGCTTCCCCCACGCCCCCCACAGTAGAAACACGGAGACATGGGTTTAAAAGGTGGTGGGGAAGGGGAGGAAAGAATGCTTTTTAAAAGAAATGGGGCTGGGGGGGAGGAATGTCAGTGCTCTTATCCTTCTTACTGTTTAAATTTAACAGTTCAACAGATGCATTACCTCTCAGCTCATCAAGTGGTTTAGCAATTTCCGTGAGTTTTACTACATTCAGATGGAGAAGTATGCGCGGCAAGCCATCAACGACGGGGTCACGAGCACTGAGGAGCTGTCTATAACCAGAGACTGTGAGCTGTACAGGGCCCTGAACATGCACTACAATAAAGCAAATGATTTTGAGGTAGGCACCGATCTTTGTTTCTGTGTGTGTGTGAGTCGCTCTGTGGTCCAGGCTGCCTTTAAAATAATGTACCTTTTTGTTGTGGCCGTGACCGGTGGAATCTGGGCATTCCACATCCCTGAATGACTCTAATTAATCTTTTTAGCCCTGGTAGCTGGAGACTTACGCCTCACTAGGACTTGACAAGGGATAAAAGTTTTCCCTTTTTTTGATAAGTTTCTTAGTTTCGACTTTTTGAAGTTTCCTTTAGGAGGGACAGTAGTGAAAGAAGTCACCTCACAGCTCTTCTAAAGCTCCGTAATTGCGGGATCAAACACTTGCAGTTACCTTCCTCTGCTTTCCTTCATTTGATTTATGGGACTAAAATGTATTTGCTTTGTCAAGCTGCAGGATAAAATGACTACTCGAAGTAAATGCTCTCTGTTTTCTGCTGTAGTGGGTTTGTGGCTTTGATTAAGATTCCTGTTTACAGGCCAGCCTGGTAGCTCAGCAGACTATTGTTATCATTAACATGCTGACCCTCGGCGATACCACGGGAGAGTGTTTCTCCCTGCTGAGGGTGGCAGTTTGCATTGTTCAGGTAGTCAGATGTAATGATGCATTTGAACAGGGTGTGCGCGAGGGGAGGCTCGAGTAATCCCATCTCTTGGTGAAGTGGAGTGGGAAAGCGATGGTGGTACTAATTATTAATATTTTTTTCTTGTCTGCACCTTTCACTCGGGGTCAAGTTGCATAACGAGCCCCCTCCCAATGCCACAAAAGTGACATTTGTTGGCATAAGGAGGGTGGTTTCCTGCCTAAAATCCTTCCGAGGGATTTTTAGCAGTAGTCGTGTTCATGGCACATAAGTTCAGATGATGCAAAACAAGTACCTAAGCAAAGACTTTCTCAGCTCTCTCGGCTCCTTCCCCTTCTTCTGGGCATGCAGAGTTTTCTGGGAGAATGATTGCATGGAAGGGGCAGATGAAGAAAGAGGGGGAAAGAGGATGTTCCTCAAGGGGTTTGCCGTTCATTGTGGCTGACGACAACGTCCAGACTTCATGTTTGGTGTGCCGTGGCCCCCCCCAGGCCCTCCTGAGGGCTCTGGCCCCATTAGGTACTCATGCACGCACAAGACAGGAGACTCCCACCCCTGGGAGGTAGGTCTGCCAGTACGCCAAGGCATAATAGCTAAATACAGGAAAAGAAAAGGAAATACATAAGGAGATAAGTGTGACCAACTTTTTTCTGTCAAATGTGCTTAAGTTCCCTCAAGCTTTTTTTTTTTAACACAACTTTTTTCTGTTCGCAGAACATAGGTTGAAATGTTCTTTGCCCTCAGAAGTTCTTGTATCCTTGATGATTTCAGGCACTTATTGCTCCTTTTCAAAACGTTAGTTGCAGCGTTAATGTAAATGGGTTACTTCAGGTGTAGGTGTTTTCAGGTAGATAAGAAAATATAAATCTCGTATGTTTAGCACTGCTGGTGATTGCAGTCTCCTCTTCTCAGCCAAGGGGTCTAGCAGCTGGTAGGAAAGGAGCCA
>NW_008825306.1:2971123-2979460 GCF_000699105.1 Pygoscelis adeliae
GAAAGAGATGTTATAAATGGTGATGATTTGCAGGCTCTTTCACTCAGACTTTCTTGTGTTATCTAGTATAATGAGAATTTCCTAGAGGTTTAAATCTTGGTTTTGCACTAAAGATCCAGCAGTTATGAGATCATTAGACTGTACGGTGCAGTTTTTAATGTAGCCAATGTAACTTCTCCTGATAAATGCCCGGCCCCTCCCCCACAAGCTGCAAATCAGAAATGACAAGTACTGTAATGTTGAAATTGGATCCAAAAGGATTTAGCAAACTGAGCATTTGCCATATTTAGCATTATCAAAGTTCCTTCCTCTCATACTTCAGTGATGCATTGCTGATCTTCTGATTAGTCTGATCTGCTGTTTCTCTTCAATCACCTACACTACTATTCCTAAACCGTCCCCCTTTATCTTTTCTTGAGAGAAGAGATTGAAATTCGTGCATATACTTTACTACTCCGAAACTGACTATTAGGAAAAAATGATAAAGCTAAAATGTGCATTTGGTCCGTATCAGGCTGTGCCATTGATTTGCTCAGGAATCTGTGATACTGTGTTCCTTTCCCTGCGCATTGCAACTGACAGCTTGTAGCAAAGTCAAATAAGATGTTTAACAAACCACATGTCCTATCGTTTTTTGCTTTGCCATTGTACCCTTGTGGCTGTGAGCCAGAGACAGATACAACGCCTCCTCCAGTGCAATGCAACTTTGCCTGTGTTTTGTGTGCACACGTGTGCGTATGTGTGTAGCCAGTTCCACATTTCTCTCCCGCAGTAGGGTTAGCTGGAGAAACCCGTGCTGAGCTGCACAGAGCAATTTGAAACTGAGTTTTGAAAGGGGGGGTGGGGGACGACCCACTTTTTTTTTTTTGTGGAAGGTGAAGATGCTTCTCTGCTCTGGGGCTGTTCTTCCAGGGAGGGAGAAGGTGGGTCATCCTGGTGAATGAAAGCCACAAATGTCAGTGTCCCAGCACAAATGCCGAAGTTGGTCAGAAAGAGAGGACAGCTTGCTGTGCCACTTGACATCTGTCTTATCTGTGGTGTTGCCATAGGCTTTTGAATGCCAGTTGCAATAGTTAAAGTCAGGTATTGTTGCTATGCATTTAAAGAAGAAAAAAAAAACCCACATCATTTCATAACTCTCTTTCAAAATCCATCCTAACACATATCATCAGAGCTCACAGTTATGACTGTGGCAGGATGATTTCAAACAAGGGGGACAGCATGCTGTGAGTTAAAATAAAAATATGGTTAAAAACCATAAATAAGATTTTTTTTTCCCCCGATTTATGTACTTACAACAAGCAAAAGAAATTGGCCTGAGGACAATACCTGGTTTTTAGCCTTGCTTTGGCTCCCACTCCTCCTCCATCATCCTTGTTCCCTGGCATTTTTTTGTAGTTGCCGTCGTTCTTCGTGTATTAACATCTCTCTGCACGATGCCCGTTCCTTTTCCTTGTGGGCATTTAACGACTCGGTCTTAGTTCTGAAGTCTCAGGGTCTCTCTGTGCTAGCGATTTCGCTCTATGCCCTCCTGCCTACTCCTTACACTCGCCACACTCCTCTGCGTAGCGAGCAAATGAGCACCAAAGTAAGCCCCCGCACACGCCATCTTTCTGAGCTCAGCCTGCCTGCTGCTTCACGGGAACTCGCCTGATTTTGCAGACGTAGTTATTGAGATTGATCACAATAGTGAGACATCTGCCAAGCTGCGTTATTTGCACAAATACACTGTATGCAGTTTTGGTACAGTGGGGCTTGACGCGATGATTGCCTCTTTTCATAGCGCTAGTTACGGCACGTGTCATCGTTTCGAAGAGAGAGAAAACCATTTTTAAGAAGTTTGCTCTGCTTTTGGCAGGGGAAAACCGTACTAGTGCGAAAAACCTAATTAAGACCAGTTGTACTCAAATCTTAGCAGAAGGTTTAACTTAAGGCACTCTGAGTTAGTCCCATAAAAATCAATGAGATTATGTAAAACAATTCAAATAACACCACCTATAAAATCTAAGTAATAACCCAGTCACGTAAGCGGCCTACGAACCCTTGAGAGGAACGCTGGCTGCCAAAATTTTCAGAAGTGATGGTGGTTTCAGGCCAGTTCCATTTTGGGATGCTCAACTGGAGATCTGTTAATGAGAGCCACTTTGTCAGGAGGTCCTCGACGGTCCATTCCCTGAAAATGAAGTGTGCCCAGCACTGCATCCAAAAATTAAGACATCCTAAATTATCGAAAATTCTGGCCACTCATGTGCTTATTTTAGGAACCTGTATTCTTCCCCAGTTTCATCTGCAGGATTCATCTTGAACTGAATTGGTGTTCATCAAAAGGAGAATTAAAGCCTTCGAACCTGATTCTTATTTAAACTAAGGCCACTTACCAGTGGTTTTGTGATACACAGGCACTGTAAAGTACAACTTGTAACCACCCTAATATTCCTTCACACAACCGGCGCAGTGCAGAGTGTCCTCAAGAGAAGTGAAAATCAAGCGCATAACTTGCTAACTTCCATCTCGGCGATTGCTCTTTCCGTACAAACTGCTCTGCCGTGGCAGTCTCTGCACTTCTGGTGGTACCAGCAGTGGGCACAGCCTAACGGGACAGTTGTTTGTTTCAGTACTAAACTCCTCGCATTTTTTGCCTCAGCTGTATACTTCCTCCTTCAAGGGCTTTATTGTTGTAGCGTTTCAACATCGTTCTCAGCATTCTTAAAGACAAAGTCGGAAGGCCGCTGTCTGGTGATCTGCAGCAAGGGGAGTAAAGCTGCTTTGGCAATTTGAGAACAGCAAACGTAACTGTCCTGATTCCTCTGAAGAAAAACTGAAACATAGGTGTCTAGATGGAACAACTTCTTCACTTTAAAAGCTTGGTTTCAGGAAATTTAATTGGTGCCCTCAGGCCTTTTTCCTTTTGTTTTTTTTTAAAATTTGAAGACGCTCTCTTGTGAAACAGCAGAGCTTTCCTTGAAACTGCACAGGAAATGAACCCGGTTTTTAATCAAGTAACAAAATCCACGGCTTGCAATAGAAGGTCCGTGCATTGCATGTATCAATTAATGCTTATTAATCAGTTTTTGCAGTTAGTTGAACTGCAGCTTGTAGTTGGAAGCTATTAGGGAGAGAATCGCGAGAGGAATATTGTTGCAGGACTACACTCGTTTTTTCTGTTTGTGTCCTTTGGATTCAAGGTGTTTGTATAATGAAGTTGGCACGTTGATATATGATCTATTTTTTAATGTCATTACAATTTCAGTTCCCTCTGCCTTTTTGTCATTGGGTTACATTTAAGCACAGCAAGATCAACTTTAAACTTCCTTACTCAACAGCTTTATTAGCTATAACGTACCGTGACCTTTCTCAACATTCTTAAAGAAAAAGATACAGTGTAATGGCACTTTACTTTGCTTATTGTTCTTTGTTGTGGTGAACAAAGCATTTTCTACAGTGGCTATAGCACATAATTATACAGCTTTCAATAGCGGTGTCTTGGCACATATCAAAGTTCAGAAGAGCCTTTAGAAAAAAAAAAGATGTTTTGTGGCAGCCTAGGGAGGGTCTCATCTTTCCTTCAGAAAATAGTTCAAGGCTCTTCTGTCAAGCTTCCCTACTTAGAGCTTTTTCTCCTCCTGCTTCATAAAGTTTAAAGGGGATTCAGTGGAGTTCTATGATCTATTTCCTTTGAAAGATTGTTCCTTTGCACAGAGAAGTCCTTTGACTTCAAGAGTTCACAGATTCATGTCTTTAGGTATCATATGTCTGACCTTATCAGTTACTCTATTTAATGTAGGAGAAAAAGTCTCAACTCTTTGTGTTTGTCTGTTTTGCCTCTGTGAAATGATTTGGTGAAAAGACCATCCTTTTTAACACACCACTGAGAGGCCGTTTCTGACTGTAACCTACCCTGTGGCTCTTCTAAAAAAAAAAAAAAAAATTGTCCTTGTGTTTTGTGTATGGATGATTTCACAGTGAGAATAGAATTATACAAGGACAGACACACATAAAAAAATCTTTTGCTCTTTTTTCCTAAATGATCTATTGGCTATTTTGGTGGCTGCTACTCTGGTTCCCCAACAGGCACAACCATTTAACAAACACAGAGATAGCGGCTGGAGTGCTGGGCCAGCAGTAGGTTTTCCCTTGCTTCGACCTACCCCAAAGGCCTTCATAATTAATTGTCCTTCAGAGATGAGGAAAGTTCAGAGACAGTGTGTGTAGCGATGTCTATTGTCTGACATTCAGTTCTCCTTCCCTCAGCTCTTTTTCTTCATTCCACAAAGGGTTATCAATAGGAGCAGGGAGCAAGCTCTCTTCTAACAGCTGCTGGTGGTGGCTGTAGCTTTCTGTGGAAGGTATCATTGTGTTCAGCCATCTATGGATTAAATGGCTGGAAAAGTTCTAACAACCCTTTCAAACGGGCGTGTTTATTTCATCTAGATTACACAGACCTATTTAGCTAATTAAAAACTTTCTCAGAACCCCTTCTCTCCTATTCAAGGGAAGAAAAAAAATTAAAACGCTGCTGTAATTATGAAGAATGGCTGCAATGAAACTTCGGTAAATAAAGGAAAAATTTGATCTGTCAGCGTTGATCGAAACACACCCAAATAAGCACAGGCTTGTTTGTTGAGTTGTTCTGTGGTTTTGTTTTGTGGTTTGGTTTTTTTTTTTCTTAGAGGGAAGAAAGGTGCACAGTAGAAAAAGCATAAAAGAAAACATTGGTATAAGCTGTAACAGAAACAAACACTCGCCCAATTTAAAAAACTGCCACAGTTCATACCGTCCCTGCTCATAACATCAAAGTGCAAAGACGCTGGAGTTTGCTAAACAGATTATTAATATTGTTGTGCCTTCTGCGATTAATTTAGAATCCTCTGTGTCGTAATTATTAAACTTCATATACAACAGAACAAAATTATATACATGCTTCCTTGTTTTCCCTGATGATATGCTAAACAAAGATATGGTGCGGTTAGTAGATAGGCAAGAAGTACAGTCAAATTAGAGCTGTTTATTAACAATCGTTATGTTACTGCTCCAATTAATTGGGCGAAGCCAAAAAGGACAAATACAATCATTCTTCCACTGAACAGTTTAACTAGCAAATTAGGGAGGTTTTAATAATTTTTTTTCATCTTAAAGAAAAAAAAACCCCAAACTCCGGACCTTCACCTGCTTTCTTCATAAATACATCACTTTGCAATGAAAAGGAATAATCATATAAAACATTTTCTGGGCTCCATCTCACTTCCTTGCTGTTAAGAAGGCCTGCACAACAATCAAGATGAATTATTGTACTGATTAAGTTATTATGCCTGGCATTTTGAAACAGGTTTTCTGTATTTAAGAAGAAATTGCATACAAAGTAGATGCAGCTAATACAGTAATGCAAAAAAAGATCATAAAAAATTAAAGTTATTCTTATGAATCTTTCATTAGAAGCAATGAAAAGGGACACTGGTGAAGCCAAGTGCTTTGTTCTTCTGAGCTCCTCTTGTAGGGCCAGATCCTGCAAACAATTACGTACTTGAGCGTTCCTTCTGCGAGCGTCCTGTTGGCGCCTTCAGCGTATCTCCTGCTCTTTCACAGTTTGCCCACTTAGGCCTGTGGATTACTACCCGTGTTGTTCTACTTTATCAAACAGATGTTCCCTTTAAAAATTGACAAAAGTCCTGTAAAAAAAAAATACCGCAAAATCACACAGCTGTACGGAGGCGAACACTTGCTTTTATGCAGGAAGAGCTGTTGTGAAATGATTTAAGGCTACTCAGAGCTTTTCAGATTACTCCCCACCGCAAATAACATGTTAAGTACTAAATTGCCCTAAGCGGTGTTTTATTACTGATCAATAAAATAGTCATCTTGTCTTTTAGCGTGGAAAAATATTTTAGTGGGATTTTTCCTGGTTTAGTTCATGGATAGCAGTAAACCAGAGAGAACAACCCCCCCAAAAAAAGCAAAACCCCTCCTCGTTTGTTTCTAATTTTGCTTTGGGGGAATTCTAGGATTGTTCCAGCTGAATGGTGCAGGGTTTCTGTGCCTTTGCGCGTGTGTGCATGTAGTGTTGGTGTGCTGTGTTTTGTTTTGGGGGTTTTGGTTTTTTTCTTTTACAATTATTTAGCGGTACTCATCCTTATTGCCCCATCCTCTTCTCAAACAAAATAACCCGCTTCCAAAAAAAAAAAAAGAAACCAACAAAACCAAAACAAAACAA
Source organism: Pygoscelis adeliae (assembly GCF_000699105.1). Lineage (NCBI taxonomy): Eukaryota > Metazoa > Chordata > Aves > Sphenisciformes > Spheniscidae > Pygoscelis > Pygoscelis adeliae. The sequence goes on from NW_008825306.1 coordinate 2,977,332, forward strand.
AACTTGGCAAACTCTTCCGACTCCTACTGCCATTTCATTTTGCATTCAACAAGGGGTAGTGGGAATTGAAACGTCAACTGGAGATCGAGAAAAGCACCAATTTATAGTGCGTTAGCCTTGCACAATTCAAGATTTCTTTTGCGAGCTGCACACATTATACCCAACATCTCGCCACTCTCTTGTGGCAGTTGTGAGGAATGGCTATTCCTTCCCGTGTGTGTACTACAGGCCTCTAAAGACTCTTATTTATTCTCTCCCATGTCACCTTGTGTACAGTCTGGTCTGTGACACTGATGGTGATTATGTCATTATTTTGCTCTGGGGGCTTTGGCACATCTGCAGAGCTGATGCACATCTTCTTTGTTACGCTGGCATACGTCCCATATCGCAAATGCTTCATTAGCCTTACTGCCTGCCTCCTTGCCAGACAAGAATACCCAAATCCAAGCTTCTTTTTGCTCTGGTCTTTTGTGTCTGTGATGAGCCTTTATTCATCTTCCTAGTTCTTCCCTGTTTTCTATTTTTCTATGTAAAACTGATTTCCAGATGTCTGTCGTTCTCCAAAAATCCATCGTAGATGAGGAGTGAGAAGCAAGGTAAATTTTAACCCATGTTGTCCCTCGCACACATAAAGTCTTATCCCTCACAAGCTGAAATGCTTTTTCATTCAACCTGCATATAGAAAGAGCTCGTTAGGCTAGGCAGTTCAATTTTTGGTGTTTGCAAAAAAACAGAGGAAAAAAAAGAAAAGGAAAAGAAACCAGTGATTTCTCTTACCATTTAGTAAATCCTGGTTGTGGTAATGGGTAACATGCAAGTTGCACATGTTTCTTCCAGACTTTAATTTCTTTTAGATGACATAGCTAAATTTCTCACTCAGAGCTTCTGGAGAAGCAGCACTGTCCAGTGAAGGAGGAGGTTGTTCACGAGACCTGATCGGCTGCAATTTCTTATATCCTGTTTTAATGTGTCACATTAAAAGGACACAGAACATTTCGTACTGTGAAAATTGAGGAAAATGTTGGATCTTCTAAACTTTATCTAAGCTGTTCTATATAAATGTTGTACCAGAGAGATGTGAAATAGCGGGTTAGCTTGCTAGCTTTGTAAGATTTTTCCCTTCTGCATCCCACCCACCCCATGCTTTTTCTCCATGACACTGAACTAAATTCTGGGCTGGATTCTCAGTTTCTGGTGTAAATCAGCTCCAGCAATCATTGGAGCTAATTAATCTGTGCCAGCTGAAGAGCTGTCTTTTGTTGTGTTACTATACAGTCAAGTGTGTGAATATATGTTAAATTTTAATCAGAAAAAGTTTCATTTGTTTATTTTAAAACTAAAAATTAAATGCAGACCTGGATTTGGAGTCACAGAGCCGTCATGTTTATGGATGTGGGGTGGCGGGGGGCGTTGTTTTTATTTTTGTAAGGCGCGCTTGCCAAAAGGAGAGGTCCCAGCCGATACTGTCTCACAGTTCGGGGTCAGGGCTGTGTGACTGACTTTAACAGAAGTCTTACAGATAGGATTGCCCGTCCTATAGGACTTTGAATAGGTCACCTTCACACAGAACACTGTTTGCTTGATATCTTCAATGTGTTTTAAAATGGACGAGAGTCAGGCTTTCATAATGTGAATTAGCAAACTGTCATAACCTTTGGAAACTGTGGGAGAGGTATAGCAGCACTGTGACCCGCGCTGGTTTCTGGCCCAGCTTTCTGGGGTCCTGCCCCTTCTCAAAGCAGGTATCCCTGGGCTGAGAGAGCAGTGGCAGCGGAGACTTGCTTGTGGAGAGGCCTTCCAACATTGGCATGGAGCGCAATGGGGACGCTGTTTTTAAAGATACTTAAATCTGTAAAGGCAAAACACTGAGGCTGTGAGGAAGTAACAGCAGAATATTGCAGGGGTCCATGAGGACTGTGTGTCCTTTACCTGCATGAGAGAGAGAGAACCTGGGAGGTGAAGTAGCCGCAGTTCAGTATCCTATTGAAGTGACAATAATAACACAAGAAGTGAAGTTAAGAAACACTGTTCGGTCCAAGAGGGAGGGAGTCTTCAGGGTACTGGACCACTTTCTGTAGTTACGCAGAGCCCATCACCTGCAGTACTAGAGTATTGCCGGATTTCATAGT
>NW_008825306.1:2979470-2985652 GCF_000699105.1 Pygoscelis adeliae
CCGATGTCTTCCTGATGTGCGAGTGTGGGTGGGCGAGAGAGAGAGGGACAGCCAGAAGGGTGGTCTGAAGGTAATCAACGTATTGGAGAAGATTTCTCCCTGTAGATCTGGAAGGGGCAAAGTTCATCTTTCTTATCTGCAGAGGGGGAAGGTACGCAGCCGGGCTCTGCCTCATTTTGTGTGAGCCACCAGAGGGACTCGTGAACTGCCCTCTGTGGGGGGGCGGTTTCAAGGCTCTGGTGGAAATGTGCTGTCAGAAGAAGCCGTGTCCAGGTGGTGGTCCAGAGCGCTCAAAGATGTGGCCTTGAACTTGTTTCTGTAGTTAATATAGAGGCTTTGTAGAGAGCAGCAGACCAGGGTGGCATGATCTCTGTTGCTAAGCAGAAAGGCTGCTGCATTGATTGGGACTTAGGGGAGAACGGTAGTGTAGACATATAAATGCATTTAAAGCAGTACTCTACAACTTCAGAAAGTTCTTAGAGGAGAGAGGGGAAATCAACGTTGCAAATAAAAGCCCTTTAACTGCCGAGTATCAATGTTCAGGGGGAGGCCGAAGTGGCTTATCTCATGCAATTGCGGAGAGGGCTGGCTCCATCAGACGAGGCCCAGCCTCGAGGTTATCTAATCCAGCGCCATCTGGAGTCGCACCGTTTCCTTCCGCAAGGGATAAAGAGGAGTCGAACGAGCTGCAGCTCAGTCCATTAGGTCGTAAGACTTCATCTTCCGACCTGAGCTTGCGAGGGTCACCGGTCCCCAGCAGGTCCTGCACTGAAGCTTGTAACGGGGTGTTTGCAGCCCAGTTTGGCCAGCCTCGTGGCTCAGGGTGGAATAGATGGAGCAGTTTATCCCATCACGATGGGCTCTGGCTGCCCAGAAAAGCATGGTTGCATTGGGAGGAGGTTCATCAGAGTTAATTGGGGGGAGCCTGGGCTGGTGGAGCCGGCTTCATTCACAACACCTCTCACCCATAACCATGCACAATTTCCTTCCCCTGCCCCTACCTTCAGCCATGGGAAGGAGGAAAGGAGATACCCTGCTGCCAGAGGGCATGCTTACCGCCTTCATGCCACCCCCAAAAGGACCCCTGGTGTCTGCCTGTTTCCCTGCCAGGCTGATTAAACACCACCTGCTTCCCATCCCTCTCCCCTACCTCCCTCCTCACTCCCCCCACCCCAACACATGCAAACCAAGGAAGGAGAGGGCACAGTTGGAGCTTTTCAGGGCCAGACACAGAGGACAAAGGTGACTGCAATGCAGAGAGGTGGGAACAGTGAGCAAGAGCAAGCAACACCGAGATGTTTACTAACTTCTACAACATTTTTATACGTATAAGATGTACTTTAGATGTATAAGCCTTTAATTGTCACTTCTACAGTGTTAGTAGTTCATCTACAGGGCCAAATTCTGCTGAACATAAAAAAATCCCCGCACCTACAAGCTCTATGAACCACTTTTCCTCTGTATCCATGGTCTAACCAGCAGTTTCTGCCTGCCCAGCTCTTTTACGCATGGAAATACACCATGAGAGCAGAGAGCTTACTGCTGGTGAGAGACATACCTGCTCATCACAGTCCAGGCTGTGCCTCCTGGTCCTTCTGAGTAACACATCACGCTCCCATCTGGCTGTTGTGTCCACGAGAGTATGCAATAACCTCTCTGCTGTTCCCACAGCAGAGCCAGAATTGGGTGGTCATCCCTGTACTCACTTTTCTGGACAGGTTTTTTGTGGGCGCCTGTATGCGGTACCTGCCAGAATTTGGCAGCAGGGTACATAATATGCCGCTTGGCATTGTACGCAGCCTCTTGTAGCAGATTGCATTTCACCACAATGGGACTGGCTTAAAGTTAGACTATTCTTGTATGCGTGAGTTTTATTTCTCCTTCAGTTTTCGAATGAGACAGTTTCTGGGGTGTGACAGTAACCCCTCCTGTGATTCTTTCTTACATTTCCCGACACATACTAAACCCCCAACTATCATAAGCCGTAGGAGCCTTAGTGATTTTTCCATTCTGCGGTAGTGCTATTGGCAATGCAGTAAGTTAAGGGCAATCAGAGTTTCCATTAGAAGCCTCTACATCTCATGCAGTTCTAATTCATTAGTAAGGCAAGAAAAGGAAATTTGATAATCATCTCCCCAGTAAAACGCTGTTGATGATTTTTGAGGCTGGGGAAAGGGGAGAACTGAATTTCAAGGTGCAAAAAGACTAAATAAATTAAAAATTGAAAGTCTTTTTTATTTTGTTTTAGACCACTCTACTCTCAAGTTTTACCAAGTTTTGTGCTTAAAACTAGCACGTTAAGGCCGTTGTGTTTGCATGAGAGAGTAGCTGTGTTTCTGTGATGGATAGACCCATCCCCTGAACCATGGGCACAGCAGTCCTGGGACAGACATCCTCTGAGGGTGCTGACGTGTGTGGGATGCCTCTTGCGTACTGCGAAATGGGAAGATGGGTCCAAACAGGGAGGACCCCGGGAGGCAGAAGGGGGGTTTCTGCCTGAGTGAGCTGCGGAAGCGCTGTTGTGTGCGTCCAGCCGGGGCACGCAGCTCCAGCGGTGCTTGGCGCTCCAGCCCCGCAGGGAGCCTGCAGAGTACTTCCCAATCTTTATTTGTGGAAAAGCTTAATTGAAATGCAAGTGATTAAATCTAATGTATCACGCAGTATCCATTTTCACTGCACTACCACTTTCACTTCCCCGATATTATCAGACATCTCAGCAGCCCCACTGTCAGGTTTTTTTCCTTGGAAGAGCCATGCCCATTCTCTCTCCTCTTTGTGAGCTTGGCAGAGGAGATAAGAGTAAGCCAGCAGTAGATTACTAGTGCCCCAAACTCTACTCAAGGGATAAAGGATCTCAGCTTCATTTCAAACAAACACTTTTAAAATACACTCTTAAGTCATTTGAGGGGCATATGTTTTCCAGCTTTTTATGAGAGTAAAAAAGCTACAGTGTAACAGTAAATGCAATAAGAAACCTCTGTTGTTTTCCTAATTTTTTCTCTTTTGTGCTGGACTCAGGCTAATGCTTTTCCCTTCCCAAACGCCAGGCTCAGCGCTGTGTTGTTAGTGCCCAAAAGAGTGGGCTTTTCTTTGTGTGCCACAGTGGGAGAGCAGACTGTCCTGAACGGCCACCCAATTTCTTGTCCATCTTTTTCTCTTTCCAAAAAATCTGTTTCTTAACAGATTTGTACAGCAGGAGTCATGAGAGGAAACTTGAAGGCAATAAATGCAGACGGTGGTGGCACCAGAGAGCTGCTGCTGTAGCCAAGGGGATTGGGACACATGTAGTGGTGGGCAAATTGACGCCCTGCTTTCTAGAAAGGTGGTGGTTGGGAGAAAAGTGTGTTTACTGGAGCGTCCAATAGTTGAGGTATTTTTCATTTGTGTTTTTAAAATAAAAGCATCCTTTCCAACTATTTCCCTCTCCTCATAAGTGATAATGGAAGAGGCATTAGCCTTTCCATCGCCTGAGCCAACCTGTTTTTTTTCTAAGAGGTGTCCAGGATGTTCAGCCAATTGAGTGATCTAATTAGCTGAAAATTGTTAATTTCCTTTACCTTATAAAGCACCTAACACAGAACTGTTAAATAATGTTAAGTGTCAGACTTAAACTGAGAACATTGGGCCATATGCTGCCATGGCTTTCGCGCCAAAAAGTGTAGCAACTTTCTCCAAAACCTGCCTCCAATTTCTGTGTAGAAGCCAAAGCCTCCTGCTTGATATGCTGCCACACCAACTCACAGCACTAAGATGGTCCCACGCAGCAGCTCACTGCACTCAGGGAAAAGAGTATGCGCGTGAGGGGAGGTGACAGTCTGGATAAACGTGGCAGGAGCCAGGACACCAGCGAGGTATTGCAGATGCTGCCCTTGTGAGCGCAGGAAAACTGACTGTAGGGCAGTGCTGCTCAGGGCAGCGTTATCCTGTCAAAGGGCGGCAGATCTGTGCCTGCAGCTAAAAATTGCACAAGTCCCTAATCTGCGGCGGGTCCAGTGAATAGGTGGGCTGCCCTGTAGCTCTTTGTTAAAGCAGGGGGGTCCCTGGCTCGCTGGGATGCACGTGAGGAAGGGGCTGGTCCCAGTGTCACTAGCCTCCCCACAAGCCCACAGAGAAGTGGCCTCAGAAGTAGTGTGATGCCTCGCTGTGTTACTGCTGGCTTGACCCCAGCATTGCTCAGATGCAATGTCTTATGTGTAGGGAGGGACCGGGAAGGGCTTGTCCTCAGTAGGTTTCCTACATGACAGGCTGCGGATATGGGAATAGTCATTTAGGTGCCAGCTTGCCCCAAAAGCCCCATGGGCTTGAATCTTCCTCATGTGAGGAAGGGGCTCAGGTCTACATGTGGATGATGCATGTGGAGTTTCTCAAGCATCTCTTTTAAGAAGGTTGCGTCATACCCCCAGAGCTCACCTTCCTCTGACTTTGGGGATGGGGGGTGCCTGTGCACACCTGGTTCGTGCTTCATATGAGGTTTTCTCAGCAGAAATATTTCCCCTGAATCTCTTCTGCTGTTGCTGTACCTGTGCTGCTGTGGACTGTTGTGCATACACATTAAAGCTGTCTGACCTGTAGCTACCCACAGTGAGACTGCTCCCCTGATAGTGGACTCAGTCATCATCTTGGAGAGGTTCTCCATCACTTGCCTAATAGATGCTGTTTAGGCCTCATCCTTGGGTTAAGAGGCTCCCTGTGGAGTCCCTCTCTATAGCCACTGTCTAGATCATCCAACTAGAAGAGTGATCTGGCCTTCCCCCTCTCACCCCCTCCAACCTGTTTACCTCCCATTACCACGACCTTGCGCTCTGCAACGTGAGCAGCCTTCACCAGCTGAAGACCTCTGATCCTAAGTCCACTAGAGATTTTGGCTTTCCTATTTGGCAAGGCGACTTGTTGCCCACCAGGTCAACATGAATAAAGATTTTTTAAATCCATGAAGTCCTGCAATTGCAAAAAAAAAAAAAAAAAGCCATCTCCAGATAATTTAACCTCTCCTGGCAGCCTGACATCTTGAGCTGTCTGTGCTGCACTTGTTTATTTCTGCTCATAATTAGGATCAAAAAAATCCCCACACACACTCACCAAGAATTCTACTTTATATAAAATTTGAAAGTAAAATCAATCCTGGCTGAATCTTATCATTTTTAAAGTATGTTTATCCAGCTTTGTAGTAGGAACAAGCAGACTGTTTGAAGGCCACATAGTTTTCAAACCTTGGTTGCAACACGTTACCCCATTTTGAAACCGTCTTTATCTAGCCGAGAAAACTAAAATCTGTTTGACAAAGTAGCACTCCAGCCAGTTTATCTTGCAATATGGCTTTAGCTCACAGAGCCTATTGATTTCCTTAAATTAATGTTTACAGAATGCTACTGAATTTCACTCAACGGGACATTGTTCTTTTGAAGCTTTGTAAAATATGATACAGAGTGTTATTGCCGTTTGTTCCTTTGCTAAGACTGATGAAACATTTATTTTTTTAAAGTGCAGCCTTGAACTATAGCTGTTTCCTACAAGTGTGTTTACTCTTGGAACATTAGTAATACAGCACACTATCAGACTCCAGCACAATACCACAGGCAAAGTCTGTAGGTACACTCTGGCCGGCCTAATCGTATAAATGGAGCTGAAGTTTAACGCAGATTAGACATCGTATGAGAAAAGGTTTCGAGCTTAGCCCAGCTGTCCCTGTCTGAAGGATCTTCAGATTTGTGTGCTACAGCCAAGCAGTTGTCTGACGCTGTTACAATATTAGAACGGTTGCGTTGGTCTTGGTACTTCTAAACATGGGACCCCGTACTGAAAATTAACGTCTGATCCTCTCCCTCTGTCCCCCCAGACAAGGTGAATAGCTTTACGGTTGCCTTGCACGTGGTTCGGAGGCTTTCGATCCAATCTCTGAGGAGTGCTTAAAAGTCTGCTCCAAGAAACACTTGCGTTACTTCTAACGTCCACCCAAATTTTGGTAGTTTACTAAAATGAGGTCGCTGTTACCTATTGCTGAAAGTTTACAAGAAATCACAGCCACTGATGACTTGACAACTTTGCTACTGCTTTCTGCTGCTTTACTACCATTAGACACATCAGTCCAATAAATCTTCACTGTTTGCTTATGGGAACTGACACGCCAGCCTAAACTGGGCACCCTTATGTAAGGTGGTGTGTACCTTATCCCACAGGCATCA
>NW_008825306.1:2985693-3011389 GCF_000699105.1 Pygoscelis adeliae
ATGAGCGGGAAAAAAAGTGCTCCTGAGAAAAATGCGTGCCCCCAGCCCAGCACAACCAGAGGTGGACCATCCTCAGGGGACATAAACTCTCTGATGAAACCAATGGAGTGGTGAAAATTTACATCGCTGAGGAGCTGCCCCTTGGTAGCCTCCCACATGTGCTCAAGGAGAGGGACTTAAACTCCACATTTATTGCATGCGATATTAACGCATCAGCTGGCAAGAGAGAAAAATATTAAGTCATTTGGGCACCTAAGACGCAGGCTTCTTGCTTTGTAAGACTGTGTCTGGGAGCAGATGACTTTTCTTTCTATCATGGAGGTTCCATGTAACCAAGTCGCAGCCCGCTGCAGAGGGGAAAGGAAAGCCAACTCTCTGACTTCTTGCCTTTTTATCTAGTAATCTCTGTGTGGCCTTCCTAAAGCATCTGAGTTTATCCATTTAAGTCCACTCTGTCTGCAGTACAAGTCCCCAGCTTGTGCTACCGCTGTCAGGAGATATGTCTCTCCTTGATCAATATTTACTTAACAAACAGCAGGGATAGGAGAGTTTGTTTAGAGGAATCATGTGTGCACAAGGGTGAATGAATGCTCGGTAAAGTACTTCACCTGTTTGTCTCCTTTCCTAGGGTATCTTTTCTGCTTCAGACCTCATGCTGGGCTTTGCTGCCATTGCCCCTGTGAACATGCTCAAAGCCAGCCTGCTTTAGGACAGTTTAGCAATCAGCTGCAGAAAATGGACTTCTGAGTACATACTTTATTCTCTGTTCTAGGAAAGTTGGAGAGAGAAGTTTAAGAACTTTGTAAAATTATTTCTATGGTTAAAAAATACTTGATGCTCAAGTAAAAATAAACTAAACTTCCCAGACTCTTGCACTTATGGAAGAAAAGATTTCAAAGATATTTTAAGCATTTTGTTGGCACAAAATATTTCAAAATTGCCGCTGCCAAAAACCCGAAGTGTTCTAAAGAAAAAATTTACACGCAGGTAAAATTGCAAGGAACGAAGTATGTGTAGTATTTTTAAAGAATAACTTCAGAAAGGTCTGCTATTCATTTATCCAACTAAAACAGTTGTTTCTGATGCCTGAAGTCATTGCATGCAATTAGCTTTGAGGCATCTGAGTCTAGGTTGGGGGGGGGTGTATTTTATTTTGTGAATCAGAGTTGTAAAAGCCATCTGAAATATTCATGCAGAATTGTCTGAGAAGCAGTTTCTGTTTTATTTACTGCACAGTAGAACAGCCACAGTGGATTAGCTCTACAATACCCGTAACAAAAGCACAACAGCTGATGCATGTGATGTTAGGAGGTGACAAAACAGTTAAAGTATGCTGCTGGCTACAGGCAAGCAGTCAGCAGATGCAGACAAAAGGGTTTGTGACAAGAATAACTCTCTCTCCAAGGCGAGCAGTCAAGAGTATCCAAAATACCAATACCCTTTTCTCCTTGACATTGTCTTCTTACAGTCAGCATTTTATTGCCCTTTTATAGTAAAAAAACAAAACACAATTCTCTGGAATATCGGTTTTAACTTGACTTTCACAATTCTGTGATCTTTACATCTGTATTGCTTTTTCTATCATTGAGATTTGCCACTTGAGCAAGAATTTTTGAAAGTTTAAAAGATTAACTGTAAAGAAGCGCGCCCTTAATAGGATTAACGACATGAAATACACATATAAATCTTTGAGCAGACCAGTGACTTGTTTTGTCATTTGGTTTTGGTGGTTTTCCCCTTTTCTATTAAGAGAGAATCAGGCATCTTATTTTGCTAATGAAGAAATAAGGCTTGGGTAGAAATTAAAGGTTTGCTTGACAATGGGAGAGATTTAGGTGCTGGAAAGGGACTGTGAATGAGCTGATGTTTATTTCAGAAGTGTGAAAAATCAGCTTATATATCTCCAGAAAGAGAGAGAGCGAGAGAGAGGCTGTCTTCTTTCTAACCTTTGTAATTCCCCTTCTAGTCTCTGTGACATTCATTCAGCTGCCAAGCATGTTTGGCAAGGCTTGAGCCAGTGAGCGCACTTCCAGTGACCGCTAACCTTGGTATGTCCTGACACTTATGATGAGTATCTGCAGGACACAGAAGGCAGGCAGGCTGCTATGTCAGGCTTTTATTATGTACTGCAGAGGCTGGGGACAGTCAGTTTAATAAAACAAATCATCCTTGAAGGTAAAGCAACTGGGAAGAGGAGGAGGAGGAGGGCTCAGGGAGGGGAGGAGATGAGGGGAATGGGAGGGAAGGGAGAAAAAGTCTTTGCTGCACAACCCAAAAACCCAAAGAATTAACTAATAAAAGACACAAGATACAAGACAACCCAATAGTGCGAAAAATAGTGAAGGGCCACTGATCGGCCACCAACTTGAGACACACGGCTACTTCTAGTGTTCCCTTCCTCCCAACAGTGATTTTTAAAGTCCATGCATACCATCGGAAGGGAAGCCTGATCCTCTTTGTTGGCTTAAAATCAGCGTTGCTTCACTGATTTTCCTCGAGCAATGCTGACTTAGACCTGCTGAGGATCTGCCCTCACCTTCCCAATCACCGCTGCCTTTTTGGTAATGTTTTCCTTGGAAAGAAATTCAACAAGTATTTTTAAAGCATATAGTTTTCTGCAACTGTGTATGCTTCTGTATGAAAGAAGTGTGAGTTAGGTCTGACTTGGCTCCAACTTTTGAGCCATTGGAACTATACTTTTACTCACAGAGAAATAGTTTGAGCGGAGTATTTTTAACAAAGCACTCCCCCACAGTGCTAATCCAAATGGTTCAGCATGGTAGTTGCACATGCAAACCCAGGAGTGAAGTAGTTCAGGTTAGTTTTTCAAGCCAAGGAAAATGCCAGTAGCTAAAACAGCATAAATAGACAGAGCAGATGAGAGCTTTAATTCCCTCCCAGTTTTCATAGACGAAGGGGATGTGTTAATGTGGCCAAGGCTTGAGAACAGGCACTGTGGTGGTTGTTGGACTGCGTTAGGAGGTACAGGACTGATGCGTACCAGGTGTAAATCAGCATAACTGCACTGGTAGAGCTCTGCTGATTTACACTAGCCCAAAGTTTGGCCTGTGACTTTTTCCTTGGCAGCGAAGCTAAGTTACGTTGACAAAGCATGCGGCAAAGTGTGATTTCTTTCTAAATCAGTCTGATGCGGAGGCTTCGGCCTGAAACCCACCTAGCCTCCCCCTGAGCAGACCTCATTGTCTTTCCTCCTGGTGAATGTACAGTGTGATTCTTTGATTGACTGCTGCCACCTGATGCTAAGAAAATGCCCTGGGTTCATACTAGGGATTGTTGGTTCTATTAAAAGCAACGTAGATGGAGTTTATTTGTCACTGAAGCATTTTCTGCAGATGTTCCTACTTCAGAGATGTTCAGTCAGTTAGGTGTAAAGATGCGCTGAATAGGTCACCATCACTTAGGGTCAGGGAAATGCTACCCCCAGACACATAATTAACATGGCTGACTGATTATTGCCCAGTGAAAAGTCTAACTACCCATCCATTTAAATATTTATTTTCAGGCTCTGGACTTCACTAGTATTTTCTTTATTTAAAAAAAACACAACACTTTGCGGTTACTCTTTCTAGAAAGGAAAAACATTGGCTGACGAACTGTCCTGTGGGGATTAATCACAGTGCTATTCACATTACAACATGCAAAGTAACATGTGTAATCCAGTCTGACATGAAAAATTGCTAATAACATCCCAAAAGGAAAGAGCTATGAACGGCTCTAATGCCTGTGGAGTAGGGGAGATCTTTGGGAACTTGGCATTACGAGGAGGTCTCTTCAAAGCCCCCGCAGGGCTTTGTTCACTATTATGTTTGTGGACTGCTCTCTGCAGCCTGTTGTACCGGGTTCAAAGCGGCCCAGCCCTGCAGATGTGACTCAGGTACAATGAAGTCAGACCTTAAAAGCTAACTCTTAGCCTAAAAGAAAAGCCTGTGTGTCTTTACGGGGGTGGGAGGCCTGGAAGCTAGTGGCTCAGGGGTTTCACACTGCCTACTCCATGGAAAAGCAGCATCCCCTACCTGGAAAACTTTCATATGCACAGGTAGAAATTGAATGGCAAAGGCTCAACTTAAAACCCAGGTTGTCACTTCTACGCTTAAAGTTGTCATGGGTGTAACCACGTAGGGAGAGGTAGGACTTTTTGCATTTGGACTTGATGCTTCTCATGTAGGTGCTTGTAATTGGCTCCCTCCCATCTCCAGCGACTTGGAAGGGAAGAAAGGCATCTGATGTTGGTCCTCTGGAGTGGACACCAAAATTGAAAGGTGTGAACTCTTCTTCCCAAGCACAAAGGCAAAAACCAACAGTTTTTGCCCTCGTGAGCTAACATCGGTGTGTACACCAAAAAGTTGGTTATCTACTACATTTCTTGCTTTCTAGTATCACGCAGTCAAAAACTCCTTCCCTTGGTTAGCGCCCAGCAATACCAAGGGTGATGAACAGCACATGAGCAGTTGTTTGAACTGCATGAACAGAAAAGTGTATCATTTTTTATAGCAATGCAAGAATGAGACAAGCATGGTATCTTTTGTAGATGTATTACGGAGTGCACAGACAGCAGAGTGGTTACGTGAAGTTTTAAGTTATTTCTTTGAGCTGGAATAAGTGAAACATAATAGTAATTTTCTTCCCTCATAATTATTGCTGCCATAGAATATCTGTAAAAATGTTTCTTTCTGTGCGGCCCATTGAATGAAAAATTTCCACAGAAGGCAGCCTGTCTTTGGGAGCAGAGAAAATCGTGTGGGGGATGGATTTCACTCTCGGAGGTAGATGGAGGACTTCTGCGGGCTGCGGGGCTTCTGGAAGCAGAGTTTGTCAGCTGGTGTCAGGGGGAGCTGATCTCATGCTTATCTGATGGCAAAATGTGGCTAGCAAACTGCTAGCATTTCCCCAACGGTGATAGTTGAGTGACGCTCCAGAGCTCTACTGAATCAGGTTAAACCCGCACATTTCCAGACAAGTTTTCCGAAAGTGGCTTCTAAAGGGAGAAGAACAAAAGCCTGAAGTAGAGGATAAGGTGCTGGCCCTGATCTGGCAATGTGACATGCATTGAGTAAATGAGTGAGATCTGCCTGGGTGTCTGTTGGCCACAGGACTGGTTGAAGTAGCCTCTACTGCAGGTTGGAAAACTCCTCTTGCCAGTGTGGGCAAAGAATAGCAGTGAGGGAATACTTGCTATTATAAGCATGCTGGCTACTCGCCGGCCGTGTATTAGCAGTTCTAGAGCTGTGAAGCCATATTTCCGTAATAAAAAATGGAAAATAATACCTTTATGGAGATGACCTCAACCTTGCAACTGACCTACGGTTCATTATAGTGATTGCTTTCGAATCATTTAAGGCAGAGGGTAAGAAGGTGGTGCTGTTGCCGGAGACAACTATTTAGGATGAATTACCAAAGTTTGAAGGTAGCTGTGGTTTTTAACATTCACCCATTGTTCAGGGGCTTCTCACTCTCACCGTGAGAGTGGCACACCCCTGCTAGCTGGCTGTTTGGCTCACTCGTGAAGTGACAGTGACATTTAGAAAACCCGGATGAGTTTGATGCATCCCAGCTCAGTAGCCACTTGGAGCACAATGTGCCCATTGAAGAGGTTGGGGTTTTATTTGTAGGCTTCTGAAAAAGAAGGGAAGACCATAGCATCTCCCGAGAAAGCCATCTTATGGGCGTCTCATGCACAGCAGCCACAGAAGCAAGCCGTTAGCTGAAGACTTGCTTGCTTGCTTGTTTTTAAACTACGAACAACATTTGGAGATACCCTATTTCTTTGATAGCTTTCAGCACTGGTTGTAACCACAGTTAAGTGCAGAGGTACAGAGGCTTTTCTATGCATGCATAACTTTCGTATTAGTTCCCACACGGAGAGAAGAACATAGCTGTAAATGCATGGGTAAAATATCAAGCAGAGACTTCTCTCCTTAAAGACAATTGTGTTTGTTTCCCCTCCTGCTAATTATATCCTATAAATCCCCCACTCTCTAAATTCAGACAGTAACATTTTGTTACCTACATTCTGTCAGTAGACTTTACAAAGATCTCCAACACATGTTATAAAAGTTATTGCTATAGTACTATATATAACAGCTTTGCATAAGAGAATAGAAGCTGCCACATTTAGAAAATGCAGGTGCTATGTAAGCCCCTTTCTGAAAGAAAGAACTTAGCTCAGTTTCCTTTGAAGAACCAGAGACTTGAAATTGAAAACTGTATTAATGCCATTGTCTCCTTGTATCAGCAGGTTCCAGAGAGATTCCTGGAAGTGGCTCAGATCACGTTACGGGAGTTTTTCAATGCCATTATCGCAGGCAAAGATGTTGATCCTTCCTGGAAGAAGGCCATATACAAGGTCATCTGTAAGCTGGACAGTGAGGTCCCCGAGATTTTCAAATCCCCAAACTGCCTACAAGAGCTTCTTCATGAGTAGAGTTCAGCAGCTATTTATGAATGTATGAAAGTAGCAGTCCCCTTCTGATGCCCAAGTCATGTGTGTCTCTATTTTAATTTCATATATATGTGTATCGCATACATATATATGTATATGAAATTAGACTGTGATCCCTCCTGGATTTAAGTTTTTGTTCAGTTCCAAGGGGATGGTTATTTTACTTCAGCCTTCGGTTTACTTTTGCCCAAGACCCTTAACATTTGGAGAATCTACGGGGTTAATTTTCAGGGAGAAGAGTTTGGAAGCGTGTAAAAGCCTGTCTTAGCAAGTTAGGGCATTATGTTTAAAAATGCTTTGTCAGATTTATTGCTTGCTGCAAAGTGGCATTTTGTCTTAGTGAGACTAATGTCATGGCACAATACTACAGACAATGAAGTTTATATTATGTTTATACTGCTAAAGGTCTGAACTCTGTGGAGTCACTTCATAAGCTTCGAGCTTTTCTTTTTGTTTTATATACTTTTTAACCAATAACTAGATTTTGTTTCATACTTCAAAAAACTACAACATCTATTCTAGGTACTCACTCCAAGAAGTGATACCCAAAAAAGCAAACCCTATTCTTCATGCTTTCCTTACAGAAACAATAAATACCCTGCACCAGTAATCAACATGCCAGATTGTTGTTTCTCTAAATTGCAGCAAGGGACGTTTGCACAAATAAAATACCGTTCTTGCAGGGTGAGGCCAGTAATTCATGCACAATGTTGTATCAACCACACTAATTTTGGAATACGGTCAGCTTATTAAAGCGGAAGCATTTCACTCTCCATAGAGTAAAAATGAAACCTTCGGCGTCCTATATGGCCATGTCTTGGTCTTACTTTAAGTGGCATTAATCCCTAAATTTATTCTTTTCTTAGTCCATTCTGCTCCCAAAAATCCCCTTTCCAGTATACAAAGTTTTCTGTCTGTATTCGAAAAGCACTTTTGAATGATCTTAGATATAGTAGAAGAAAGTGTCTTCACCTCATAGTGCTGAGGCAAAGGAAAAAAAAACCACCTTGTTTGTAGCTGTAAAATACAATTAGTCTTTTCCTAATCAGAAGAATAAAAATTACGTTTTCATAAAAATCTAATCAAGCATATACAAAAATCGCAGTGTCCTCCTGGCTATGCAGGGTTCAGATAGCCAAATTGGATTTTTAAAATTACAGTAAGTGCAGCTTTAAAAAAAAAAAATCTGTTTGAGCAATGCGCTGCACTTGTCTTCTGAAGCTGGAGCTAGTCTTGACCAAAATCTGAGCTACAGTGTAAAAGTCCATGATGGATCTGGGTTCGCCTGAATGCTATACCACGATATGTCAGCAGACGGAAAGAAAGCTAGCTGCTAGTTCTCGTGCTTTCTTCAGTGGCTCTCCTTTTCTCACGTTTTCAGAAAGGTATCGTCTCCAGAAGTTTGGGGGAAGGTTGAATATGCTATGGCACTCTGTATTTGTCATTTTCTCTGTCGTCTTTTGTACGGATGCAGTAAGAATTTATTGTTATCGTCAATAGTATTTTCCCCTACATAATTCAGTCTGAATCTAGAGAAGTTCCTAATTAGCTGTGAATTATATTTAGACCATCGAGGATATTGGTATCTTATTTCTTTATTTTAAAATTACATTTTGACTTTGGAGAGTGAAAGTTTACCCATGTGACTAAAGAGCTGACCTGATCATTGCAATTTCACTTCATTTACAAATACTGCTGATAGACAGAAATGTATGAAAGCAATTATTGTTAGCAGAAAGCCTTAAAAACCTGCTGACTTCAAATTAAACAGCACAATCCTACGATTCCCTGTCATTCTTTTCAAGCACTGGCAGTATCTGTGGAGTATAGGCAATGCAGACAATAGCATGGGATGAAGTGCCAACATTTTCACTATGCATTAAAAGCAAAACAAATCTTCTTGATCTTAGACTCCCTGAGAGTACCTAATGCTGTACGTATCCCTACAGTAGACAGGATGTGTCTTTTTCTTTCTTTTCTTTTCTTCCATTTTCTTTCGTTTCCTGTTGTGTTCTTTTTTTTTTTTTTTGTGTGTGTGTGCATGATTTGGTAAACATTACACTTCATAAAGATGTAACTCCAATGAATTCTGAGTAAGAAAGGATGAAAATTGTGTTCATGCACTTTTTTGATTTCTGGGAAGAAGTGGCATAAAATGCTCAAGTTTTAATACAGTAAGCTCATCATTGGCATGCCATCAGATACAAAATATAACACTGCATTGTCACCTTGGACATAAGAAAGCAAAGCCATACTTTAGTCATACTATGTGGACATTTTTTTTCTTTTCTTTTTTTTTTTTTTTTTTTTTTTTTTGTGTGTGTGTGCATGATTTGGTAAACATTACACTTCATAAAGATGTAACTCCAATGAATTCTGAGTAAGAAAGGATGAAAATTGTGTTCATGCACTTTTTTGATTTCTGGGAAGAAGTGGCATAAAATGCTCAAGTTTTAATACAGTAAGCTCATCATTGGCATGCCATCAGATACAAAATATAACACTGCATTGTCACCTTGGACATAAGAAAGCAAAGCCATACTTTAGTCATACTATGTGGACATACTACTAGCTACCATCTCAATCTGTGATTTTACCGTTACTTTTATTATGTTGTTTTGTTGTTATTATTATTATTAATATTAATATTATTATTATTATTATTTGGCTGCAATGTGATTCACATAATCTAAATAAGTGAAATTGTGTACTCAACACTTGATGTTGTTGCATTTATTTATTTATTTATAAGTAGCATGATCTCAATAGCAAATGAGGCATAGGAATTAAGAGTAGAAATTTCATCTTAAAAGCAAAATAAAAAACTCCTTCATCTGAAAAAGGAATAAATGATAATTTGATCATTTCAGTGATGTGATTTTTCTGCATTTTATAGCCATATTGCCTTTGTGCCTCCCAATACACCTAAAATTATAAATACATAGCATAGCTCCTACTAAATTTTAAGTAGAAGGCAGTTTCTTTCAAATGATCTCAATATTATTTCACTAAAAATGGCTAAAAGGCAGGAGGCTACTTTTATTGTAATGAAAAGTTTACATAGGGAAGGAGTTTCAAAATCCATGTAGAAACCCCCATGTTGCCATTCATTTACTGCTAATTCAGATTTATTTCTGCATATAAACTTGAGGTTATAGTCTGTGCCTAGACCTTAAATGCACCAGCGGAAGGATAAAAAAAATCCTTCAAAATACCAGTTTTTCCCCCACAAGTACAATTGTTCTTGTGCCTTCTGTGGCTTACAATTTTCATCTTTTAAACTTTATTTTTCAATTACTACAGCTGCAATAAACACTGATTTTTTTTTTCCGGCTGTTTGACATAATGTTGATAGCTATGCATATTTTGTGTCTTTTTAAAAATTAAAAAAAAAAAAACAAAGCAGGAGAATACGTTTTTGAAGAAGAGAATTTTTAGAACAGTTTGATAACGCAAATTATTTTTTCTCAATTGTTTGAGCAGCATTCAAGTTTTGAAAATTCTTGTAGAAGCCAATTTTTTGTAACTGTGGTGCAAATCTTGTGTTTTCTTAGCCTGATGAAAAGTAGTATAGAAGCAATATTTCATACGTGACATGTGCATATACATATACATATATAGTCACACACACAAACTGTGTGGGTGTATGTATGTATATATACACAGAAACACACACACACACAAAATATGCGTATGAAGTGAAAAGCTTACCTTTTTCCTATCTAGATTAAGAACCTATTTTAGACATTTGTTATGTTTTGTGAAAAGAATGTTCTATTTGAAACTACAAAACATTTAATTCTTACTGTATCTCTGGTTGTTTAATGGGAACGTTTCACATTTAATGGTAAACATGTGGAAGATGTTAGAATGTAGTAATTATTTAAGAAGGTGTTCACCCATGTAATCCTGAGGTTTGCTTTGTGCCTCTGAGTATTATTTAATTAAAGTGTTTTAAGTTTGCAGAATCTTTGTTACTGTACCAGGTATGTGGGTGAACATTGAAAATCGAGGGGAACTTTTATAAAGCAATGTAAATATTCAACCTTATGGCTGTTCTTGCATAAAGACATAAGATTTTAATAACTACATTCTGAAAACATCTGTTGAATTTATAAGAAACACTACAGTAACTGTATAGATAGTTGAAAGCATTCTTGAAAATCCAGCGCTCTACTTTTAAAAGTTAAGTCTCTTTCATCAGATGTCAAGGGAATGGGTAATACAGTTTCTGTAAAATGGCAGAATTTTTTTCTATGTATATGAAGTCAGTTAATAGAAAAATGTTTTTTTCCACAGGTTAATATTAATTAAGAAATAAAGGTGAAGATTTTGTGGCTTTAAAGATAGGATTTTCACCAGCAGCATTGAAAGATTATACATATATATATATACAGAAAGATATATATATATATTAAAAATGGAAAGTGGTTTACAAAACCCCCAAAATGAGCACTGTACATGAGAAGCGAAAGCAAAAACTATATTTGCCATGTGTATTATATAGCAATCATTGGTGTTAATAGTGCAAATGTTTCCTTCTGGTACCAACTATGTGTTTGAAAATTCCAATACGCATTGTTTTCAAAAAGCTCCCCTTAAGGAATGTAACTGGTTTATATGAGTAAGCAGTTACTGTATTGCACTTAAATGTTCTGTTGAAGGAAATGCAATTTTGTTTTCTGTAGAACTGTTGGTTGTAAACCATCTATAAACTGAAGCTAAAAATGCTCATATTTAGAGCTGGGATGAAAACTGGTATTTAACCTTTGTATCTTCTTAGGAATATCCTTTTTAGTGTATGAAAGGTGGTGGCACTATGACTTCATTTAGTCTTTTCATCTGAGCCACAGTCACCTCTCTCCCAAAGCAGCCACCTTCCAAATGCACAAATATACTGGGATATGTAGAAACAAATCTAGAAGAAACAGCGAGCTTACATTTTTCGCTAAAATCCATCCTTTCTGCATTAATTGTACCACTCGAGTGAGATATTAGACAAAAACAATAACCATCTCATTACCATATAACGTGCAAGAGTCGGAAACGTAAAAAGAAGGGGGGGGGGGGGGAACGCCCTTCTCTTTAGGTTGGTTTTAATGCTGCCCAGAAGAGTCAAAGGTTAAGGTTTAAACTGATATTGTCCCAGCCATTACTCATATGTATATAGTTACAAAAGTGACAAAACACTGCCTTTATATTATTTAGCAATATGTTGTAAATAGCATTATTAAGCTCTTTTTTTGTAATAAAGACCCTTTAATTTGAAGATAGTACAATAACTGAACTGATAAAGTCAATTTTTGATTTTTTTTTATTTTATTTTTTAGCTAGAGGCAATTTCAACTGTGGATTTTTTTGTTGTTGTCTATTGTTCTGAAGACTTTGCATAATTTATTGGTTTAATTTATCCTAATTTATTTGATGAAGGTGTACAATTTTGTATTACCAAGGATGTACTGTAATATTAATTGATGACAAGATAAAACAATAAGACTCCCCTGTCCGTTTGGAAAAAAAGGTGCAGTAGACAATTGATTGAAAAAAGTTACAATTCTAGCTTGGCAGCTACTAAATTTAAGATAAACACAGGAAAAATGTTTGGGGGGGGGTGGATTTTATTTTGTGTGTTTAAAGCTTTTGTATACTCTCCAGACTTTTACCTTTTTGCTTTGTACCACTTAAAGGATACAGTAGTTCAATTGCCTTGTGTGCCTTCCATCTTCTCTAAACTGAATGTATGTGCAGTATATATGCAAGCTTGTGCAAAATAAAATATAAATTGCAAGCTCATTGCCATTGTTTATATTTCTTTCCAAAAGTTTATGTTGCCCCATATCGAGAGGTGAACCACCGAACCTCTCTGCTGTGGCCAGGCTGTGCCTAACACTGTAGTCCTCTGAAGGTTTTCTTTTCCCCTTAGTTCGAATTATTTATTAATGAAACTGCCAGCCCTCTTGCAAAATGGATATAATGATTTATCTAATCCGGTGTCCTACCTCCAGCACCGGTTAAGATAATGAATGTTATTTTGCAATAGTCTATCAGACAAGGAATAATTCCCTGCAAGAGACATGTTATGTCTGAGGCATAGACAGCCCTTTAAATTAAATGTAGCCAACGTGAGCTAGAAAGTACTTTCATTTATGATGTTTAATCATTTCCTGGGAAGACCTGCCATGCTGGTGTCCTGCAACAGGGAGTTCCGCAAGTCAGGTGAACGTAGAACAATGCTTGTTTTGATGTGGTTCACATTTGTTCCTGTTACCAATTTGCCCTTGTTAATGGTAGTGTCCAGATACCATTCTCTATTCTTTTAATTACAATCTATCACTCTTTCTTGGATCACTTCCTTTTCAAACTGTATAATCATTAGCATTATATATAACTAATCTGTTCTTATACATTTCCTCAAAATGCAAGTCTCATTTGTTCATTGCTTTACTCTAGTCCTTTGCTATTTCTGCTGTTTCATATGTATCTTAAAATTTTGAGGTTGAGCGAACCTTTGATTTACATTATTGTCTGCGTTTCAGAATAAATGGTCTTTTTTTGGCTTAGAATTGGTGCAGCTGGCAGTAAGATGGTAGCTTATTTGGATCACAAAATCATGCAAGAATTCTCTGATTTTGAAGAAGGAGCGTGTTAAAAATATGTTTTTATCTGAGGTCATTTATTTTCAGAATCTTCCCTGATTCAGCCTCAAGACGCTGTAGAGCTGAGCTGGAGCCTGAATCCAGCTTTAGCTACACTGTAACAACCAAATAAATACTTCAGAACTGCAACAGCAATTAAAACTCCATGTCTTTTTATACAACTGGAGTTGCATTTGCTGGGCCACATCACCACCAGGTGTAAAGGAGGTCTGTGAAAGGTCATGAAGTTGCATCTATGTAACTAACAGTCATTTAGGTGTAAGATCTTCCCAGTTTTTACCGCAGACAAATTGCCTCTCCAGGTTCATGTCTATCCACATTACCAAACCAACATACCAGAAGCATTTTCAGGTCAAAATACCTGACATTCAGGTCATTTCTTAAGGAACTGGCTGCCCCACAGCACTTACTGATCGTCCATGTATTTGGGAGATTGCTAAGACCATGGCACGGTAAGCAGGGCAGACTGCAGTGTCTGAAATGAGGAGTGTGTCAAGGTCCCCGGTTCATCTACTCCAGAAAGCCTCCAGCCTTGAGGAGATCCTCTGCCAATCTTGGTTCAGAGCAAGCGCAGGCATCCCAGGAGGGAGCTGCCGGGAAACCATGAAAATGCTTTCCTTGTCAGAGGGCAGCCAAAGAGAGGGTGAGGAAACTAAAACCAGGCAGCTGGTTAAGCACAGCCCAGCAAAGGCTTGCAAAGGCAGCCACAGATTACACGGGAGGGCTCATTTTTGTGGTAGCTATCAAGACTTAACTAGATGAAGCAGAGGAAGATCATCCTCAGGTGCCCAGTTAATGAACCAAAGGATACGAGCTGCATGGGTAATTGCTAGCTCACGCTGTCCCCTGATGAGTTTTTCTCTGAAATATCCTGGTTCTGTGAAATACAAGACACTACTTGCCATTTTACCCTGCAGTGGAAAGCACACAGATCTCTAAATAAGAAATCCTAGCTATTGGCATCTCAGAATACTGCAGGAGTTCAGAGCTAGACTGGAACTTGGCAAGTAGTCCCTGTCATTGCAGAGGGCCAAATCAACTTTCCCAGGCTTCAAGCACCCTGAAATGATCCAAATTCTGCAGATCTGGCCATCTGTGCTTGGAAATCCTCAGTTCCCCTAATACCTGGAATTTTTACAATAAGGAAGATGCTACGTTCTAGCTTAAAAATCATAAGGAAGACATGAATCATCCCTGACCAAGGCACATAGAGCAATTTTATGTCACTGAGACCATCACTAGGAACTGGGGTCTTTTACACATCACATTACTGAGAAGCCGAACGTAGAAGACTGCATTTTGTGATTTGGGAGCCTGAAAGAGTTAATTGCTCTCATTTTCTTGGTCTGTACCCTTATTTATGCCCAGTCTAGGTTGTGCCAACACAATTTCTATGGAGATGATCCCTTCTGATCCAGTCTTCCCTCTTTGTTAGGAGGGAAAGGGAACTGACGGGTGAGTTGCAGCATACGACTGACTGCGTTTGGGAAATAACGGCAAACAAGTCCGTCACTCTTTGCAATGGGTTACAGTGTTTCCCCAAACAGACTAATTCAGTTTTAAAATATGGCACTGCGTTTATTTTAAGAACTCAATACGGAAAATAAATTAAATCCTTGCTAAAGCTTATTGTTGAACGGGGATGGAGGGCTCCCGTGGCGGTAGCAGAACTGCTAGATAAAAAGCAGGGGTTGGGGGGGGAGGGTTGTTTCCCTGCGTGGTCCCAGTCTGTGACCCTCCGGGCGCGTTGCAAGGCCTGCCTGTTCTCCCAGCTTTTCAGGGGGCAGGGGCATTTGGAGAAGCTGCCTATTAAAGCCTGATTGATTGGGTGGGTGCAGAAAATCCATCGCTTGCTACAATGCTCATTTTTGTGTACCGCTTATTAGTATCACTAGCACATGTACCTCAAAGCGGTGAAAGTGGTATATTTTATTTACGTATTAAATTTTTTTTTAGACACTCAAATGAATTCTTGCTGGCTTAGGGTAGCCTGGCTCTTTCCAGAGCTGCAGAGCAAAGTGAGACACTGACTCTCGTGCAGAGAAAGGACCCCCCCACCTCGCTTGTCTGGGAGGCTGTGATTGCATTTTCATGAATAAATCCTGGGCGAGTGAATAGTGGTACTTTCCCATTTATTTGGGAATCAGTGTGAAAAAACAAACAAACAAACAAGCTATTTGCTTCACAACAAAACACATGAAAATGAACTGCTGTTCGCACTCAAAGGCAGTTAATTGCATGCACAGTTTAATTTTATTCTTTAAAATTAGACTTAAGGTTGAGTCTCTAGCTAGGCAAAGGAAATTAAAAAGAAAAAGAGAGAAAGATGGCACAGATAGCTAAAGAAATACTACCGGCTCCAATGTAAATATGTTTGCAGTTTGCAAGAGACCTGCCAGTCAAGCAGCTGTGGGAGGTAACAGGGGAGAACGCATGAGAGGAAAAAGTCTTGTGGCAACAGTGGCCAGTTTCATTATGGCCACTGCCAGACTGTGAAACAACTCTGGGGGCTTGAAATCCTATTGCCTATTAAAACTGGGCATGACAGCTCTTTTTTATGCTTCACCAACCAGAGATGGAACTGTGTCCTAGGGGAAATAAGGAAAAATATTTATTACAAGTGTTTAACACCTTTTAGTACAAAACAACCCTAATATGCAGCACTCAAGGATAATTCATGCCAGCACATGTAAAACCAAGGGGAATCGCTTATCAGCTCAATAATTTGGTCAGAGCTTTTAAAGGAAGAGATGATGCTCCAGTCAAAACCCTGAGCCCAGATTTCTCTGAAGTGGTGGTACTTTAGATTTCTTTTTATATTATTTTTACAATTTCTCAGTAATCGACACAACACACCCATCCCAGGGACTGCATGGCTGCCTGACTTGGGCTGAGGAGCGGCCATTCAGACTGGAGACTTACCTGCCCCTCATGCACAGCAATAGCTGTTGGCACATTTAAGAAAGCTGCAGAACAGTTAGGGGTGGATCTAACAGCCCACGAAGCTGAGGTTTAAACTGCTTTAAAGGCTTATTTGAAAAACGTGCACTCTGAGCTCGCCTTAGATTGCAACCACCCTGGAAGTCTAAGGATGCTCAGGTCAAGAGGTGTATTTCAAATCTTTCCTAATAAAATGAATGTGTTTAGAAGTGGCAAAATATAAAATTAAATTCACCGCTTTCTTACACGAACCTAAGCATTATGATGTCCCAGCTTTTGGTGAAACCTAGAGCTCAGGCGGGGAGCTTCACCACACATTGAGCGCCAGAGGGAAAAACCTCGAGCACTTTCAAAAGGCTGAGCTCAAAGCTTTTCGTGCTGCTGGCTGCGTGTCCCCATTTTATAGACAGTGAAACAGAGAAGCGGGACGGCAGTGCCTCCTCCCCGGGACCCCCCGCCTGCCCGCTGCAGAGCCAGGACCAGCGCCCGGTCCTCCAGCCCCCCGCCGGGCGCCAGGCCGCTGCCAGCCCTCTGCGTTACTCATTAACGCTCACCGTTACTCATTAACAGCCCGAGCAATGGCTTCCTGCGCAGCCCTCGCAAAGCCCCTGGTTTATATTGCGCAATTGACACGCCGCTGCCCTTCCCATTCTATTTCCTAGCAGAAACCTTGTTTTCTGGCATCCTTTTGCATCCTTGCGAGCGACCAGAGCCGATATTTTAAAATACTCTTTACCCGGCCATTTGCTTTCGCAGAACCTGGGGGGAACTACAGAGAAATTGGAAAAGCCCATCCAGGGCGAGGATTTCCCTTTGCCCACGAGCCAGGTTGCTGCCTCTTCGGTGCCGGTGCGCACCGTCAGGAAAGGCCTGCTGCTTAAATAGCATTTCTGCCCTTCCAGAAATTTCCAGAGTATTCGGCAGACCTTCACCAGGGCCATGGCTGGCTGCTGCACAGGGAGGCGCAGGGCGGCTGTCCCAGCTGCTGGCAGGGCCCGCGCTGGGAAAAGAGCAGGGCAGGGGGTGCCGTGGTGGGGCCAGGGGGGAAACCTGGCTCCGCCAGGAACGACCCTGTGCAAAGGGCCGGGTGGATGGGCACTGCCCGAGGCCACATAAGCTGCTCCTTACTCTGGGCAAAGGCACCAGGGTCCACAGCCCGTGGGCCAAGGGGGGCCCTGGGGGTGCCGGAGGATGGCAGTGGCAGCAAAGGGTCCGGACCCCCCACCGCAGCCGGAAACTTTCTCAGCAGTGGGGTGAAGCCAGGAACGACCCTGTGCAAAGGGCCGGGTGGATGGGCACTGCCCGAGGCCACATAAGCTGCTCCTTACTCTGGGCAAAGGCACCAGGGTCCACAGCCCGTGGGCCAAGGGGGGCCCTGGGGGTGCCGGAGGATGGCAGTGGCAGCAAAGGGTCCGGACCCCCCACCGCAGCCGGAAACTTTCTCAGCAGTGGGGTGAAGCTGGTGGCCAGCTGTGGCCACCCCTGCCCTTTGCGTGGCTCCTTCCTGGTATTTCCAAATTTCAGCACCATTCTCGTGTCTCTTTGGGGGAGGGAAGTGGAAGGGGGGATGACTGTTTTTTGCCAAGGTAAACATGGCAGCAGCCCCAGCAGATAGGCACGTATGTCAACCCCAGTGACAGACCTGTACAACTACCCTGTGATTCTGGATATAGTGTTACATCACTTGCAAAATTCAGGATTTGTCCAAAATGTGGTACTCTTCATTGGTTTTTTTAATAGATAATATCAGCAATATATAATAATTATTATTGTTATTATTAACCTTAAGGAACTTTGTTCTTCTGTAAATATAAATGATGCGTATTTATCCTTAATCTGATTTCAAATGACCTGAAAAGAGGATCAAAAAAGTGCAAGATAGCTATACAACAGGGGAGAAAACAGAGAGGGGGTGGGAGTGAGGGGGGGCAGTGAGGGTGTTGACTGCAAAAGAAAGAAAATTATCCCAATTCTAGCACTGCTGGAAAAACGTGAAAGTTATTGCCGCACAAAGAACCTCTTGAACTGCTCTGCCTTCCAAAATTTCTACTGCACTCTCTGCAGTTACTTGTGTATGGCAGAAGCAGCATCTTTGTATTATATGAACAGTCTGCTTCATAATCAAATACCATCTGTCGCTACATCTGAACTTGTTTTCAACATCTGTGCGTTCTGGTCTTAACAAAGCTTTAAAAACTAATTCAAAAACTTTCACAGATCACTGACTAAATATGTACATTTACCATCTTTCATATTGGTTTAAAATATTTCTTCTATAGCTGCATCCCCTTGGCTGGGAATAGTTAAGATGTATACACTGAGTTGCTTTATTAAGCTTATTTTCTAATGGCCTTGGGTAGCCAAGTGCAAAAGAGGGACACTTGCTCAGGCACCGAGAGGACCCATCATATTCTTTCTTGGTGCCAATACAGTCCCTTTCTGCCAATGAGAAACCTGAAAGTTGATCAGCTACCATACCCCAATTACTCAAAATGACACTACAGATAAAACTGCAACCAAGGGGAGAATCAACTGTATGGCTTATATGCTGCTAAAGTGTGTCTGAACAAATGGTGAAGTAAAATCATGAGAGCCCTCAGGAGGATAAGTACGTTGTTACTTTGCACATGCTTCAGAAATGTGAAGTACATCTTTACAGAACTTTTGGCCAACCCCCTGGCAGATGTTGACCAGTTTTGCTTATGTATACATCAGTTGCAGAACACTAAAACAGAGATTGGAAATTTTAATTTAGTCAAGGCAGTTGGGCTAAAATGATGGCTTTTGTTGAAACCATTAAATAGAGCTGCCTAATGAAGTACAGTACAGCACTGGCAAACCGAGCCCTGATGAGATGCAGCAGCTTCCAAACTGCAGCCCTGCAAAGGGGAAGAAGGAAGCTTGCAAGTCTTTAACTAAAGTGGAATGGCGACAGCCCTTGTAAAGCTGCGTTTGATTTTGTGTTTGAGGGCAGACGCACTTGTACATTATCGCCCTGACATTTTAACCATTAGTTGGAAATGTGCCGTTGCAGTTCCTGCCATATATTTCTCAATCCTATTTGTTAGAAAGTGAGCTAATAGACAGTGTGATGAAGTGATCATAAATTCACTTTCAAAGGGCATTTGGGTTCAGAGCCTAAAGATTGAATATGGCAAATTCTTAGGCACAGGGAAGAAGGTGGGGGCCAGGAGGGTCATTCTCACTGATGGGTTCAGTGATTGATTCCACTACAGAACTATATTTGCCCTTTACTTGGCTGTTTAACACAGAATAGCTATAATAGGTTCCCAATCCATTATTCCTCTTCCTCCTAGGGTCACTATGAAGTTGAAAGAAAATATAACCTTGGCTGTGATAAAATAAACTTTAGCATTATCAGGTGTTTGGAAATTGGAAGGTGTCTGATTGCTTTATATAGGATACACATAAACACACACACACACACACGAAGGGTTATAACATAATCCTCTGTGCCGCCTCTGACAAATGGTTATTACCATTCAGTATTGGTTTTTTGCTCATGCAATAATATGGTGTCATGCAAGTCCACACAGCCTTGAAATTCTTCTTATTATACATAGCCTTCCAAAAATCACATGCAGTATGCTGCTTTTTCGACAGCGATTAGCAGCATTTTTTTAAAGATAGGTGGCTTAGAACAAGATGTGCTTTGAGAGAGCAAAAAATTATCTGAAATGCAAGATGAAAATGAGTGTTTTAGCATGAGGCAGCCCCAAAATATTTTCAATAATTAGGAGAGACTTATGTTCCATTTCACTGTTTTACATGTTATATAGTATAGAGCAAGTGCCACTGTAGTTAAGTGTTTGTCAGCATTTCCCTTGTAAATCCTGGTTTTCCAGAGGGTTGCTATAACTTGCCAATTTCAAATCACACTGGGCTAACACTCACTATACACATTGTCAGCCCAGATGCAAACTTCTGTTGTTGTTATTACCAAAAATGAAATCAAGTGAAGCTGCTGGTTTTTAGTTCATGGCAAAAGATAATGGTTTGGAGGGGGGTGTGTGCGCTTTTTTTCCCCCTGTTGCTCCTAGTTGGGATTTTGTTGTTGCAATGGTCTGATTCAAATGGGTTTGTTTTGAAAGGGATGTGAAAGGAAGTTAGGGTATGGATGTTTTTTATACACCCCAAAATACAAGTGACGCATAGAGGGCTCAGGGAGAGAAGAGGCAGCATTCTGATCTGGTACAACTTACTCAGGGTCAGGCATATGGTATTGGCAGGTACACCTACTGACCTCCATCCCAAGCTTTGGTTCTGTGTCGTAAAGGCCTTAACACGCTAATAAAGGTCCATTCAGCAGCCAAATTCTGCAAGAAAACACAAAATTGGTTGACTCAGCTGGAGCAACTCCCGCGAAGCACAGAAGCAAACCCTGGCCTCCTCCCCTCCAGCCTTTGGGACCAACCTTTCGGGTTCCTGCAGGACCCCATAAACTCCACTGGCTGAACCATGAAGAAGGGGCCAAACCTCCCCCTTCAACATCCCCAAAACCTGCATTATCCCGCGATGGGCACAGGAGAGCACAGGACTTTGGGGCTGCAGTCCCAGACACCCTCTGCTTGACAACAGAAGGAGGGGTGCCTCCTCCTGACAGTCCTTGCTGACCCCACTGGGACTCAGGCCCTGGGTGGATGCAGGACGAGGAGGAGGAGAGGCAGGGTCAGCAGGCACCACGGACTGGCTCTCCGAGACGTGGGGCAGAGAGCTCAGCAGGCTGAGCATGAAGAGCTGCTCTCCCCCATGGATAGAGAGTTGGGGCCACACAGGTGAGGAACGCTCGCTAAATTGACAAGACTTTTTCTGTTTCATCTGTTTTTCCCTTCACTTTTAATTAACTAAAATTCCATTTCAAACTTAAAAAAAAAATGCTGAAGCATTGCTCTCCCCTTATTGATTGACTCTTTTACTATTTAACCACCTCTTGGTTTTGTTAACTGCAGAAGGCTGTACCGAGATGCTCTTGGCTGCTTTCCTCTGAGGATGTAGCCCTCCATCCCTGCAAGGCACAGGCATCTAAATGCAGACTAAAAGCAGATTTACACCAGTGTAGTGCAACAGTATATTGTAAGAGTAAGTGGAGAAATAGGCCTAAGGTCAAAGGGTTGCATCAAGGAGCAGTGCACTTCTAGATGTTTACAAATCTAGAGGGTTTTCTGCAAGTAGAGAAATGGGGAGTCCCTGGGTGAACAGCTGTTACCAGCGCTAAACTAGAGAGGATAAAAAGTGGTGATATCACACTCGGGCTGTCTGGAGAAAGACAAATTAGGGAAGATGTTCATACCACTTAGCAGATATCCACAGGTCTTGTAGTACTTTTAAATCAGACCCTCAGCTGATGTGACTTGCAGTGCTGTCAGTTGTGGGGTTTATCTCGCTACTGTTGGAGGTGTTGGGCTATGCCTTGTGATATTTTTGGTGCTCTGAACTGAGAGACTAAGGTCAGCAGAAGCAACTACGACATTAGTAGTGTTATATCAACTTATATCAACTGAGGTTTCAGACTGCTTATAGTTGCAGCAGGTTAATTTTATAAGCCATTGCTCATGTACCTGCCTCCAAGATCTGCAGCAATCAGAGCTACATCATACACCACACACCACTTTAGCATAGAAAACAAGGTCCATATTAGTCACACACTGTTTTCCCCACCTGGAAAAATACTTAAGTAGATTCCACTTGAAAACAAAGGGCAATTCCCTGCCTACTTAGAGTCAGGCTAGAATGCCACTTTTTTTTCTGTATCCGAGCCCCAAATTTCTGTATATTGATGCATTCCAATACAAAATTCAAGCTTCGAGATTAGAGGACCCCAGCTAAATGTAAAGATTTTTCCACACAAAAGAGAAACTCGATTTGCCCTCTATGTAAGACACACAGCAGATAAAACCAATAATACCTTATCTGCTCCCATGACTTCCTGGCCAGGAGCAGCAGCAATATATATTAAGATATCAATTGACTGTTTATAGGATTAAGTAAGGAATAGCTGAAATCAGTCCTTTATTTGAGTTTAATTCATCCAGTCATAGATCTGTCTGGTAACCACCTATAATAAATAATAATAACAATAATAATAGACCTTTGCACTTTTACCGCATCTTCCATCGAAAGCTATCTCAGTGTGCTTCACAAACATTACTCTTGCATCCATTCCTTCAATTCCTTCACTTTCTCCTCATCTTTATCTGTAGAATTTGCAGTAATATGATAGCATGGATAGCCTTACAAATAAACTAAGGCAAGATGTTATTTCAATGAACTACAGAAAGAGCAAGGTAAAGTTATTTGAAAAATATGAGAGAAATTCAGTAGGTTGGGGATGGTGTATGTTCATTTTGCTAACATATTACGTGCTCAGTTAAGGATAAAGAAAATCCATACGTTCTGCTAGGTCAGCTGATATTTCTTGTATTAAAGGAACATAAATCAACGTATACCACTCAGCATGTCTTGTTTCTGAGACAAAAAATGAAGAAGAAGAAAAATGTCAGTGAAGAAAGTTTGGAAAGATATGGGATTCGTTTCTTTACTACAGATAATATTTTCTAAAATCTCAGCCTTATGATCACACATTTCTCATGTAAATAAGTCACAGCACTGAAAGGTGACAGGAGATGTAGGTATGGGGTTGCAATTTGAGACTCCCTGGAACAGCAATGCTCTCTTTATCTATGGCAGCTAGCTCACTAAACACAGTTATGAGACAAATAAGAAATGCTAACAAATACTGCCACAGGTATTGTCTTCAATGTCCTGAACCGACTTCAGAACAATGAAAGAAGAGGCTGTTTGCTCCAGGAAATTCATCCCTGGAAGCTTAGCCTGTCTCCAGTGGAAAACTTCCTAGGGTGAAATTCCCTCCATGTGGATAGCCAGCACAAAGCCCATATACCACTAAACTTGTGGTAATGACTCCTTCCACCTCAGCGCTTTAATTTAAAGTGAAAGGGAAACAAAATTTAAAAGACAAGGAAAACACCTGAGAATGCACAAAATTAATGCAAGCAGGCAGATTTGGGTAGAAATTGCACAGTAAAGAGGTGTTTTCAAAATGGAAAGTGCTGCTAGGCAGGAAAATCCCAATCTTCCACCAGTATCAGAGGCCTTACTCCTCTTGCATTGCGTTAGGTTTGAATATGCTCTCCACAAAGAACCTGGTCCCTCTACGACTAAGTGGCCATTTCCTTTGCTGGGCACTGCAACACCAGCAACAAACTTGAATCCAGGCTTGAATCAAGCACGAGTGAAATGTTGGGAGAGGCACGGCTAGCAGAGGAAAAGGGGGACATGCAGTGAGCTCCAGTGGAGGACCAGGAGGAATAAGAGACCTGTGGTCCATGCCTCAACTTCTCCGTCCATAAAATACAAGCAGTAGTAAGTATATTCCTGCGCTAAGTATATTGAGAGAGGCTGTCTGTGTAAACGTTAGGACTACTACCAGCTACTACCCCTTCAGTAATTTCATTCTGCCCTCCCCCTTTTCTCAGCATGACAGTGACTGTAGCACTAGCCCAGTAATTGGATATTCTCATGCCTCAAATTCCCTGGTATTTAATTTTTATATCATTCTCAAAACCTATCACATATTTGTTTTGATTTATTCAATATTGATCCTTTCTCTGACTTTCGAGCAGCTATCACCTTCCCCGCCTGTTCCCAGGGAATCTGCCAAGCCAGCAGTTTGTGATTTTGTCATAATACATGTGTTTCGTTCTCTGAGTGGCTGTCACAAGCTTCTGGATCTCACAAATGTTACATCCCCTCTTTTTATTCACACGTTCTGTATATTAAATGTTCCCAGAGATGGGCTTTTGTGTGTGGAGAAGCAAGGCTTTTTGTATCAGTTTGCAGGGTACAAATTTAAACCTGGTTTAGTGGAGAAAGAGGAGCTTGATTTTTGCTGGATTTGAATAAATGCTCTTATACTGCTTTCTACAATACACCATGCACACGAGAGGAGAAAATAGAAAGCTGACTGAGGTGAACCTGGGGCAACATTTTCTGAATTGTCTAGGTGAATTGGGCACGTTTCACTTTGTTAGCAGATACTTGCATTTTGCTTGCTCTCTGTACAACTTACCCAAGCGCCTCCCTCACTTCAGAAAATCAGACTGAGATATTCTAAACTGCCTTCCCCAAATCTGTTCTTTGTTAGTTCTGTGTCTTGCAGCCGGTGGTCTCCTCCAGTGTGGCTATGGCAGGAAGGCCACATATCACCAGTCAAAGCATCGTCCGGTCAGGGGCTAGCCCTTTCCAAGGGATAATAAAGCAAAGCCTGTACCAGGATATGTTAGGAAGAGCACAACCAGCAGACCAAGGGAAGTTTTCATTCCCCTCTGTTCAGCTCCATCTGGAACACTACCTCTGGTTTTGAAACCCAGCAAGGCAAAGAGGATGTTGAGAAACTGGAGAGGTCCCAGCAGAGGGCTACCAAGATCATTAGGGCTAAAGCACGTGAATATTGAGGAAAGATTGAAGCAATTGGGCTTATTTAAGAAGGTGAAGCAGAGGCTGGGAAGGGAGGTCTCTAGTCAATATTTGAAGGGCAGTCACAAAGACAACGGAGCTGCTCTTCTTGGTAGTGGCAGGCAGTAAAACAAGGAGCAATAACAGTGAGCTGTGGCTCAGGAGATTCAGAATAGACATTAGGGAAAATTTACTCACTAAAGGAGTAGTGCAGGAAGGGATTACCTGAGCGCTGATATCTCTGTCTGTGGAGGATTTCAAGACTCACTGAGGAAAAAAACAGAGGTGACATTATCTGGCCAGTTAGTAATAGCTGTGCACTGAGCAGAAGCCTAACTAGATGACCTCCAGAGGTCCTTTACAATTCATACTTCTGTGGTCAAAAAGTGTTATGGAAGTTCAAAGGAACTTTTCCAAGGAGCCCTCTGAGAGTGTACACATATACACACTAACAGAGTGAGAAATCAAACAGGGTTTCCAATACAAACAAGTTCTCAGGATATTCTGTCATCAAAGTCAAGCTCCTGTGATCTCCACAGGCATTTGAGAGATGAAGTAGGGTAGAATATTGCAGTCTGAAAAAAATAGTCCCAGTGTTGTTTATATTCAAGTTTTTAGCCTTATCTCCCCATAAATTTCTTGTACCATTCAGGAAACCCCCAGCTTTCAGCAGAAGCAACTGCCAGCTTCCTCCTAGTTCTCCCCCAAACTCTTTTTCTCCCCAAACTGTTTTCCCTGCTTGTGAAAGTTTTCTTTCTTTCTAATTCCACACCCTGACATTATTTGGGTTTTGCCTCTTTTCTCTCAGGAACGCACCATCTTGTGTTAAGCCGAAGATCTGCCCCCTTATCTCAAGTCATTTCCACTCACAGCAGCCTCAGAAATAATTGGTTAGAGGCATATGCTTGGGTGCTGTGTCCATTTCGACAGTTTATGCTGTGGCACTCAGGGGAAGCATGAGTGGTGGAAGAATCCATCCTTTTCTATGGAGAGATATCTTTTGTTTGTTTGTTGTACAACCCCAGGCAGCTTACAAAGTAAAAGATGGGTTTGCACAGGGAAATTCAGAGATGGGGCAGACTTTTGCATGGATTCTTTTCAATAAACATTTCGCTGCATTACCATTTCTGCTATTGCGTCCAGT
>NW_008825306.1:3011400-3015424 GCF_000699105.1 Pygoscelis adeliae
TAAACACCTCCTGAGGAACTGTTCCAGAGCCTAATGCCAACCTCAGACAGCTGCTGATGCTGAACAACATCATCAAGGGCCCACTGTCCCTTCCTGCCACTCCTCCTCCTTCACTACCAGTGAAAGAACTATGAAAAGACCAAGAGCTGGTGTACAGCCAACAAGAACTAAAGATCTTGCAGCTGGTTGTACCACCTGTGCCTTGTGAAATTCCAGCCAAAACAACGTCCCCTCCCTCCCCTCAGATAACCCCTTTATTAAAGAGAAGGGCATAACATTTGATAACTTTATAAGCAGGAGTGACGTGCACAGCGGCAGATATGGAAGGCAATTGCTCCCGCTGTCAGTAGTGGCTGTGGACAACTGACCATCTTTTGTGGGTGTGCAGGGCCACTCTGGGCGAGCCGTCTAGTATGTTCAAATCCACACACAGTGTGCAAGCCACATTGTGCCAGATATATATAGCTGTTCAATGCCACCCTGCTGAGCCAGTGCCAGGACAGATCACATGGTGCTGGCTTTATTTGGGCTGGTTTGAGGGAGATGTACAGAATCCATGAGTGAAAGCGCTGATACATGCTACTCTGACACAAAAGGAAGAATCCTTCACTTAGGGCCGTAGAGCAAATTCAGTGTTCTGGATTCCCCCGTTAATATCAAAGGGCATTATACGTATGCAGTCAGAGCACATTGGCTCAGGCCAAGTTCCACCACACAGCTCTGAGAGGGGAATTTTGCTTGAAGAACGCTAGAAATGGGTCTATAGCCATTAACTGATAACATTCTTCAAGTGGCAAAATATTAGGCCTATTTGGTTTTAACTTTTACTAGCAATTAATGTTTGGATTAATAATTTTTAACTGGACTAGAAATGAGAGGGGAATACAGTTAAGATGGAAATTATGCATCTTCGCTCCATCTCATTCATGTATGTGTTTCAATTTTTGTAAGCTCATGTAGCATGAGCTTACACTTTTGTCCCGCTTGTGTCCATGTCATTATTTAGATTCAATACTGATGGGTACTAGAGAGAAAAAGACCCTAAACAAATATGTCCAGGTACAACCAAGGAATGAGTTGTGATTACAGTGCACACCCTGGTGACACTAATGAGAGAAGTGAGACCTTACTTTTCATGGACACTTGGTCTAAAAAGAGTATCCTGATGCCAGCAGTAGCCCTGCCTTCAAACACGTAACTGACCAGCTTTGACTCTATTCAGTGAAGGGCAACAGCATTCATATACAGTGGCTTACTAGCAAATATCAGCATCACAGATTTTTAATCCAATTAAAAACATCTGGCACTAGGGTGATCTAGCTGGCAGCCCATGGATCCATACCTAAACTGTGGAATGGCTGTGCCCATCCCACCATGGTTGCCTCAGCAGAGACCAAGAGCAGCTGCCAGAGTTGTGCCGACAGCTGAGCACCTCTGCTGCAACTCTGTCCAGCCGAGGGTTTCTAGACATCACCTGGAGGTAGGATTGCTACCTGGGGCACAGCTGGGGCCAGGAGAGTGGCCATCTCCTCCGCCTGGCCCACAGCAGGGAAAGGTGGGCTAGGGGCAGGAGCACCAGCTCCTCTACCCGAGAAGTTTGGTTTTGCCCGGTATGAAGTAGCTGGAAATCTGTTGTCTATTAGAAGCTGACCTCCTACTGGGGGTCATCCAACATTGTACTGGAAGCACTGGGAACATTTTTAAATGATCTTTCAAGACGGGAACTACTTGGCAGGAGGATTTCATTTTGCACACTTGGTTCTCTCTAGCAATTTCTGCCACAGAACACGTACTCTTCCTTATTGACTCCACAGGGTGGTACCAAGAGGAAATACACCATGACCTTCATCAAAATAAGAAGTACCATTAATACAAGTCCTATTCTTTCCCTGCTTTCCTCCCAGAGTTAAGCGAGGCGCAGGAATCATCAAATTAAATGGCTGGGTCAGCTTAATGTAATAAATCTATTAGTTCATATCATCATATATTTGATTTATACTACCCTAGACAATTACTAGCATGTCATTTCTTTGTTTAGGGATTTTTAATTTGAAAGTGTTCTAATCCTTAGTGTCAGCTGTTCCTGGTGGGTGATGACATATCTACTGTGAGTGAAACATTCTGATGACATATAGAGTGTAGGAATCAAATGTCATAAGCATAAATATTTAAGCAATAAGACATGACAGGTAGAGCATTTCTTGGCGATTATCACACACCTCGGGTGGTGTTATGACGAGGCATTTGTCCAAAGGCCAACTGACTTTAACACACTAAAAGTAGCATGATCGCCTGGAAATGTGCTGCTTGAAGTGTCTTACTGACATTTTTCCTTCTCTTGATGATTTCTTCTTTTTCCAATGGGACCCCCAAGGAATTACCATTTTCTTCCTCCAAGACAGAGAAAGCTTACACCTTAGAAAGATCTGAGCACCCAGAGCTACCTGGAAAGGGGATCTGAATGAAGATGGACATAAGCCTTAACAAAAGACATGTGCTGCCCACATTCACAGTCTGATTGTGGTATTGAAACGGCAGGTCAGGCATTTCCTACCATAAGAAGTGCTTTCTGAATCAAGCAGACATAGTCAGCATGGCAATGAGGAGCCGAGCAATTTCTTTAGCAACATTCAAGCTACAGACAGCGTTTGAGGAGAAAATACCATATCATCTTCATTTAGAAGTTTCTTCCTATAGTTAATTGCATTACCTTTTCTATGAATGATATGAGGATATGCTGTGAAATATAGAAGGGTTGGTCTTCACTGAAAGTAGCATATAAAATACATACTTAATTTCAGAAGTTATGGTTTTAGTTCAATCCATCCAACACTGCCAAAAGCCAAACTGAGATAAACCATCCTAGCTCTACTACAAGCAACTAGACCAGTCATACCTCTGGAGCTCTAGTCTCTTGGGCTGTGGGACTAGGTTCATTTCTGTCTGAACCGGATTATGTTAAAAAGAACATTATACACAAAAATAAATGTGAAACTTCAATGCCTATAGTATTTTTTCCTATTTGCTTGCTGTGTAAGAGAGGAAACATATGGAGGAGTTCCCTAATTTGGCCAGGTCTACACCATCCATGGTGATTTCTGCTGTGATCACAATACCTCAGCTTTTTGCCTAAGTACTCTGCTGGGCTTAGTATAAGTAGGTGGAAGAATATATATATACATCTAGTGCATCTCACTGAGGAAAACTATGGGCCACATTCATGGTATGCCATTAGAGTTGCAAAGCCAATTTTAGGCATAATTGACTCCCTCAGCAACTCAGTTCCTTGGCACAAGGCACAATGCACAAGCAGAACTTTGTTTTAATTTCACAGATTTCAAAATTGTGCTTAAATTTTGGTTTTGAATTGAAAGGAAAATCCCACATCCTTTTCTTTTACCCCCACCAACCAGAGAGCTCACTGAAAGAATAAGGAGTAGTGGCAGTAGCCATGGCAGCATTTGCCTGCTCCAGCTGAGACACTGATGTTTCTATGAATGACTTTCAGGCTAGTGTTAAGGTGAGCCCCATTTTTTGTGAAGAAAGAGCCATTCTCTCTGGCCTGGCTGCAAATCTCCCACTCTCCCTTCCTCGGTTGTAGCTCCACAGCAGCTTCAGCACCAAAGCTCAAGTTTGTTCCCCAGCACACCAAAAACAGCAGTAGCACTCAGCCTTACTAGCCTTAAACATGCAAATTGCAGGAAGGCCAACAGGACCATCTCATGCAACAAAGTAATAGAAAAATGCAGAGATGGAAAAGACACCAGCAAAGTTTTCTTTGTGATCATTGTTTAACACTGTAAGTAATTAAATATTAATGAAAGTATGCTACTTTCATTTTGTGAGCAATTTAATTCAATTAAAAATAAATGGATCTCCTTGGCTCAGTGGATATACTGATATTCAGCACTGCCCTTAACTTAGTTTCAACAGCATTTAACTCCAGCACAGCACAAAGTACAGCGACTGAAACATAGCCCCCAGCTAACATCGTTAACTCTTTAAGTCCCAGCGGCATGATTCT
>NW_008825306.1:3015469-3020865 GCF_000699105.1 Pygoscelis adeliae
CTTCTGAACCAACACGGCCTCTCCCAGGGAGTATTGGCTATGCTGTTTAACTTGCAGAAGCAGTAATTTATACCCAGTGTGTTAGCGAAGATATCTTGCACCAGGGCACTGTTTTCTTGAAAGGAAGCCATTTCAGAAAGACTTAGCAGGCCTGCATGGGTCTGAATCTACTAGCATGCCGTGATCTGCTTAAGTAATATATCTGGGAACTTCATGTCACATTATGTAGAACTATTCTTTTATTGCGCTGAAAGAGCTGTTTTAGATTCCCTCTGAGCCCATAGGCCATGTCTTTCTGATAATAAGAGTGTTATCAATGCTTTAATATTGAACTCAAATCTCTGCGTGAGAGAGCATCTAAGAGCTATTACTCAGTGCTGAAAGCAAAACCCAACTGTTCTGAATGGGGAGGAAAATGCCAATCTGTTGACAAAAAGTTAAACAGAGGTGAAATCTAAACTCTGGCCAACATTTTACAGCCTTAACGCATTGTTAACTTTTCATCTTATCTGTCAGGAATAGGAAACTAATGTTTAAAAACAATGTATTGCTTTTACGGGCAAGGTCAGCATTTGTTAGATTTCAGGGTTATGCCGAGCATAGTCAGCCAGCGCTACACAGAAAGAATTGCTCTAGCACCCATGGGCTGAGGTCTTCCAAAAGTTAAAATGTACAAACCAATTTCATTCCCATTTTTTCCACGCAGCCAACAGGAGCTCTGCTCTGACTTTTTTGTCTGGCCTCTGTTTTCACATGTGATAGTGCTAGTGGTGGCTGGAGGTTAACATCTTTCAAAAGGTGCTGCTGAACAAACCCTAGGTCAAAGAAGTGGTTGCTGCATTTTGCTTTTGGGGGAGCTTCGGGTTCAGGGTCACTCTGCTCTCTTCCAGGGGCGAGGTCCAGATTTGTGCGCCTGCCCCTTGGACAATGCCGGGCTTTGTTCGAGCGGCAAAGCATCCTTGCTCAGCCATGCAGTTCCCAAAGAGCTCCGTAGGTAAGATAATACAGGGGAACTGGAACAGAGAGTCATTCTCTGTGAGAGAGAGCCAGAGATCTCACTCAGAAAACGTGGCTCAAGCATGTTTTCTTTGCCCTACATGCTTTTATATTAAATAATCCCACCTCGTATACTTAGAAAGCATTTGATCCATGGGGCAACTGTATGGACTAGCAGATCATGATGTCATTAGAAACAATCTGCGTGCAATGTCCACTGCGCAGCAAACAGGCCAGCAAGAGAAAAAGAAATGAGTTTCATACAAAAGAGCTTCCAAAACACGTGCTGTGTGCACTGCCACATTCATGAATTTGCTTTCCTGACAGATACAGCCCCTCTCTTTCCTTAGCAGTACACATTCAGGCGGGCAAGACTTGCAAGCCTTTTTGCGCAAGCAATAAAAAACACCATGAATGCCAGTGTAGGTGAATTTTTGTGGAAATCCTAACAACAGAGAGACACTTTTTATCATTCACACTGAAACAAAATGTATTTGTCATATCATTAAGAATATCTGTGGGTTATATGCAGATAGGCAAAATACCATTCAGTGAAAAAAAGGCAACACAGTACGACTTAGGTGATCAATCACACAGAAGAGCTTATAAATTGCAAATACTCAAAAACGACCAGCTTTTGAACAAGTTGTAGGCCCACTTTTGCTTACAAAAAATAATACTTAAATACAATCATAAAAGCCAAACAACAACAAAAAAGCACAAAAGGCCTCATTGCATCAGCTAAAGGATTTGGGATGAATTATTTGGCCAGCTCTAGGTGAGGTACGTTTTGTACCTTCTGCCCCACATGCTTGGAGACTTCCCAGCTTGTTTTAATCTCTCTAAGCAAATGAGAGCCCTCAAGGCTCATTAGGGCTATTTACACAGTTCTTAACTAGAAAAAATTAGATCTACAAAAATGAATAAATAAATAAACTGATGTGAGGTATGAATGGGAAGTCATGTTTAAAATTGATTTCCAAGTCTGCTACCGACATGGACCTCCCTGGGGCTACTTCAAAGAAATAGCCATGGGGAGAAAAAGAAAGGAAAAGGAAAAAAAAAAAGGAAAAAAAATTGTGAAAAAAAGGGTAAGAGTTAGGACTAGAGTTGGTGACAAATCAGAGGCACAAAAGTCTGTAACAAAACATAAATACAGCTCAGAGAAGAAGGGAATCTCATGAATAAAGGATCCGTGATTCGGTCTTGGCTCTCCTAGGGTGGCCATTTTTCTGATCTTTACTTCTGCTCTTTATTTGTGAAATAAAGGTAATGGCACCTTCTTTTTCCTCCAAGTTATTGGTTCTGTTTCTCTAACTATGGGATAACTCTTGTTCTGGATGTGCACTCCCGTGGTTATTAAGGGAGAAAGACAGGGACTCTTGTTACATGGGACTAGAGGAGCATTTACAATCATACTGATCTCCCAGACATGCAGGTGCAACTACTCATGGCCAGCCAGTTCCTGCCATCCATATACACATGTTCCTTTGAACGGCAGCTTGTACCTACCCACCCACCCCAAAATAACATCTATCTGATTAGCATAGCACCTGGACCATCCACATTTTCCAGTGCTGAACCACTTCTTGGAAAGCATGCCCTGGCTTCTAGAAAGGAGAGGGGGAAAATGGGTATTGCAATAGAGGCTATAAATTACCAAGTGGCCAATTCAACTGATGCACATGAAAGGAAGAGTCTTCCCATCACCCTTCTTCTCAGACGCTGTGATTCTGTCAGTAGAAAAAGTGTTCATTCTTAGCCCAAAGCAGGTTTCAATCTGTCCTGTTGCACGTCTCCTTCTAAGCACTTCGCCTCTGTCTGTGCCCCTGCCCTCTGCAGACTTTTATCACTGTCAGTTTGACTCTCTGCATTGCCTCAGTACTGACACTTTCCCAGATTCACCAGCATAGGCATCAGACATTAGACACCACCCAGTACTCTAATAAAACAGATTTGTTTTTCTAGCAGTCCTTTGCTTCAGTGATAGGATTACCCATTTCTTCTGCTTAACTTAGCAAGGCTTACATGGCATATCCATTGATGAACTACCTATTTCTAATCTTCTTTATTGCCACAATAGGAAGAATAGAAAAGGAAGCTTTTCAAACACCCTTCATGGCATTTTCAGCCCAGCAGGAACAAGTTGCTCCAAAAGCAGAAGTTTAAACTGATCCCTTTACACCTTGGAAGGCAGAACCGAAGACCGACCGAGAAGGAAGCATTTTGTGGTCAGTGGCACCACAGTTGAGGTGCTCAGCTGCGGTGGTCTCAGATGCAAAATCAGCTTCAGCTGAATCAAGAGGAATCATGCATGCAAACCTGAATGAAAAGTCAATCTTGCATCCATAGTGTGCACTCTGCATTGCATCCAAGGTAAGTATTTCTGAGCAAGATAAAAGTTACAGCAGACCTTCAAATTATAATCCCATCAAGCAGAGTTGAAGAACTGAAGAACATTTACTTGGGACATTCAATAATTCAAGTTCATACCCAAATATTCTCCAGAGCTGCAAAATGTAGGGTAAGCATCAGAAGCTCGCTCTTGAGCCTTCATCCCATCTTCAACAGTGTATTTAAAAAAAAACCAAAAACACCTCACAAATTTCCAATAGCATGTGAATAATAGGATACAAATATCATAACATTGTTCAGCATTAACTATTAAACATGACCTACAGCTGTACCACCTGGGGCTCTGATCTTGACAGCTCTCACAAGTTACAGAAGACTTGACTCCAGCCAGAACTTAGACAAAAAGCCTCTAAGGAAAATATAAATGCTACAGAAGAGATTTTTGCAATTCAGTAGGAGAAAATGACATAAGGAGTTCCTAGTGG
Source organism: Pygoscelis adeliae (assembly GCF_000699105.1). Taxonomy (NCBI): domain Eukaryota; kingdom Metazoa; phylum Chordata; class Aves; order Sphenisciformes; family Spheniscidae; genus Pygoscelis; species Pygoscelis adeliae. The sequence goes on from NW_008825306.1 coordinate 3,019,306, forward strand.
TTGCAGGGCGTTGTAACTGATGGTTTCTGTAGGCTCATTCACTGCTTGGGGCAAGGGTGTTACCTGCTACCTTCCTCCTCGGTTATGAAATGACTTCCCACTTCTCTAAATTCCCCTCTATGATTTCCACATGACCCTGAAATGTCCAATGCTAAATTATGAGGTACTGTGGCTATATGATCTCAAACAGTTGCTGCTTTTCACTCCAAAGGTAACTGCATTTCCACAGTGGGTAAATCACTTCCTATAGATGTATAGTCTATGGTAAATTGCTTGGGATCCTTTGAGATGACATATGCATAATGTACTACTGTTAATATTCTAATAGAGCTCAGATAATAATTATGTGAAGCAAAGATGGAAAACAGAAAAATCTCTGCTTTTTTGTCATCTTTTTTCTGTCCCACTCACCCCTTCCCAGCAAAACCACAACTGGAACACACCTGCAGAGTTAGATATAGGGCTTCACTTTCATCTGATCTGACAACTGGAAGTGTTTTTCCCTCCAAACAGCCCCTTCAAAAGCTTTTGAGCTTCAGGTCTGTTCCTTCAAAGAGTTTTCAGTGGGAGAAGCGACACTCAAACCCTTTCCGTCATTGACAGTGATTACATTCTTTCCCCTGCTTCTCTTTCCTTACCTGGGCTTGTGGTGAAAACTCACTGCGACTGCTCTAAGGAAATTCTGTTACGTGCTGACATTTACCAGGTGACAACAAGGTCGGGTCAGGTGTTTGATACCCAGGCCTTTGCATGTAATTATCAGGTAGTATTACAGGTAGCTGAGGCTCAGCACATTTCAAGGGGTTATGATGAAGCAGCTCCCTTACTTGTCTAAGCTTTTTCTCAGTAAGATTTTTAAAGAGGCAGGTGGAATTTTATTCCTAATCCTATGCTTCTCATGGTCAAACCAGGGGTTACTTTTTTGCAACTAAAAAAATGTGAGTAAGCAACGAGTGGGTTTGTGAGCTCAGAAAGGTGATAGTCACCAATATCTCCAAGTGGTAAAATATTCTATGAGGTTTTGATATTTGCCACCAGATTTCTTCTCTCATGTTAGCAGATCAATCCCTGTTCTCCAAATCTTAAAACCTCAAACGAATGCTACTTTCAACTCTTGAAAGAAAAAGCTATCCACTTTCTGGTTTTTCTTCTATGTCCAACAGAAGCTTCTTAAAGCAACGAGAAGCTTCCCTTGGGATCAGAGTATCAGCCTGTGGATCTGACCAGACTGCAGTTAAATTACATTTCAAAACAACATTTTAAATACTACAATCACCATTTCTGAGTCTGTTTGCATGGATTTCAGTCTGTTTGGTTTTCTTTTAAGCTCAAAACCTTGCCGTCACCGCAAAGTTGCTGTCTTAAGTGTAAATCTAATCTAAATATTTTCCAACAGAGGGAAGAAGAAGAAGAAGAAGAAGAAGAAGAAGAAAAACTTTCTAAACCACGCTGGAGGCTTTGAAAGCGATCCCGCGGGCAGGCTTTGCCGCCGTGCTTTGCATTTCCCGGCCGGGTGCCGGGCACGGAAACCAGAGGCTCACTGACACCCAGCGGCTGCCG
>NW_008825306.1:3021027-3032115 GCF_000699105.1 Pygoscelis adeliae
ACTACACGGGCTTTCCGAAAGCCTCCAGCGTAACCCCCCTCCTGCAGGAAGGGCTGCCGGCTGGGCGGGAGCCCGGGAGGAGGCGGATCGCTGCGGGCAACGGTGCGGGGAAAGACGAGGGATGCCCTGTGATTTAAGGTAAAGGGTTTTTTCTTAATCTCAGGGTCCTCTGCCATTCGCTTATTGCTCTCCATGCTACTGCAGCTGAGCACCCGTCTCTCCCTCTCCAGGCAACGTACCGGGGACTTTTCGAAACCAGCATCTTACATAGAGTCCAACAGTAAAAACTGATCAGCCTTTCATGCTCAACAAAAAAAAATATACACGCACACCCCAAAGCACATTCCAAAACTTTCCTTCCTTTATTTTAAAAGGGTTTGCTGCCCCAGAGAGAAGTAGCCTTTTTAATACACACAAATGACATACACCGGTTATCCACACAACAGAGGAGTATGCTCTGTAGCTGTAGAGACGTTGTGCTTCTAATCACCTGGGTGTGCGTGCCCATGATTATGAGGGCTAAGGTATTTCAGGGAAACAGCTACCGATCATCTGAGAAGAAAAATAAGAGTAGGAATTGGAAGAAGGGGTAAGAAAAGCGCAGGAGGCAGAGGCCAAGAGAAGAAACAATATTTAAAATTAAAAGTAAACCAAATAGTCAACCTCCATCTCTTTGATTACTATAAAATGAGGCAAAACAGTTGCATGTAGAGGATAGAGGAAGTAACCACAGAAGATGAGTATTGAGTGCCTTAAAAGAAGCCTGTATCAATTGGCCTTAGTCTTTAATGTCAAAAGCCTGAGCTGCCCCGCTGAACTTCCTTAAGCTCTGAGGATGTCCTGATTAAAGGAGTGTGTCCGTCTCAACACTAGTGAAAAAAGAAAAAAGACAACGGACTCCTGGAGCTGCAGGACTGGACGCCCGACCAAGCACACGCTGGTACATCTCCAGCAAAGACAAAAGGCGGCTCCAGTGCAAAGATGGGTGCAACTGTGCTTGTGTCCAAGATTAACAGCCCATCTTTACACCATGCATATAGCTCACAGCAGCAGTAAGCAAGAGCTTTGCTCCTTTTGATACCGGCATTCTTGCAATACTCAACACCACAGTTTCTGAATGCTTTACAGACATTAAAGGAATAGGGAAAAATGGGTATCTTCCACAAATTCTTAGTTCTGTCCTCCAAATTTTGCAATCTGCATTTTTTTACCCAAGCAGTACAAGGAGGAATTTCCTATCTTAATTTAGACTTGGGAGTGGCAGGTAGAAAAGATGCAGTTTTCATTTTGCGTGCAGTTTATATGTACAAGACAAACACTAGCAGTGCGGGGTGCTGGTTTGAAAGAGAGTTGTATGACCCTGACTTGCAACAGGTCTGCAGCCATTTACTTCTCTTCAGTTGTCTACACGGTGGGCACCCTGCAGTTGCTGGGCACTTCACAGAGCACACTGCAGTGTCCTTAGAGCAAACAGAGATTCCCCATTAGCAGCTGGAGGTGCAAGGTGGCTGAAAAAGGGCTGGGCTGGTCCAACGCAGCCCAAAAGACAGTAGAAACATGCACTGCTCACAGTGTGCATTTGATTTCCTTGCATGGGTTTTTGGCTTATCTTCAGATACAACTGTCAACTTTTGGAATCGTAAAGGCAGGAGGTTTGTTCCTCCCACAAGATCTGGAGTGACAGCCCCATGTGTGACACTAACCTTTTGTCAGAAAATTGCTTCAGTGCCTCTTCAAGCGAGTATCCCTGTAGCACAAGAGAACCTGGAGACAGCGCAACCCAGAACCTTTGACAGACAAATCATCTAAAAAATGGGGGATGTAGCCCAAAGTTAAAAAGAATGAATTATTTTGTCATTTTTTTGGTGGAGAAAATAATTCCCTTGTTCTTTTCTTTAGCAATTTGCATTTGAATAGGTGGATCTGTTCTTTACATTACTTTTGAGAGCCTGCATTTCCCAAATTCCTATTACACCACTGGGCTTTCAAGGACAGGAGGGAAGCCAAAACATTTCCATCTAATACAAACATGGATTACTGGAAAGATGTTCTCATTCTTCAAAAATGCACTGGGAGCAAGAGCCAGGTTTGCTAGCACCTTCTCTGCAAGCCATCGCTTCCTTGGCTTGCTGCATGTAGAGAAAGAAAACATCACCAAAAGGGAAGGGCAGAAGTTCCTGGAACGCCACAGCCTGCAAAGAGAGCTGAGGAAAGTGCTACTGGGCAGGCAAGCACACCCACAGCAGCGGCAAGGAGGGTTAGCACACTGTCTCGCAGTGAAATCAAGCACACTGATGGCTGGAGGCCCTTTCCCATCAGTCTCCAGTTAGTCAGCATCCTGTCTATATCAGTGGAACACCATCTCCAAGATAAAAGATCCAGTGCAAGGAGGGAAGATATTTAATACCTCCTATGTTAGCGGAGCTGAGATTTCAGCTGCGACTACCCCCAGGCAAATCCAAGTTTCCAAATGTTCCAGGTGTGGTTCCAGGAGGCATCTTCGGTTCCAGGAAGCAGATCTCTGTGTTAGCACAACCAATGTCCACAGCGTTTCTTCCTTAGAGTCTAGATGGAAACTCCATGTCAATCCGAACTGTTCTTCCAGCCAACAGATACAGCAAAATCCTGAGAAGTACTGATGAGCTGAATGTTGTCATTGCGTATATGTGTATACATATATATGTATGTATGTATGATACATATATATAAAAATATATATATTGCCTCCACTTTTCCCTCCCTCTGCTCCCAAAAGTTTGGGGAATCTGGGGAGCTAGTCAAACACAAAGTGAGAAATCTCAGAGCATGCTGCCGATGCTCCATCCCTGCAGAACTCATTACATGCCAGTTGCTGTACTTAGGGTGGATAGGAAGGGAGATCTATTAGAGAGAAAAAGTACAGAGTAGAGCTAAGAAGCATTTTTTTTTCCTTCTAACTGCTGTCCTTTTATCTGCTCTCCTTCTCATGTTTCTGGGCTTTTTTTTTTCCTTCTTCCTTCTCCTTCATCCTATGGAAGTGGGACTGAATGCTGATGAGATAATAAATGGTCCAACCCCAGGCAATCATTTTCGGGTAATTAGTTCAGCTACTGAACTTCCAAGAGTAATTTTTTTTCACCTGCCCAGCCAGAAAACTTGGGTGGTTAGTTACCCCATCACTGCTGAGCAGTCTTTGGGGAAGGGGCACTCAGAAGTACAAGTACTTGAGCTCCTGGATACGCTATGCAATCTCTAGTTAAGCCTAGCCCTGGCCTAGATATTTAGTATTTTATTTACTTTTTACAAAATTCCTTACTTGTGCCAAAAGCCAAACGTCACGTCCCAGTAGGACCAGATCTGGGATTTGCTGTAAGCTTCTGTGCATAATCACACCCAAGATCACAGATCGGTTCAAAACAATTGGAATAGCACTACTTTAGGGAACTTGGGGGGGTGCCCTTTTTCTGTTTCAGAGTAAACATTTCAAAATTTCCCTTGGAAGGGAAGTTTGGAGAGGGAAATCATAGCATTTGGTTTAATGAACCTGACAGGAGAGCTTCCAGCTTTCCCCTTTCCCAGGATGCTCATCCTCCTCACCCCCCATCGAAGCCCAGGGTGCCAGGGCGTGCGGGGTTCCTGGCCGCACAGCCTGGAGCTGGGCTTTCATGGGCACTGGGCTTTCGCAGCTCCCAGGCCCACCACAAGGAGCCCGTAAGCCCTAGCATTGTTGATCCTGGAGCAAGCTACCTTGGAGCTGTGGGCCCCGGGGGCTCCAACTCCAAAGCGGTCCAAGTGATGGAGAAGCCCTGGATCTGCAGACCCTGGAAGCCCACCAGGTGAAGCAAGCAAAAGCCTTCCTGGCAGGCACGCAGGCTTCCAGGGGAACCTTTGCCTGTGTTTTGCTGGCAGGTCCCCAAACCTGCCTAGTTCCAAGAAACACCCCGGTTCCAACAATTTGGCATTTTCCGACAAAGATCTCTTCCATCTGAGAAATCCTGCCCGGCTCCGGCGTACCCTCAGAGCTTCAGGGGTGACCTCTGATAAAATGAAGGGAGATTTGGGCTTTTGGATGTATAATTAGCTTCTTCGTGGCAGAACACATGATAACCAGGTCTGCGGACGGGGAGAGGAAGTTCTGCGTAGGCAAATTATGGGGGCTTTGTGCCCTCCCTTCTGATGCTGGTCAGCATCAAATGCAGAACACAGGATTAAATAAAGCAACTGTTTGTCTCCTTTGGTATTGGCAATTCATATTTGATACTCATTAGATTCAAAAATAAAGTCAAGCATCCTGGAAACACACAGAATTTATCAGGCACCTCTGTACTTCACGAAGCAGCAAAAGAAGGACGCAGCCACATTTCTTCCTCCACACAGAGCATCTTCAGAAAGTTTTGTTTTAAATCTTCCTTTTATAGTCCCACTCTTCCCCCCCTCCCCCCTTTTTCTCATCTTAAAGTCACCTTGGGTGACAGATGTCACCAGGCCTCAAAAGAGCTGCTTGGATAAATCGGTAAATAATATTCATGAAATAGTACGTGCTAGCATATCCTGCTTTTCTTTTTATCCGTTCTAACAATACCAAATTCCTCATCCCTGAGACTCACATAAAGCCCACGACAGAGGGTTCACATTCAAACTCCAATCAGCAATTCACAAACTAACACAGAATGATCTAGCTGATTTCACTAGGGACCTCCATATGGTGATGAAATTTATTCTGAGCCATGTTTAGGTTTTGTAGTTGCGGGCACCATACACAAACCCTGAGAGAAACTGAGATTTTTAAAGCTGAGCTGGGAATTTACTAATACAGCTCCTCCTGAAATAAATGGATGCTGTTTGCCCTCAAAATCTCAGTCATCCTAGAAGTCAGACAGAATCCTGTAGCCTGCATGTTTATTTCTCCACCAAAACAAGGATAATCTTTTTCAGCCTTTCGAGTCTCCAGTTCACTACAACAATTTCCCAAGGCATACTTTTTTAGACAGTACTTTTGCTGTTATATCCTGGAGGTGGACATGTCTTCTCCAGTTGTAATATTTTTAACCTATAAATTGTTCAGTTGGATTCAATTTTCAAAAAGCTATAATAGGGAATTCATATCCCCCAACTCTTTGAAGCATGTAACAAATATACATTTTTATAGTATGGTATAGCTGTGAAGTTTGTGTGGCTTTTCTTCAAAAGAAAACAACACCCCAGATATACTCTGGTTTTTCTCCCTACAGTTTGAAAAATGGATTGATTTTTTTCTTTCATTTTCGCCTGTTTAAGTACAGGACTGGAATTGTTTTTTTCTGTATTTTTCCCTTCAGACAGCATATTTTCCTGATGGAACTCCCCTCCCCCCCAATACACAATGTGCTCTTCTGATTTACCAGCTCTAGCATTTTCTCAACAATCATGTGAGCAAGAGCAAGGACTGAATATTTTTAGACACTAGAACTAAGCAGATGGCGAAGGATGTAGAAGATCAATAACTCTAGTTTTTGTAAAGTTTACAGCTCTGCTTATTTCAGTGTATTTCAAAATGCCACAGGAAGAATATAAAACTTCATAGAATGAAACGGGAGAAAACTGCACTAGCCTGGATGCCTTGCATGAGAACATTTTTCAAGCCATTCTTTGAAAGCAAGCCATGCACTTGCTCCAGCTTTAATTGTGAACTCTCCCTTTGTTAATTTAATTGTACTCATGTTGCTGTTTGGTAAAAGGTCTTGGACAGATGTGAGCTCATCTGACATTCTTCCAAGCATGTCTGCGTGGTCAAACTTGAAAGGTTTTTGGGAGCTGAAAGTCATCCCATCAGGAACCAGAAACAACACCATCTGTTTTAGGTGACTAAGCACACTTCAAGAATAGCCATCTCCCTCCTTCTGGGCTCAAGCCTCCACGCTCCCTTGGGATTTTCCTGTGGAGCAGCTGCCCCTCAGAGGTGCAGAGGAAGGGGAAACCATAAAAAAAGTTCTGGCCGCTACTTCAGGAGCCCGAGGGCTTAACTGAAAACAGGGTAGAATCAGGCTGTTGCTCAAAAGCTGGTGACAGAGTGCTGGAAATGGGATCTCCTGGCCCAAAGTAGGGGCACTTAACAGGAGAAACCAGCGTCTTGCTTTGTGACCTTGAGTAAGTCCCTCCATCCTTCTGCACCTTCACTTCTCAGCTGCAGAACGGGGCAGCACAACGTCATTTCTGTACCTCCTTTCCCTTACAAACAGCAAGGCTCGTAGGGCAGGCATTGGGTCTATGACCCTGCAACATGTGGGAAGGTGTGCTGGTATTAGCCTGCAAGCATTAAGTAGAATTAGGAAAGCCAGTCACCAGACCAGCAGTTGACAGGGGTCGGAGGAGACAAACAAAATTCCCCCAAAGCCATTACGACAGAGCTCACATTGCTGAGTGCGTTCCCAGACATTACCTGGCAGGGCTGTGGGGCTACAGAGCAGGCACATCCCAGCCTTCAGCAGTATCTGCTGCAAGCATGGTGTGAGCAGCTAAATGCCAGAGACAAAAAGGCTGGTAGGCAAGCAGGTCCTGCTGTAGCTTTTCATCCATGGCTGCTGACCTTTCCAACCCCACAGCTTCTGTTCATCAATGGGAATGCCTGCACTGTGCTGACAAGGAGGAACCGACCGGGAGCGCTTCATGCATTTCCCTGAACTTGTAACGGAGCAGTCCCTAAAACCGGGGAATGAGGATGGGGCCCAAGAAGACCAAAACACATTTTGATGCTTTGTTTTCAACAGACATAAGGCAGCTGAGGTTTAAATGGTATTTTTAGGGCTTGCAACATCCTCAAGCTCTTTGTGCTCGGTGCTGGCAAGGCAAGCACCGCACAGCTGCCATCTTATATACAGCAAGGGCCGGGGGACTGGAGGGGCTGGGACCAGTGAGGCTCCTCGCCTGCACAGGAGGTCAGGAGGAGACACGTGGGGCAGGGTGGCAATGCTCTTCTCACACCCACTTTAAAGAGTTACTATGGGGTTTCTAACTTCCAGCCAGATCCTCACCACCCAAAAGGGGGCCTCGCTAAGTGTCTCGGTGCCATCTCTAGCAGCTGTCCCTTCCACTCGAGCAGTGTCAGTCTTGGAGCCGGGCCAGCATCTACGTGTGGAAGCTGTTCCCTCCTCCAACCTTCTGGACCTTGGGCAAAAGAGCTACTAAATGAGCCATACTGACACCAATACTGCAATCAATTTGTTAATAAGGATCAGAGACAGACTCTGCTGCTGGGAGGAGGAGGAGAGGGGAAAGGAGATCATTATTTTTAATTTAAATAAATCAATATGTTAATAGGGGAAAGGATGCACCCCGCACAAGGATGGTGGAAGGGGGAAGGCAAATGAGTACAGCTCTTCTTTTCTTTTTTTTTTTTTTTTTGGGGGGGTGCCATGTAGTTTTTCATTAGCCTGGGTTTAAAAAAAAGAAAATTATTTAATACAAAAAGAGTGGGAGTAGACAACTTTAAAAGTCCAGTAACAGCAAATAACTAATTATAGCCGTCTAAGACTCAGAAGCATGCCTGGCTCTCTTCTTTCTTTAAAACAAATTAAAGAAAAAGGAAAGCTTGATTCCCAGGAGGGCTTATCTAAGGCCTCTCATCTCTAATACACATCTAAAGGGACAGGGAAAATATCTTTTATCACTTAAATCTCCCTGAAATTTAAGACCAGCTGGGATTTTTTTAATGTGGATATGATTCATTAAATTCGTATCATTCCAAAGAAACCTTCCTGCCGGTTTATCTTTGCCACTGCAGTCATCTCTTCAGAAAAGCACAGTTTCCTGAATGTTGTCAACCTGGACAGCTCAATTTTTGGCTGAAGGTTAGATTTCATTCGGAAACTATGGAACTGGCCCCACGTTTTTCTTTTCAGAGAACTGGTATGTGCAAATCATTCTCGAAGTCAACTTTTTGCCCTCTGCTGAGACAATAGGAAAATCCGGCACCACCGTACTGCTTCCAGCCATTAGGCTTCTCAGTCCTGAGAGGTGGGGTGGTTTTATTTTCACAATACGTTTCAATATTTATGCATTGTACTTGGGGGTTTAGCATCTTTGATCAAATATAGGTACAAGAACTCTGAAGGCTCAGCTCTTAGAGCTGGCTCGGAGAGCAGCCGCATCCAGCTTCCGCTGGGATCAAATGCAGTAAGTTTGTATTTTAGAGCCGCTCTACAGTGGAGTGATGTACGAGCTGATAAATAGAGGGTTGTGGCGGAGTTAATATCCCGGTATAACGTGCAGCCGCTGAAATGCTCTGAGCAACACTCCGCAGAGTTTTAGCAGGGAGGAAAATATATGTTTTACATAATGAGCTCCTTCACATATAGTGCCACAAAAGTTACTAGGGAGACGGTCCGTCTTGAGCGCAAAGAAAAACAAAGGGAAGTTCACGTGGCAAGATTGCTCCTTGCTGGCTCCGTCTCGCAGCCGATGCGGAGGGTGGGGAGGCACTTTCAAGGGCGATAGTTTGAAAAGCGGAGCTGAGCCAGGGCACCCAGGCGGCGGGGAGCGAGAGGCTTTGGGAAGAGGTCAGGCGGAGGGCAGGGTGGATCGAGTTCAGGGACGGCTGTGGAAGAAAGGACGCGCGGCCCCGACAGATGCTAGTCGCGTTGTTCGGCGTGCTGTTGGAGGGCACGTGAGTGCCATGGTGATGGGTGCGCTCTGACATCCTGAATAAAGGAGCCCCAAGATGGGGGGGCTCTGGCGAGGGGGAAAGGGAACATATCCCAGCCTACGTGAGTACTTCAAGTCAGACTGCACCCAGCACTCGTGAAATTAAAAATAACTGCAAGCGACTGCAAAGAAGTAAGCAACCCGGAACTCCCTGAATTTATCCCAGGGTAGAAAAGCAAACAGTTTTCACCTTGGGATTTTTCTTTTCTCTCATCCATAAGCAGACACAGCTCTGCCTTCTGAACAGCTCCGTAGGACATGGCTGAGAGTGGGAATCTGTCCCTGGACTCCCCGTTTTGAATGCTTCTTTCCCCAAGCAGGTACCTGGGCACGTCCAGCTTTTGTGTTTCCCTGGGTGAAAGTATCATCTTTCCTGTTTCCTGTTTTGCTCTGGAGGAGCTCACAACTTCCCTGCATTTTAGTTCTACTTATTACTTGGAGATTTACAGTTACATTTCTAAGGTTCAGAAAATTCAACTCATGCAAATATTCTTCCGTAAAGGCTATATTATCTGGTTTATATATAGATGCAGTCCTTAGATGCAAATTAGGGCTTTTACCACATTTCCAAAATCGTCACAGACCTCCGCTATCTTGAACACAGTGAATGTGATTAAAAGTAACAGCTCCTCTCGCCAGATTCCTGTGGGAGTATCGGATCTAAACTAGATTATTAGACTAAAACCCTGCTTTTCAATTCAACCCAAGTTAGCAGTCGGGATCCTCTGGTTACAATTTGAAGCTATGATCAGCATTTAGGGGCCAGACTCGTACAGGAATCACCAGCGAGAGCTCATGCCACAGATTTACTTTGGCTTTGCAGCTCTCTGTCGATCTCCAAATGCAGCCTGTAACACAAGCCAGCAACCTTCACTAAATATTCATAATTTTTTTTTTTTTAAAAAGCCTAGCAAAACAAGAAAAATTCTCCTGGTAGAATAGTTCTCAAATTTAAAAAATCTCTTTACTTATTCAGTAATGGCTTTTGCTTTAGGACCTCATGCTGTCATCACAAGAACAGTTTTTACCAGTGGGTAATATCTTGCTCCTGCCTTTAGACCAGCAATTAGAACAACTAACAGATAGTTCAGACAATAGCCAATTTATCTGCAGAAAGGGAATTTGCATTTCTCTTTATATACCTTATATTAAAGATATACAGTATCATACAATAATTATCACTATATGAATGAATTATAATTCTAAGGTCTTCAGAGCAGTGACCTTCCATTTTTACAGTGCACCTGCACAAAAGCTTGTAAGCTGTTTAAAATGTTTTGAGCCTCTTGACCATAGCCTTTGACTACTCCTATGATATAATTATCAAATGGTTACATATATAAAATATACAATGTATAATTAATATTATATAACTTATACTAATAATAGATACACTAAAATATATTTACTAAATATTAAATTATGTATTATTGTATCTTATGCTTTATACAGTATATCTTAATCTATGTCATATATCGTATATCTTTTTTTAAAAATATACATATATAAAGCCAGCATTTCACATGTCTCCACACATGATCAGACATGTACATATATGCACATGTGTGTATTGTGCATACATACGTCAGCAGCATGCTATTAATGCATAACAATATTTGGGACTGCTGTTTTTTAAGTATATGGTTTAAAAGAATTTCCTTAAGACATATTCAGTAATTACATAAATAAAATAGATTCTGAAAGTCTACATTGGTATCAGGTGCTTTCTGTTAAGAAAAGTACTGTGAAAAAAGTATTAATAGCTGAACCTAATTATTGGTGATGAAAGTAATTTCATTTCAAACATCCTATTAACTAAAATCCATACATAGAAATTATTGGCTGCTTGCACCAATCCCCATTATAAAAACCGGTGAAATCCCTTTGCAAAAAAAGGGAACACTACAGCTTAAACCTTAAGTACTTCGATAAAAATATAAGATCAGTTTCATCCCAAAGTACAAATCCCAATCTCCATCTAAAACTGCCTGACCCTAAAATATATTCAGAGCTTGTTCTAATCACAGGAGATGTATTCTGAATAGGACAGCCCTCTATCATCTGCTAAGTCTCTTTAAGTCATCGTTTTCACTGTATCTGCAAAATTAATTCCTTTTCAGAAATATTCTCATCTTCTACTAAAAGAAAAAAAAAAGCTTTTTTGATGTAGAGTGACAGGATTATGAAGTGACCCTTCAGGTCAGAAGGAGACTTTTCCTTTTCTCATCAAGGAAATCAATTTCTAAGTCCAAGTCTCTTAAAATAATATATTCTTGTGGCACGCATACAGCTTTTTTTGATCTGCTATGAAAAGAATAAGAGGTAAAGAGGATCAGGGGTGGCGATGGAATATTATAATCTGCCACACTCACACATCAGCCTTTCACTAAGTAATTCCAGATAAATTGAGGATTTACATATTTAAGATTA
>NW_008825306.1:3032227-3046869 GCF_000699105.1 Pygoscelis adeliae
AGAAGAATACAAAGATACAATTTAGGGAAGTTAACTCTTAAAAACTTGATGTTACTTAATGTTTGATACCCTTCCCCTGTCCCACCCCACCTTTTTTAAAGCACATAATGTTTATTAGGAAATAACCAGGATAATCTCTTTTAGATCAACTGAGTACAAACACAGATGCCTTAGGGTTCTCTCCTCCACCCCTCCCACCTTCACTACTGAAAAAATACCAATTACCATGACAAGAAACAGTTAAATGCCTCCAAAGACACATACACACAGCAGATGGAAAACAGGAGGAAACCAGCTGGAAGTGTGTTTCCCTTAGAACTGTTTTTAACAGCCTGTGCACAAATAATGTCTCACTAATACGCAGATAAAAATAAAACATAAATATTTAAAAGGTGACTGGTCAAAGCAACAAGATGGCATTCGATATGGGAACTTTCTCTTTTCCATTACCTTCTGTGTCCATACTCCAGGCAATAGTTCAGAGACATCCTGAACCAGGTCTCTGATTCAGGGAAAGTAACTTTCACGTGAAAGCTCTGGTGATGGCCGTAACCTTTTGATACTGCTATTTGCAAGGCACATGGGCTTGCCTTGGTTTTTATTACTCACCTGTTCAGCCTTTGCTTTTATGCTGAGCGTCCTGTGTGGAGGGCTTCCCGACGCTGCCTCCCAGCACCACCTGCCCCAGCTGAGCTCCAGGAGCAGTCGTTCACACCAGCGCAAGACAAGGAGGCCAACCCTTTACAAAATGACTTCTGCTCTTGGGTGCTCAACCAGAAGCATTCTAAAGGACCTCTTTTTCCAGAAAACACTAAACACTTTCTGATAATCAGGATATTTTTAAGACATCCCACATAGTAATCTGAGATCCCCGTAATCCACGTTTACCACCAAACATCTTGGCCTCACCCCCCAGAGTCCACACAGCATCTGCGCTCTCTTGTACCCCTGTGGCTTTGCCATTAGGGAGAGCAAAATCAGTGGAGATGAGGAGAGATGGAAATGCTCATGCCCCTTTCTAGCTGAAGCAATGCAAGAGAGGGCAGGAGAAAGCACAGGCTTTGCTTATAAGAAATAAGAGGGACTTCCAGCACCATAACCAGGGCAAAGGCAGCTGCAGGGGACAGTGGAGATGGGAAGCCTACAGTTCTTCCCTAGGATTCCCCAAGCCAGAAGCATATCCTTCTTGTCCTGTCTTTGATGTTAACAACTATATTATCAGCTAGAACAATTTTAAGCAGTGTAGATGTGTCAGCCATCACTTATTTAGATCCCTTCCTTTGCAGTCCCTTCTTCACTGAGTCTCATTAGGCAGCCCTCTCACAGTCACCAGGAATTCAGCAAAGCAGACCCTTAGCTGGTGTTAATTGGTCTGAGTCCATTTACTTCAAAGAAGATGCTGAAATTTACAGTGCCCAGAAATTTGACCCAGTTTCACTTCTCCGCATAATGTGGTCTCTTGGTGGAGGAACAGATGTATTCCTTCTGCTCTGGGTCTGAAGCTTTAAGTCATTCCACACATTTTTGAGAATCCAAGAAATCTGGATTTTTTGGAGCAAATAAATCCTGAACATGATGACTTATTCCCATGGCAGAAGTTGAAAGCTCCAGAACACAATGCAGAAAAGTAACGGTATATCATACTGGTCCACCCAAAGCCAGAAAAAAACTAGAAAATCCTCTCATGAGACATCTAGATGACAGGGGAAGGTAGGTGAACACATAAGCACTTGGAGGAATCTTGGCCTGAATGACATCAGGCCATCAAACACTCTCTCTAGACAACCAGTTAGACAAGTAATCAAGAGTGATTTGGCCTGAATAAGGCCAAAATTTGGATTCGGACCAGTAAAAGATGGTTGCATGTAGTCTGATGATTCAAGGTAAAACATAAGGGTGTTATTTTATTTAAATATTTTTGGTTAAGTATTTTTTACAGCTGTTTTCACATGCCTTCAGAACCAAGAGATGAGAGAGAGCCCTGGCCGACACCACTCTCTGTTTAGGTACAGACTTAGTCTGTTTGCAGAGGGCAGCTGTAGCACAGGCAATAGCAGCGAAGGCAGTGGGAGGTAAGGAAGGAGGGTAAGTAATTGCTGGTCTTTGAGGCAAAGATGGGGAGAGAATGGTCTTACTCAGGTGGCATCACGAGGGTCAGCAGCTGAGGATAAGCACTTCTCAAAAGCTTTTCCTGTTAAAATTCTGGCAGCACATCACTTGGCTTTACCAGAATATGAAACATAATTTTAAAGTTGTTGGTTTTTAGTGCTCAATTTCCCTGTTAAAAGTCTACAGAAAAAGAAAGATCTGTTTCCTCTGATGTTTCTTTCCCTCCATGAATGAACTATACTTTTGTCTGTTTTTATTTTTGTACTGCCATATTTATACCTAACACCTTCAAACACATATTATTTTAGAGATCTGATACCATCTAGTGTTATTGCTGGCTTTTCACATCTTACACTTATCAAGTAACGACAGTCAGCGACATGTCAGAGTTCATCACTGCATCACGTCAGTAGCAAAATAAAACCTGCTTCCCACCCAGTATCTATATTTACACACCCCACAGGTGGGTGGTGAAATTTACAGTTCATCTAGGAAATTTACTCTCCTTTAATCTCTGGAAATTAGTTTATCTGTATGCGTATGTATCATTATCATCTAGTGCCTCGCCACTGATTTATTTCAGCCTCTGTAGCAAATAGGCTGGGATTATTAATAACAAACACATGTATTTATAAACAGCCTATGTACAATCTTGGGCACGCTAAGGTCAAGGGTACATTTACTTCAAAGCAACCAACGTTTCACTCTGTTGTTCAGTGAATTAGATGAGATTTTAATTTGCAAATAGTAGTGACTGGTGCAAAGTCTTCCTAAATATTCATAGCTACTAAAAGCTGGTGCTGTCCAGGAGGGAGATGCTTATATGATTTCATACTAAAAGAGGACGAGATCAACAAGAAGAGCCAATCTCTGCTGGACAACATAGTGTGTTCATCTGTTTGGGCATGTCCTGGTTTCGGCTGGGATAGAGTTAATTTCGCCTTACGCGAAGAGCTGTGTGGTGTTTAGCTGCCTGCCGGGTTAAACCACAACAGGGCACAATGAGCTTTAAAACACAAAGTGTCGCTGAACTGAAAATACGCAGAAATACAGTATATTCATAAAGGTAGAAGAAGAAAGAAAGGAACAGTGTGGTTAGTATTATGAAAGATGGTGGATTAGTATCCATGGAGACTCCTTTCTTTTCTTTATTCACCCAATATGTACAGGACAATTGGTGATTTCTCTACAACATCCCAACACTGCCTTAATCTGGACAGACAGCAAACACTTCTGTAGCTAAAAGGGTAATTTGGATTCCATGTCCCGTAGCTCAAGGCCTCTCTTCTTGTGTAACGGGATGGATGTCAGTTATGATAGTAATTTCTGCAGCAGGGCCACTTGCCTACTTCGGAAGTAGGCTGGTGGCCATCAATACTTTTAAGTCACTCAGCAACCTAGAAACAGTGATCTACAGGAGGTTCATATTTATTGCTACTCCTTGCAAGCAATTTACTACCTCCAAAGGAAATTATTCTTTAATGATTAAGTGCTTCATTGGAATCAAGGGGAAGGGAGTTTATTATTTCATAGCTTTGTAGAACATAAAATTAGGATATTTTTCAGCGTTGTGTTTCACTTGCTTACTTACGACTGCTGGCAGTAGGTATGAAATGCTTTTACATGGTGTGATGCTTACACATGCTTAATGCCTGGGGCTAGGAAACAGATACCTGTCTTTTAGGAGCACTCTTCCAGGCAGCCCTTTTTATTATACAGGCCATGTGAATGAGATCAGCTTAGAGGGAAATGCCCTTTTGAGCCTCTAGTAAGAAGGTAAAGAACAAGGAAAACAGGGAGGAAGCCTATCTAGACAGGACTGCCTCCAAAAAATGAGGTGTTGGCATATGAACATTAATGAATTTTGATACTGGAGAAACAATTCAGCAGGTACGAAGAGTTGCCTCATGCCTCTATTTCTTTCAAGATGTATGGTTAATTTATAAAACAACTAGCACATTTCATATGTGACTGTCCACACTTAGAACAAAACTGCGTTGAACACTGAGGGAGCTGAAGGACGCCAGCTACACTGCATCTCCCCAAAGTAGACCTGGCCATATCCTCCAGATATTGCTGCACAGTCAATCAAAAGCTTAACCAAAACAGTAGAGTTGTCAGCGCATACTACAACCCACTCAGATGTGGCCACACCAGTTGTAAGAACAGGCATGATGGAGAACTTCAACTGAAATAACATGCTACTAGCTTTAGGGAGTTCAGCTCCCAGGAGCTCCAAAGAGGCTGGATCCAGCAGACAGGCTGTCCCAAGGCAGGGGGAAAGACACTTTGGACACATCTGTATCTATCATAAAGGCTGCAGCCCACCTTGGACATCCCATCCAGAGGCACACAAATATGCAGTGGTACTACTTACTTCAGGGATCTTTAAGGGTTTACTCAAGCCAATTATACTACAGTAACACAGAGGTTACAAAGACAAGAAAATGTCGATAACAGAGAGGGACAGTCACAGCCTCAGGGACAACTGTTAATGAGAATTAGCAATGCATGTCCCTATGCCTGTTATCTAAGAACTGAATAACACTTGTACGTATGATTTGACCCCAAATGTACTTAGTCTTCCATTCTCCAGCTTCATTTCCCCCCTAGTTTCCCCTCTGTTATTCCAGTTATGTCTTTTTAGTCTCTATGTTGTACATATCTCTATGGCTATTATCATTCTCTTTCCGCCAGTGTACATGCAACAGCTCCGTTGGAAAGTTTTCAATAGGTAGACTGTCTGAAAATAACGTGGGGGGGGGGGTCTATAGTAACATTTTTCAAGGGCTAAGAACTGGCTTGGATATAATCTTTTTTTATTTCTTATGACAACTCTTATTTTGAAACACTGTCTTACCAAAGAAAAAACCAGCGGTTTCACACTCTTTGAAGCAAAACTGACTAAAATATCTCATTTTTTTTGTTCTACTTAAATCTTCTATTTTCATTTATATGACAAGAGGACTTGGAGCAACGCCTCTCCTTTGACCTGACATTAGATTTTTTTTTAAGTGGCATCTGTTCTGGCTGAAGTCTTGAGGAATTCCAAACCACAGAGTTCTCCCACGTGAACACATGACTTTGATGTCACCGGCACGTACAGCAACAAACATATGTATAACAGTTTTTTGACAACAGCAGTTCAGTCTACCTCAGCTGATATCCCAAAGTCAACAACACATGTACATATTCTTCACTCTTGTAGCACATGTGGGCTTTTCAGCCACAACTACTTTCTATGTTTAAATTAAACGTATGATACAGCTATATACTGAAATGCTTTCCTTGTGAAAGGTTCCTTGATGGACTGCAATAATTATTTGCTTTTACATAGTTTCAGAAGGTGTGTAAAATCCCTTCTCAGTTTGACACTGATACAACTTGGGTGCCTTTTATTTTTAACAAAGAAAGCTCTTAAAGTATCCTTATTTTTACTGCTGTTACTATATTAGCAGCTGAAATGTGATTATCCCTTTGAGATCCATCATGTCACCTATAGTTATCTGAAATGCTGTTCTCAATTCATTATACACAGAAATAAAAATACAAATCCAGTCCTACAGTCTCATTTTATATGACAGCTCTCAGTCATGTGGGAGATGTGTACCACCAAACTGTATTTATTATAAATCTATATTAAAAGCCTGTCCTATATGAGTATGTGGATTAGCGAACATGTTTCCTGAACATGTCTACAAACGCACAGTCCAATCCATATTTCTTGCCCTAATACAGATCTAATAAAAATGTTCACAAAATTCTTAAGGGTTTGCTGCCTTTCAATTTCTCCCCCTCAGGTGCTTCCTTCCCAGGGGACTGGTTGTTTTAAAAACAAATCTAACTATGAGTCTTGTTTTTCCTAGAAAATCTCCAGATAAGTACAAGGTGAAATAGTTGGTTTTTTTCATCAAAGCTATTTCTTTATATCTTTGACATTGTTTTTGTTCTTTTAAATTAAAGGGGGAATCTGTAAATCTCTGAAACTGCAAAGGACCGAACTGCAGCTCTGTCTGGGAAAGGTGATGGTTTAAGGCAAAGCTTATAACTCTGGATTTGAACACGTGGGCTCCCAGCTCATACTGCCTGTAATGGGCTTTCCAACCCATTAACATTAATGTTGGAGAAAACGTCCATTGCATTAATGTCTCGTTTCTCTGTGCATAGGTGTGGCCACCCTAACGCGCTGAACAGTCCAGTAATGTTAAGTCATACATTGTGTGGACAGGGTCAAGGGAGGAAAAGGGAAAACGTGCCATTTTCCATCACTTCCCACCACTTCCAAATTAGATAGAAGTGAGACAAGGTCTATGGAAAAAAAAGCATTACCTCCCACAACACACCTGGACTCTCGTCTATCATTAGACCATCACGGCTACAATAATATGACTGTTACAGGCTTAGAAGCAACAAGAGTTTAATTACCCAGATATCCAACAAGGGAATCTTCTGGGCTGTTGCGGTGCATTCAGAAAGACCTGCTTTAAATTAATTTGAGCTGTACGCAGCAGTGCCTGTGAGAGGCACACTGCTTTGTTGAATTGATGCAGACCCCTCCTCTCTAAGGTAAGAAGCACATGTGCACGTGCTGACAGAACCCACGTGAAAGCCCAGAGTTGCTCAGGGCTTTCTTGACATGTTTGCATAATTGTGGTTTTTCAGACCAAAAGCGGAAGGTAAACTTCATTCATGCCTGACCTGCTGGCCTTCACAGCTGGAACATGTTGGGAATCACTTCTGGCACCGAAAAGGTTAATTGTCTCCTGCTGTGATGTAGGAGTCTAGAAAAGGATACCACATTTGGTGGGAATTATAGTAAATGAGGTTTTCTTTATAGCACTGCTCATTCTCAACATGTTGAAAGGGCATTAGTTCACAGTCACTTTCTCTGGAATTACCAAATCTGCTCAGGAAGCCTTCATTAGGATATTAAACAAGACTTAATAAGTGAAAGTGATTTGCATCGCTGATAATCGTGCGCATTAATCAAGCAAGCTTCTGTCTCTCCCTCTGCAATATGTTTCATGTTCCATTGTAAAGCCTCTTTAATTCTGTAGGGCTTCTTAAAAGGGAAACGTTACATTTAGAAAGCCATTTTTAAAATGATTTACTTAGCAAAGATCACTATAAATAATGTTCAACTCACTCCTCAGCTTTAACCATCAATATAATTAATACTGAGGAGTTTGTATCAGGGATATGGACCAGATGTGTTCCCATTTATCAGATATAGATTGCACTTACTCTAATAAATGTGTTTTCATTCTGAGTAACTTCTGAAACCAAATAACTGCATGTGGCACTTTAATCTGAAGTCACAATTTTAGGCTAAGGCATTTATTTCTCATGCCATGGGGGACCATGCGAGCTTTCACTACATCATCCCACACACCAGAGTCACACCCGCAGTTCTTAATGAAATTGTGCGGCAAATACCTCCTGCTATTCGGTAATTCCACGGTAACTTTGCATGATCTGCTCTTGGGGGGTGATGCCACTTCTATAGAGCACAGCCAGCTAGCACGGTATAATTAATACCTTCCACTTCTCCAGCATGTTCCTTCCTAGGATCCCACAATGTGTGTAAATAGGTTTAATTTTCAGAACACCCCACAAGACAAGCCTTTTGCACACAGGCAAACAGACACTCAGGGGATAAGTGTTTTTGCCTACACCAGCAAATCCTGGAAAAAACAGAATTAGACCCTTAAAAAGTCTTACTCTGCTGCTCTTGCCACTAGCCTGCACTATGCCAGTGTTGGCCGCCCCATCTAACATGACCCCACAAACACCAGGAGGGCTCTGCACACTCACAAGTGCCACCTGGATACTCCACAGCCATGGGAATATTTTTAACAAGAAAAACTATATCGATATTACTGTTCCTCACCAAATGCCTCACCAAGGATAGCCTTAAGGAAAATCTTGTCACAAGAATCAGCAGCCATTGTGAAAAATGTGGCAACATGAAAGCCTAATTATAGTTTATAGTGCATCAGGAAGGACTGTGGCTATGGTCTGTAAATACACGAAAGTGATCAACACCGTAGTCTAAGTAAGTAATAATATTGGTGTCAGAATGAAGAAAAGAAGCACAGCATCTAAACAAGCTCACCCACAGGGGTGACCTCTTATCCACCAACATGAGCAAGAGCGAGGAGGTGCTTATGCATTTATTTAGGTAGCTAGATCAGAGCCTGAGCAACTAGGATCATGTTAGGCTACTTGTGATACATCTATGCTTCTGTTTCTGAAGAAGAGAGAGAGGTGGGAATTACTGGTGGGAGTCCAAGGTCCACTTTTTCTGCAGGTCTGATGATTTAGTCCACTCCCTGGGAGGAGCAGCCATTGTTTCTCATTACTTGCTGCATGGACTTTTTGCAGTTGTCCTTACTGCATTTCATGCCATTTTCATTCTCCCGAGACCTGAAAGCATCATTTAAGAAACCATGCCTAAAATTAAGACCATGAGAGTATTTATTGCTTTTAAGAAAATGCTGTTTGCTGGAGATCTTGTTTGCATTCACTCAGGCTGAGCACATAGCTTAAATGGAGCTAAAGAGATGATGTTTCTGTAAAGTTGTGGAGACTCAATTCATTCTAATGGCCTGAGACATGAATTATGTGCCCTGCTTCACTACCTTCATGGTTCAGTAAGCTGCTGTAGCTCAGATGGAACCATTTATCTGAAGACAGAGGTGTTATTCCCTGCTTACTGCTGATTTCCTTTTATTTGTGTCTATATATGTGTTTATGTGCGGTGTTTTCCAGATATCAGGTGTTAAGCTCTATAGGTCTATATCTGAACAGTTTTCTTTGTTTTCTAGAGTCTATTTGAGAAGATCAACATCCAGTAATTCTCTTCTGTTTTCAGTATCAAGTTTTATGGTTGGACCATTCACGTGGGTGAGAAACCGTGCCTCTAAGCTTCGAAATCAGTTATGTGGATTCACTCTGATGATAACGAAATGGGAAAAATATTTCAGTGTCCACTAATAAGAGCACAAATGCAACTATATTTTTTCCTAACTGCTGTATAAAAGTTTTAAATTTTCAAAACAGGAGCATAAAGTTTAAGCTCCCAAATCAATGCTTTGATGTTTAAATGGATTTGGCCATTTATTTTTCAAGTATGTTGGGAGTTGCACTGGAGGTTAGTGCAGCAGGCTTGCCTGAACACGGTCCATTACCCTCTGCAGCAGCAGCAAACATGGAACAAAGGGACCCCTTCATTATCACACACAAGGAAAACTCTGGCAGAGGCTGAAAGAAGGTAATGAGTATATCTACAGTGAACAAATATAGTGCCATACGAAGATACTCAAACTAGCTCTAATTGACAAAACGCAGCTTCTCTACATGGCATTGCACTGTGCCATGTAGACATAGCCTAAACCTGTGTTTACGGTGGTACGTTCCCGGGAGTTCTGGGTAAAGTTAGCTTTAAGGCCAAGACCCCCTCCATCTAGCTCTGACAACTGGAAGATTGGAGATAACACTAATGATATCCCTCTATTCTGAATTATTGTTGCCAACTGTATCAGTCTTAAAGCCCCTACTCCTGGGATCATATGATTTGCTGAGAATCTCTACTCTCATTTAATAATAAAAAGGTAATTTCCATCAATGATGCAGAGGAAAGCTTGGAAGCATGACCAGAATATGTGCTAAAACCTCTCCTTCCCTGCCAAAAAATCCCTCAGAGGTAATAAAAGGAGCCTAAAAGGTATTATTTTTAATCTTCCAATATTTAAGCCAATGACAAAATTCTCTGTGCTGCAGCATCTTATGATTTTTGAGCACTCGGAAGTATTAATAATGCAGCCTAAACCAGATATTTGTGAAAAGACAGCACTAAATAGCATAGGGAGGCGGCACATGAGGCCTTCAAAATAGCATAGCAGGGCTGGGAACACATGTGGACACACATGCTGTATCAGTACAACTAAATAAAACGGGCCCTAGATGTTTCTCCATTCAGAGGCCAAGTGGAACAAAATGGTTGGTGCTCATATGTGCCAATTTGCTTTCCCCCAGAACAGGGTGGCTGTGTTCAAATTGCCTACTGGGACTAGTCCCTGGCTAATGCTGGGGAACTACAGCACTGACTGGGAGAGTTCTAGTGGCTGTCAGCTAAAACCACGCCAAGAAGCCTGCTGAGAGTTGAACACTATAGATGGTCACATACAAGTGCTCAAGCCCGTGCCCAGCCCCATTTTATTTACTACTATAAGCTCCTGGTATAATAAGAAGGGAGAGTTGCAGAGCTGCAGGCTCGGGTAGCTGGGGAATGGGGTACATGCAGAAGCTCTGACCCAGTGGCAGGCGTGAGGGGGCTGCAGGATGATGGAAAGGGGTAAGAGAAGCACAAAGCAAGCGAGTGTCTGGCAGGTGGGAAAAGGAGAGCACGAGGAGCCAGAAGGCAGCAAAATGTGCAACTCTCTTAACACTAAACTGGAATGACTTCCTGAACAGAAAAGCATAATTGCCCTTTTCTTTTTGCTATAAAATGTTACTACGCAGCTTCAGTTTCCCACCACCTCTCTATCTCAGCACTTGTCGAAGTTTCCCGGTAAGTATAAGCCTTACTAAGTGAGGCTGGCATATTACCCTGAAAGAATTCCGTACCAAGTTTTAATTTAATCTTTATATGTCACATTCAAAAATCACGCAAGATGATACCAACCAACTGCTTTCAGGAAAAAAAACCCACCACAAACACACAAGAACTCATCTATAATGAGATTGTTAATTTAGGCTTAATTGGAGCAAATGCTGTTATAAAAGGCTTGTGTATATAATTTCTCAGACTGCTAAAATTCATGAATAATATTGGTGTCAAATACAGTTCTGTATGATTTTAAAATGGAGGAATATGTCCAAATATAGGGCCTGACTCTATCTCCATTGCTTCTGACTTAGGTTTTCACTCCCTGAGAAAAAGATTACACACTAGAGACAAATACTTACTCTAATTTGGAGGAAAATTTGCATGTGAAATTTTTGGGCAGGCTCATCTCATGACCTGAGGCCTAGTCTAGGAAATTTTTTTTATAACCATAGGGCACAAACACAGAGGGATCTAGTCACAAACATTTTTATTTAGTGGAAAAAGTAAAGCAGAAAGCTGTGGCCTTTGAGACACAGAAGAAAGCAAGGAAGTTGATTGAGCTAACATCATCAAAGCACCTAGACTCTGCCAGAAGCCTTGGACACAGTTTTTAACTGTGTGGGCCAGAAGGACAGATATAAATTGCAATAATTGCTTTCAGAAATTATAAAAAGCATTCAGCAGTACTTCTCATAGAACATGAGTCTGATTCTGGTGATCATGATGTGGAAATAATAAGAGGAAATCCTTTCAAGGTTTTGTGCGAGCATTGCCATGGATTCTCCCAGCCACCAGCTTTCTCACTGTTATGCATTAACTGATTGCTAATCTCTGTTTGGTGGCCCAGTTGCAGTGGGATCTTCTCTCACAAACTGACTTCTCTCAGAAACCCCTCTCCTCTCCCCAGAGGCACCTTCTGAAACCTACAGTAGACAATAGCTCACTGGTAATTTCTGTAATGATGTGCCAGTGGTACTAAGATACTTGCCTTCTTGCTGGAAGCACTTGGATAACCTGTCAGTGTCTGTTATGTTACCATGTGATATCATATTTTATGTGACACTGCCTACAGGGCTGCATATATGGAGTTTCATGAGCCCCTTTCCAGTGGTCATGGGGGGTGTTTGGAGCAATAATATTTTTTACAAGTTCTGGGGTAATTCAAAACACTTTTGGATTTAAAATAATAAAACTGACCTCAAACAGAGGCTTTGCTGTTGGCCTGATGTATGATGCATCACGAAAAGGACCTGCGTGTGCCTGCTGTCCTTCACAGTAAACTATCACAAGGATCACAAGGATCACAAGGATCCAGCAGCCACATGAAAATGGATTCTGGCAGAGTGATCAACTCATTTGTACTCATCTTTCCTGTCATTTGCCTTGTGATCTCCTTAGCAATGTCCTCTTGGTGAACCTGACATTACATCCTAAATCTACAGGTCTGGGTTTTTTTTGCAGTGGTATTACCATTCTCACATGCTGCAAGCTCAGCGTTGGTGGTGAAAAGTACTCAAGTAAGAGAAAAACACAGATTAACCAATCCATATAAATTAGCATACAACCAAAGTAACTTAATTAATAGCAATGAGACTTCATCATAAAGGCAGTAAATTGAAGGAGAATCATTGTAACCAATTCTTCAAAGTAGGATTTACGGTACCCTAGTACAATAGCAACTGTATCTTTCTTCCTGTTGGAGATGGACTATGTACAGAGAGGAAAAGAGAGGACGAGAGAGGAAGGAAGGAAGGACAACCGATGTTGTTGGCTTTCTATTTTGATATATCTGGGTGATATATCTTGTTCAAGGACAACTGAAATACCAGTAAAGACTAGACAGGAATTACCAAGATTGTGGGAGGCCAGAGTTTGAGCTGCTTTCACACCTAACATAAAAAAATCTTAAAACCTTTTATAGATTATTATTTTATCCGCATTTGTAAGAAAGCTAATCACTGTTATATCCTTAAGAGGTGAGGATAACCTAGGTACATTCAGGCTGCAAAATGCCTGTGAGGGTGACAGAGCCAAGGATGGAACCAAGGGGCTATGAATCCCAAATCCTTGCTCCGACAAATAGTTAATACTTTCCCTCAAATGTGAAGAAGGATGATTTCTCTGGGTTACGTTACCCTTTGGGGCTACATAACCTATTATTGGCCAAGAAATTAGTTGCTCAAGCCTCAAGTCAAGTAACAGGTTCCAGGATGGCACACTGTAGTGAAAAGTGAAGATCCTACATTCATTTATCTGTGATAGCCTGCACTTCTGAAGAAAAATGCTCACTTCAAATATGATTTTATTACAAAAGCAACAGAAAAGACACTTTTCTTAAATGAAGTTATAAAATGATTTTTACCACATCCTTCCGCATCTCCTTTTTCCTATGGATCAGAACGACAGGAACCAGATGCTAAGCCAGAAAGGACATTGTTCCACCTGCAACATCTGGCTCTTTGGCAAGCCATACGGGAAGCTTCAAAGTTGCATCTCTGCCTCTCACATGGTAAGGCGGCTGGTCGATTGCTTTATCTTCTTGGATGTAATTTTCCTTTGATTCACCTATAATTCTGAGGAACTGATGCATTTGTATCCATTTTGAATAAGGTTCTGTACAAATGCCACATTTGATCTCCAGGCAGATCCTTTTATTTCCTTTTATATGTTCTTTAATTCATGCACTAGCTTTACTGCTGCTCAGCTACATCGTGGCTGATACTTGCATACATGCCACGGTGAATCAACTAGCGTTAAGATCCAGGCTCTCAGCCATGCAAAACCAAGTAGAAATTAAAATACTTTTTTTAGTATTTCTCCTTGCTGCAGTGAGGCGTTTTTAGAGGAGAGGCAGCCTCCTGTTACTTGCTAACATTCCTGAATCATTCCTTTCCTCAATTCCTCAGTCCTTTTCTACCAGATTTTTTCCAGCTCTCTGTTTCTTGTGAGCATTAAACCAAGTAAGTTAAACATTAAAATAACTTTCAGATGAACCAGAAAAAGCAAGACAACTGTAAGTTAAGACTGGACACCACTCTCCTCAGAACCAGCTGGTCTAGTGAGGTAACAACTAATTTCAGCTGTTTCCAAGCACTTTGATGTCTAAGTATGAAAAAGCCCTCATCCCTACAAAATAGTGAGATAATCAAGACAGCGGAGAACTACACAAACCATGTATAGCACAACAGTGTTTTGGCTGGGCTCTCTAGAGGGTGCTGTGAAACACTCTGTTAATTAATAGGAAAGGAGTAATAATTCATTAGGATTCATTCATTTAGGATTTAAATCCTGATTAGAAATGTATCCTTCCCTACAGCTATCGGTATCTTTTTTCTCTGTGCTGGAATCTGTAAAAGGGAAGGCGGTTCCCACCTTCACTCCTCTATTCCCTTCCTCTACTTGCATCAGCTGTCAGACTGAGATTTGTTTTCCTCATTACGGTATCCCTGCTCTGAGGTAGGTAACATGCAACCCACCTTAATGTGGGATAAGGTAAGGCCTAAGAAAATTATTTTTTTCTTAAAGGATCATTTTTTTTCAGGTTCTCTACCTGGGGCCAACCAAAACCCAGCAGCTGCTTCAAAACAACATAACCTGTCACAGCAGGGAAAGTCATTAGTCCACAGAAAGCAATGAGTACTTTCCAGGATGTGGCCCAGAAGTACTTGGCTCATCTATTTGCTTTAAACACATTGGGTCAGGCTCTGTTTCATGGTGCATGGACACAGACCTACTTCTTAGCAAGTAAATCCCAAGGGAGAGGGAATTGCAGCTTTGCCTACGTCTAAGTACCAAGCTAAATAAACGCCTTGCAACCTACAAAGTCATAAAAAGTAAAATTAGTGGAGGTGAAATGACTGAGGATTGCACCAGTGTAATTAGCAGAAACACATGACCCACAGTGTTCCAGCTTCATGAAAAA
>NW_008825306.1:3046896-3083773 GCF_000699105.1 Pygoscelis adeliae
CTACGTTTTTCTGAATTGAAGTTTATTTGAAAATATGGGCAGAAAAGTACCCAAAACTAGTTTTGCCTTTCTGAGTTTTAATGATAATTCCACTCTGTGTCAGAAAAACCATATTTTCTCCAACATTTAGAAACTCGTTGACATGAAAGTTTCTAGGCATGGCTATTACATTCAGTAACATGGGAAGCTGCAAGTGGGCTTAAGTGCCAGTTCTCCTAGGTACTGTATGAACTCAAGGTAAGAGATGGTCTCTCATGCAAAGGACTAGCAATAAAAATAAAAAGACATACAGAAAGTGGCAATGGAAAGAGAAGCATAGAGGTGAAGTGAGTTAATAAGGTTACATAGCAGAGCTAAGAGTAGAATATGACTCCTCTCATGCCTTCTTAAGTACCCACTAGAAGAGGCCATAGGCATCCTTCAGTGTTTCCAGGCAGACCCCCATCTGATCATCCCTGATCAGATGCCTTCGCTTGGTCTTTCTGGGAAAAAAAAAAAAAAAAAAAGCAAAAAAAAAAAAGTCCTTGGACTGTACTTCACAGTGCTGCCACAGTAGTTTATAATTATAAACAGCTACAAGTGAGTTTGAGCTCATTTATTATTTTACTCATTTTGCACATTTATGTAGTTGGCTGTATAGGAACGTAAGTATATGTGGGGGTTGACTTGTTTCTCCTGCAATCTGTACAGACCACCTTTTGCAGTCTGACAATATGGCACCCATGGTTGATAATCTGTTATGAGGCAGCCACAGACAGTTTGTGGAGAAAGCAGTTTGTGAGTATTGTTTGCTTGACTCAAAAAGAAAATAAGAACCAAATATGATCTGAGAGTGATAGCGTCCATGGAAGTCTACACATCCTTTCCTCTCTTAACAGCGGAGAAGCCAACCAGAGCTGCAACACCTCAAGCCTTCTCAGACTGACAGTAAAGAAGAACTTCACTCCACACACTTCACACAACAGCGTACAGTGAAAGGGAAGGCATGGGGGTGTCTGGTTGTCAAAACCTCATGGAAGAGCTAAAGTCATGCTGATTGCAAGCCTAGGAGTGAACAAATAAATGCTATTGATATGTATGTATTAACATGTATTTTTGAGAAGCGGAGGGGAAGCACTCCTAGCTCCAGTGGATACTGGCAATCACAAATTCACTGGGTAGATGTTGTCTGGTGTCAGGTAATGCCCAGTCCTCACTGGCCCAGCTGCAGCAACTGCCTGTCTCCCAGCCCTCCCACTTTTCTTTCTGTCCGAGGAAACCAAATGACTGCTTTGCCCGCTCTGGAGGTACCAGTCACTCTTTTCTCTGAAATTGCCCAACTGACCAGCATACTTAAGTCCAACTCAGAGAGACTGTTCCCAGCCTTTACTTAGCTTGCTGACACTTCTGCTTCAGACCAGAAGGAAGTTTTGTGAACCAAAAACCACACCTGATTTTCTAGCCTGACCTAGAAGCAGATACTCTTCTTCCAAACCTTGCCTCTCTCCCCCTGGGCTCTGCACACTTCTGTCTGCCACAGGAACTTTGCCTTGCAGAAGAGTATCACCAGGGAAAAGGAGTGGCCATGGAGAAGAATCACCATGTGATCACCAAAGATCCCCTTTGCTGCTATGATCATTACCTGAGAGATTCATTAACTCTGTCAATAATGTCACCTACCACACAGTGCTCTCCGGTATCCTGAAGAAAGGTCACGAAGAACAGCCTAGGAGATAGGAACCTAACTGGCACCAGTATGATTAGACAGGATAGAAGACATGGACAACAGAAGTGAGAGAGAGATGTGGAAATCAGACATGCAAAAGAAGTGGGTGCAGACTTCCTCCAGAGTCAAAAGTCTGAAATGCCAGTGAAGCCTTTGCTTCTGAGTCCTTCCCCAATGCTGACAAACTACGTAGAAAAACAGATTTTTGCTCAGACCTACACTGCATTGCCAGCTTTACAGATGCACCTTTCCTCTTCTGCATTTTTAAGCTGTGCAGCTACCAAGATAATTCTACAATCTGAATAAAAGATCTCATCTTGTGTCCAAAAATAGTCAGTGTTTCTCTCCATATATATGATTTTATGATTTGTCCTTCCTCATTTACAGTAACACTGTAGCTCCTTAATGGTCAGAAACCTAGGGCCTGATTTTCAAGTGTCAAGGACCATGAAAAAAATAAATCCCTGTGAAGTGAACAAGATCCGTGTGTGTGTGTGTTCAGCATCTTTGAAAATCAGGCTTTCTTGTGCTTAGCTATCAAAATGATTGGCACCAGGCATATCCCTAGACAGTGTGATCTATATAAAACTATCCCTCCTTCAAAATCTTGTCACTAATTCCAAATCACATTCCTTCAAAACCCTGTCAAAAATATATTAAATTTCTACATAATCCAGTCCAGCTACTCTACAGAAGAACAGTTTAATTCACCCTGTTCAACCTGGTTAGGCTATTCATATTCTCCATTCAATTAGGCCAGCTCTATTTTTGATCACATCAGCACCAGAACAAACATCATTACCCAGGTACGGTCTCAGGACATTCACCTTTTAATGTCTCCACTCAAACTCTGCCATTTTGATGCTTTTTCTTCTGTTCCCCAGTCCTCTTCCTACATTTCATATAATTTTCAAAGGATTTCTTTCTATGGTGCCCTGTGAGACTTTCCTCCACCGTCTCATGGAGTGCCTCAAAAGTGAATGGCGATTCACCTTCTCTTCAGTCATTATCCTTTATGTGTACATTTGCGAAATCAACAGCATTCTCTTTATGAAGGCAGTGACACTGTTCTTTCATAAACCACTACTAATATTTCTTTTGTGTCTGTGGTCTTTCCCAGGAAAAATGGGATGACAGAAGGTGTCTCAACAGTGGTTAGGGAATTCTCCCTATTTTTGTTGAGTGTGCTTACATCAGGCAGCTTGCATATGCACACCCACCCACAAGCTTATATATTTTTATAGCAAATTCAGTCCATCTAGTAGAGGGAAATCAAGAGGGCTACACTGCCCTGTGACACATCTACCAAATACCCAGGAGAAAAACTTGGCATTAACCTTCAATAAATGAATGGATTATACTCCAAATAATAAGATGGCTAAATATAGGCACAGTCTATGAATTAAACATTGCCTAACTTTGCATGATGCTAATTTATTTCGGCATATCTTGATGATTGTGCTGTGGCTGTGTCCTTCTGAATGCTTTTTAATTGTCCAGTGGTTGTCCTTTATAATCCAGCTGCTGGCTGCAGTAAAACATACAGTAATCCATGTCAACACTAGATACACAACTGCGCACACACATTGTATACTGGACATGGATTACACTTTGTGTGGTACAGGTAGACAGACAGGCATACATGTACACAAGGCCTCATTAATTTCAACAAAAATAAAGCAAAATTCAGTCTATTGAACTGATTAGAAATACCATCAGTAGAGTAACTGTTTGTGTATAATATGACTGTAGACTAAAGTTTTATTTGCATTTCCAAACAACAAAGCATTAGCGTTCCCCATACAGAGAAACGTTATCTTATTCTTAGGAGTAAATATCTGTATTTGGCCTTCTGTGAAAACTAGAGGTGTCCGCCAAGATAAAAGCAACCTTATTTGGGTGCTGTACCACAAAAGAAGAATGAGCCACTGCTCCAAAGGCAGTCTAACGTACAAAAGAGATGACAATAGGTAGAAAGCAAACGCACAGAGAGGGGACTTGCCCAAAGTCCCAGGTGTATGGCGGGTATTCAGCTCCTGCAAGCTTCTGCTTGAAAACAGGGTGAGACTAACATCAGACAAGAGATGGAACAGCCATTGGTGGGACGGCAGCTATAGGAATAATTACCGATGAGAGAGGCAGGTTGAAGAGAGTATTCGAAGAGGAGCAATAAAGAGCCGAAACGCCCTGTTGCAGGTTGCAGAAGGCCTCACGCTGAGACAGGAGGATGCGCTGAACCCACCCCTGGCTGGGGTGCCATGAAAGGGTGCTCACACCATGGCAGAGACATCCCTATGTGTACGCATAGGGCGCGCATTCACCTAAACGACACTTAGCATTATGAGCACCTTGGTATGTACATGGCACAATCATTTACAGCACAGCCAGTACTATATAGCATATGACTTTGTCCTCACATGTTCATTTCAAATACAAGTGCACTGTAAGCGCCATGCTCCTTTTAGCCAGAAAGGCTGTTTGATCCATAAACACGCTTTTTACTCTTTTGCTCCTCTTAGAAGCCCACCTGTGCCTCAGAACTAATTCTTGAGTGGGACTTTCAAATGCTCCAAGGGTGCTTGTTCCCCTCTCCACTCCCAGAGCTTCACCACATCTGTTCTTCTCCAAGTCAGAAAATGCACCTAAGGAAAATGTGCCCATACTTTCACACAAGACATTCTGCACATCACTGACGTGAAGCTGACTGTTCTGCTAAGACACATAATTTCAGCCTCTACCACCTTCCCTGTGTTCTAAATGGACAGTCGCCTGGAAGGAAGCTGCAAAATCAAGCAAAGAAAATATATTTACCATTGGTCACTGTTAGAGGACACACAGCATCCAAGCCACTACAGCCCGTAAAACCTCCTGGACCAAACCAGGCACAACGTACCCTTGTTTATTGTCCTTCTTCCTAAATTCATTTATGCAAATCCTGCTCAAGTTTTTCAGGTACCAATATCAATGGCTTAATTCATGTAAATGAGGGCTGGAGAGGGCTTTGGCCCTCTAAAATTTGTCTTTGGAACTATTATTTTTACCATGTTTTTCCTGTTATTTTCTTTCCAACTCAAAATATATGGAATATTTTGTCACTTTAAATCTGCAGGTTAGAAGATTAGCCAGCTTTGGAACATGGAAATGTGCTTCTAAGCAAGTGGCAAGCACCACCTCAAACATGCAGCCCTGAAAGATATGCTCAGTAAACTGAGCACTAGTGCGATTTTTTTTTTCAGTAAAGAGATGAGCTTCCCATTGCTCTCTCTTGTGTAAAGCTCATTATGGAAGCCAGTTTCACCAGTTCACCCTCCTGTTTACCAAAACTGTATACTGAGAGCTCAGAGAAATAAAACAAAATGCAGAAGTATATAGAATAATAACTATTGGAAAATATATATTTAATTCATACAGCAAATTACCAGAGATTACTTGTACAAGTAGCCTGCAATGTCCTTAAAAATATTCTTTAACTGAGGAAAAGTTTTCTGACCTTTGGAGGAAATGCTTGCTTCTAGCTATGACTAAAAAGAGATTTCCTTCTTTCTCTGTTGTGTTAAGAATCTTTTCTTCTTATAAAGAAGGCACCACAGTGGTTTATAACTGTCATAAAAGCCTGCAATCCTTTTGAGGTTAAGCTACTCAGCTATTCAACTTTTACTACAGAAACTTTGAAATTCAAAAAGAAAAAATAATGTAAGTTTTTGAAGGACATGTGTTGCTGTAGGTGATCCTGTTAATTAAAAGTGATTGCCTGCTAGGAAATCATACTTTAAAAAGTTTCATGAATTTATTAGAACCCTGAAGGTATCTTTGTATGCACAGGGCTTGACATGCCATTTATGCAATTTTGTTTCAGATCTGTTTAAAGCTTCACTGACGCTCCCTGAGCAGGGAACAGCACTGCCAGCATTTGTATGTATTTTGGCTAATTGCATTATGTGAAAATACATACTAATGAAGCTTTACCAGTGATGTTTGCTGAGGATAGTTTAAGTCTCATTTTCTTCTATATTAGCAGTATCTTTCTTTTGCAGATTTGCCTTTTTGAAGAGCACAGATTCCTATAGGTTTTCGTGCAGAAACTAAGTCCCATTTTTTTGCAGTGTTATTCCAAAAGTAGCTATGTGAATGTATGTGTGAATGTATGTCAATGGACATACAGCTTTTAATAGAGATTAAAAGAAGACAAACAGTAAACTATGATTTGAGATTAAAATATACTAGTTCGTTATTAGGAGTGAACAATTTTAAATGCAAAACTAATGAACATCTATTGTAACAATTTATTTTTTCTGTTACTAGATTTACAGATTGTATTTTAATTGGTCATTACTTAATTATCCATTTCTGCACAAATCCATCTGGTAATATTCTTATATAGACTTTTCCTCAGCAATGCTTTGCTACCCCTTGACAATGGTGTTTGAGGAACAAATGATTGAGACAGAACAGTTGTTTATTGTGCGTGGGTTTTTTAACCTGAACCATGGGAAATATCAAAGCTGAGGTATATGAATCTATTGCACTTGAGATGGGTGGGGATCCAAATCCCTACGCTCACTAACTGACTGCAGGTATCTCAAGTTTGTCACTACTTCACAAAAGCAATCAGCTAATTGCCTAATAAAATTTGCCATTGGGTATTTGCTGCTCACATTTTCTTTTTCAGGTCAAAGACATTAGAAAACTCTTCTTTTCTTTTCTGTCATGTCATTTTTGTACTTTATAGTGTATTGCATAAACTAACCCAATATGTAGGCAGCACCCTGCCTTGGTGTAATATCAAATACTGAAACGTTAAAAGGAAAAAAAATCCTCTGTGACTTTTACCAGCCAAGAAAAAAAGAGCTGAGGAAAAGTAACAGGAGATTTATGAAAATTCACCGTACACTTTGATGAATGTGTGGGCAGGTAGTTTTGCACATGCTTTGGAATATGTTGTCTGTTACAGAGAAATTTATGCATCCCGGGATTGACTTGGAATGATCAGTGTCGGGGAGTTGTTGAGACTTGACTGGGCATTTGGTAACGTTAGCATTCATCTGGAGCCGCTGCGCTCTCTTTTGCTGAGCTTGTCCACATTGACACCATTTTAAATAATATCCCAGTGTAGCTATAGGCAATGTGCATGATTTCAGAAAAAAGCATATTAATAGCAAGCAGGGGAAACTGTCATTTGGTATAATTCAATCCTCTTTTTTAACTCTAGAGTTTTTTTAAATTATTGTTCTTTGTTTCATAAAGACTGCAATTTAATTTTTTCCAGCTGGGCTTCCCAGGCTATTTATGAAATTTAATGGCAGCACCTTTAGAAACTTAAATATTTAGGGTTTGCATGTGGGTGTGCATGTGCATGCACTTCAGAGTCAAAGTTACAGGCTTGAGAGTTCTGTCTATATTTTACCTTTTTAAAGTCAGAATCTGCATTTATCTGATATATCTACCAGCTGCAGCATGGACGGTTTGTTATGTAATGCATGAATAAGAGATGGATGCATTTGTGAATTACAAAGCCAAGAGTTAATACTTTAGAGGGGAATATAAAGTACAGTAAGAAAAGCAAATATGCAATTTTTATCAGCCTCCCACTAATATTGGTACTGTCGATCTAGACTATAATGTTTTTGAGGATTAAATAAATGTGTCAGTTCATCTGAATGACTGAGTGAATAATGTATTAATGTGCATTTGATGTGCACATTTACGAATATGTATCTGCCAAGCCCAGTAAAAAAATCTCTTCTACAGAGACGCTTCTTTTTTCAGAAGTGATACCTCTTGAGGCAGTAGAAACAAACAGGGCTTTTCCCTCAAGCTCTTATAGTCCCTCTTCACCCTCCAAAGTAATCAAATAAACATTATTGACATGTCAGCGAATTAATCATTAAATAATCTCTAACTTCCATCACTATAATAGCAAGGTGTTTCAGAAAACTTAAATGAAAGAAGCCTGCAGGTTAAGAGGAAGACTTTGTTCAGTCATGCAAGACATGTACATAATGTGGAAGAAAGCATCTGAAAAGACCTTAAGCCTTTTGAAAAATCTGCAACTTCTGACCAACAGAAAAGAAGCATATTTTGCATTTTGTCTTATTTATCTGTCATGCCTCTCTGCTCAGCGCTAGTATCTGTGACTGCTTCTGCAGCAGGAGTCACGACCAGTTCTACTACAAGTTCTCTGCCACCAGTACACACTCAAATACTCACCAGCTGTTTTGCTCTGAAAAGAAAAAAAAAAGACAACCTGGTGTTGTTACCAAATGCCAAGACCCTAGTTGAGATGCAGACAATGTCTCCAGGCTCCCATTATGTTGTTTCAGCCCTGAGCTCTGAAGAGTATCGATAAGGGGCACAAAATAAAACAGGGAAATCAAGAGACGCTGAGTAATAGACCTTTGAATCTTTGTTATTGTTAGATTTACAAACAACACAAACTGGTTTGGGTAGGGAAGGGAAATCAGTTTGCAGTTCAGCATTGGCCTTGATACAATATCATTTCTCATATGTGGAAAAAAGCATATTTGAACACTGAGAGTCATCCTGGTACAATGAAAGCGAATAAATCATAGCTGCTGTATTAAAGGGTCAGCCTCTCCATACCCATGTAAAAGGGTTAGCAGTGTTCATGCTAACGTAAAGCTTATCCACCTGAATGCATAGTGTATTATATGTGCATTGAAAGAGAATAGTTTTGTGTCCTGAGTGTTTTCCATCTTGCAAGATCCTCTTTCCTTTGTATCAGGCGTTTTTCATCTCTCTTTATATTTTGCCTGCAGCCAGTAAAATCTTATGCTTTTGAATCCAAATGAAGATTTACATAGAAATTCTGGATTTTGAACAAAAAGAAACTCCAGAAGCTGAAAGCCTATTTTGTGTGGATATCAGCCTGTGTGCGTTTCCATGCAATTGTTCAGCCTTCTAGAAAGAAGGTATAGTTACTTGCTCTTAAAAATGTCACCAAACCCAAAACATTTTAAGCAAAGCATACCATGCTTTACTAAAAAACAAAAAGATTTCACCCTAAATGCTCATAATTGAAACCCTTTCCTGGAAGAGATGCCTGGCGCTCATCCAGCTGCAGGGCTTGCCAATCTTTGTCCCTGGGTACTGTCTGCCTCTGAGGGATGTCTGGGACTGCTGCGCCTTTTCCTAGAGTCCTTGCTACATCACTGCCCTTTACCCATTCCAACAAAACAGTGGTGGCATGGTAGTCCCACCTCCCTGTCCCGCTAGTGCTAGCTGCTGTCGTCCCCAGAGCAACAGGCTTCAAAATGCAAAATAACTGGAATAATCACAAAGTCAGTTTAGGGCAATTGTTTTAGATGGGTTGTAGACTCAGATGGACAAAATCGCATTGCTTCGTTCAGATCAAATTTTCAGTGTCTCTGTACAAAAATGAAAGCTAAAAATAATGTATTCAAGGAAAAACTGTGGTTTTGCCATCTTTGCATGTCTCTGTAAATACATGGGCTTATTGTGCCACTACTGAACCTGGAACTCAGTCTTCCAAACACATCCTTGGCTTCAGGTAGGGTTGTTATCTGCCTGCTTTCCAATCACACTGCCCAGTTTGGCCCACACAGACTGATCTGTGCCTGCACAGCAGCCCTTTGTCTGAAGTGACTTGAGTTTTGTATTTCCAAGGTAGCAACCCTAGATGGAACAATAAATACTCTTTTCTGGCAACATTTTTCTCCTTAAGATGGCAGCTTGCATCCCGTTATTTTTAAGGTAGTCCACTGAAGCAGGCTATTGCTTTGAGGCAAAACCACAAGGAAGCCAGCTCTATATGTGGTTTCTGGGTAAAACACACCACGATTTCCCACCAGACTGGTATTACAGCAGAGATTTAATCCTTTCCCAAAAGAACCATCTTTCTTGAGCCTCAGTTCCAACCAGTAAAGTAAAGGATGGGTCATCCAGAATTAAAAAAAATAAAACAGACGTGGCTCTTTGCAGCTTGCAGTCCTGATAGAACAGCCTCCCCAGCCTCTGGGGGATCAGGTAACAATGGGGTTTGATAATACTGCCGGAGTTTATTTGAGGGATGTTGACAAGCCTAATTGCTTGGCAGCTCAGAGCAGCTGTAGGGCCCCTGGCTGGTCTGAGGGGGGGGCATTAACTCTTGGCTTGCCTGTGGGGTTCCTCTTCACAGCTGAAACACTGCCTGAGAGAGGGTTACTGTGACACTGAGCTGTGAGAAACACTCCTGGAAAGCTTTCGAGTCCAAAATATGGGAAGTGACTACGAAAGATACTGAGAGGATGTAACAGTACTAGAAGAATGAATAATGGATTTTAAACGGATAGCAGGTCTAGAAGTGGGCTTTCTGCATGAGTTCTCTGCACATTTAAAGTAATGTGCAGCAGTGTCAGTTCTTGCCATAGAAGCTTTTTCCTGTGTTATCCAGATAGCTAGTTGCCTGAAAAGAAAGACCAACCAAGGCAAAAAAGCCATGACAAATCATTTCTCTAACAGAGAAAATGAGTCAACTTCTCTCAGCAGTCTCTCCACCATTTATTTTTACTTTTCCCTGAACTTTGATTTTTTAAAGCAAATGGGAAGAATATATTTAATATTCTGCTGAGAAACAGAAGTGAATGGGGAAACATAACCCAACATCAGCATTGCTGACTGTGATATAAAACATTGCAGATGTTAGAATCTGTATCATTTCCACTTTGTGTTCTACCCTAGTGGAAATGGGCCGTTTGTGAGTCTAGCAGCAGGTATATAGCTGTAACATGGCAGGGTAAAGTTGCTGTGGGAGTTTCAGCTGTGTATTTCCAGATTACTTTAGTGAAAGTGAAGTCTCCATTTTGCATTACAGAGGCGGTTTTGCAAACAATGTAGTTATCTGATGTGGAAAATAAAACACACAATTGTACAATTGTTTTAGAACACAATAAAACTGCAATTCTCATTATGCAGTGACCGTTTAATACAGAAATCCCTGAATTATGTCTTAAAATTTTGGATTAGTACTTGGCATTTCACCATTTCATGGCTTGTGCTAGCAGAAGTCTGAACAGCCAGAATTTTAGCGTAAACCAAGAAACCTGCAACTCTTCACCATCACTGCCAAAAGGTCTTCATGGTGCTAGCCACAATGTCTTGCTTTTCTCAATTCTGTGTCAGCTGGGAAACAATCCTTAAAATTTGGCATGCAAGAGCAGCTCTAAGTCAGCCCACTTGGCACGACTATCCCAGGCCCAAAGGATTTCTAGGATTACTATCTTTCAGAGAGACCCCAGCTGTGGCATACAGTGTTACGACTTCTCCCTGCTGTGTACATGTGCTGTCCACTTTTCTACCTGGCCCAAAACATGTGTGTCATCTCCCAGTGTCAAAAGGAAACATATTCCTTCCCTTAATTATGAAACTCTTCTTCTCCTTGATTTTATCCTTATTTGAGCATTTAGGATAGTGTTGTGAACCCATTCCTGCAATATTTCTTCATGAAATCAGGAGTTTCAAGTCTGTATCATCTGCATGTTCTGTACATAAGAAAGATTTTGTTTTAATTCTTTTTACTGATACTGGGCCTTAATTGCAAGGGTTTCTAATATATGAGCTGTAAACCCTAGGGGATCTGTGAGCTATTTCTAAGGAATGCCTAAGAAAAGCAAGTACATTGCAAATAGTTATTTTTTCTTTGCAAGCATCTAAACATTCATTAGAAAAATTTTCAAGGGTTACAAATCAGAAAAGGTTGAGAGCTACTGCCTTAGTGTATTCTTTCTGGGAATGTAATTCAGATATGCTTGCCGAAAAGATGACTCCCTGAGCTCTGAGAACACTGAAAGCTTCCTTTGCACAACTCGTGATTCTTTGTGTTTGTCATTTGGCTTGGATCAGTGAACCCCACACAGTGCATCATTTCTGATAGGAATGGCCAGAAGTGTTTATATATCAATCCACACCGTCTGCTATTCAGGGAATATTTTGGCCACACCTCTCTTTGGTGCAGACCTTTGGATTTTTCCTTTTGTGATTTGCAATGCTGACTTCTATTTTCTTGGCAATGGCTAAACTCTGAATATGACAGAGCTATTTTTAGCTGTACATCAACACATTAAAAACAAAGAAATCATTTCCAGCTCATATATAGGAGGAGACAAGATTTTAGATAGCTAGTAAACTCAAGTTGCTTTTACAGGCTCTCATGGCTGGCAAGCTAATTGCTTGTTTTGCACTGAGTAAAGTAAAAAATACCTTCCTACCTGTTTTAAATAGTCTCTCCTTTCATCACTTCTATCAGAGAAGACTACTTTATCTTTGTTTACTATGTGTCTTGTCCTCTTAAAGTGCTGAGAGGATTGATAAAAGCTAATCAGTTCCAGCATTTAAGATACAGTAAATGACACATTTACCATCTGTGTATTAATGTATATCAAGGTGATTAATTTTATTTTCTCCCAGCTCAGTGAAAAAGAGCACAGTAAGGTAAAAGGGACACTAGATTCCCAATGAATATTTTCTCCTGCATCAATATTTTTCTTTCACCTGGGACAGTTTTGCTTTTGATTAATTTTTTTGAATGCAGCTCTTAATTCCAGGCACCCCTACAACATGAGCTACCCAAAATGGCATTTATGCCAAGATAGCGGAGGGCCACAAAACTCAATCTGCCAACAGTGTCCATGTGATTTCTAGTGCATAGTAAAAGCATACAGTGCTACGTAGTGCTCTGAGGACTCGGACACACAGCGCACATTAGAAGTAATGCCTGCTTACTTCTATCCCCTTTGACCATTAACAGTTTTGTTCCTAAGTGGCATGTTAAGGACAAATAACTGCTTGAAACATTTCTAGGTAAATACTTTGAGGCAGCACTAATTTGAAACACCAGAGATCTGCTCAAAAATATCCTGTGTAGAAATCCTACACCTGGCCCTTTCTCCTTAGGTGGCTCAGAGTCAGTTATTTGCAATTCTTCGTGTCAGTCAACCCATCCAGAAGACAGGGACAGCTATAGCAACTCCTGCAACAGCCAGGCATTACTCTAGCCTTCAATTGCTGGTGCTTATGAAGTACCTTAAAAGCACGTGGCTGAAGAACTGGAATTTTATTCTGTCATTAACTCACCCTTTGGCCTTGAGCATATTGTTTACATTCTTTGTATCTTCAGTGAAATGGTCGGAGGCAAGGGGCTTCTGAGGGATGCACTGGCCAGAGTCACCACGTGAAAGTACAGACTCCTTCCAAAGCAGGGCAGTCTGTTACAGCTTCCCTCTGCAAACACGGGGAAAGGGAGAGCATAAGCGGACACAGCATGGTCAGGCGAGCCCCTTGATCTGCCTGCAATCCCCCCATTTCCTGGCTCTCCCAAGGCAGTGTGAAAAGCTGCTTACATGCTTTGGCACAAGGAGCTTGCTCGAATGATACACCGCGGGCCCACCCCTGGCTGACGTTCCCTCGGCATCCCCACAAGCACCAACACCCGCTCTAACTAAATACACTGGGGCCTGTGTGTACACTGAAAGAAGGGACTTTCCATAAAAAACCAAACAACATGGGGAATATCACAGAAGAAGGGTGCAGGGCCCCTTGCTCCGCTGGCACACATGCCCATGCCGACCCTGAGGAGAGGTCCGCAACCACCCGTTCATTGTCGGGCCTGGCTCCTCAGGGAGGCTCCCGCTGCCTCCGCCCGAGGAAGGCCTCCCCGGACCAGGTGGCTCCTGGTCCCTGCTTGGCGGCCCTCCGAAATAATTCGTGCCGTAGCCAGCAGATGTCAGCAAGTGATAATAAAACGCAGGCCGAGCCTCGCAGGACAGGGTGAATTTGGGGTTGCCCGCACCTGGCATGTGCCCGCACATAAGTACGCCCAGAGCAAGGTGCCCCAAAATCCTCCCTGCGATGCCCCGACCCCGTGGCAGGCCAACGGCTCCAGAGCTGCTCGGAGGGCCCAGGCCACCCAGGGCCCGAGGGTTGTCATGGGGCTGAGGGGCACAGGGCAGGCGGCTGCGGGGTGCTGGGCGGGACACGCAGCCTCTGAGGGGAGCGAGCAGCGGGGTGCGCTCCCACCCGTGGGATCGCAATCCAGAGAAGGAGCCATGCCTACCTGCGGTCACCTTCCAGCAGCTTTCTGTTTCCTTGATCCCCTCCTAAAAACCGCCCGCCATCCTTGAAATGAGGGGAGCTGCCGTGATGCCGACATGGGGCCACCTGGGGAAGTGGGGTACTGCCCAACAG
Source organism: Pygoscelis adeliae (assembly GCF_000699105.1). Lineage (NCBI taxonomy): Eukaryota > Metazoa > Chordata > Aves > Sphenisciformes > Spheniscidae > Pygoscelis > Pygoscelis adeliae. The sequence continues at coordinate 3,060,800 of NW_008825306.1, forward strand.
GACACAAAAGCATCAGGTGAGCCTGGTCCGGTGAAGACAACATGGCTGCTACATCTCCACTAATAAATGAAATGTGCCCAAAGCACCAGTGCTTGGGAGCATTCGCTGGCACTGCTTGTTTTGCAGTATACGAATAGCCAGTGTGTCTCTGGACCTGCTGATGAACCGCTGTTAAGAACAAACAAGAAACCCCCAAACTGTAAGGCTCCATCCCAAAACTCCTACTGCACAAATTTAAGAATCGCCTCAAGTGGCAAAACAGCATCACAGTAATCCCCATATAACGGTGCTTATATCAGTGTAGCGTACTTTTATATAGGTTTAGATTTTAATATAGCCACAGCCAGAAGTGGAAATGGGAATGCATTCAACTGAATAACATACTGATCCTCTGCAAAACATCAAATATATCTGCTGACGCTTTTCAGAAACACTACTTAACATAAGCAGCAAGTTTCATATCAGGATTTTATATCAGCTGTTGGGTATAAGAGTAGTTTAGTTCCTACTGTGGTTTTAGCGCCCCAGGTAGTAAATGTCAGCAGGATCCCAGACCAACATCCTGCAAGTTATTTGCTGGCTGCTAACTCTATTCTGGCCTCACTAGCAGAAGTAAGGGCGAGGTAGCAAATTTTAATTCTTTTTGCACTTCTGGATGAACAACTCATCCCCTCATCAAGGGAACTGAAGCCGTGTGAGCGTTGACAAGGCATGTGGAAAATTGCTGTACATTTGCTAGGATTTTGAAATAAAGCCTCATAACTAAGCTTGGAGTAATCTGTGTTTGCACTGAGCTCCGCAGGCCTTCAGGAAAGCAGAATAAAATCCAATGTCCTAGAGCCTGCAGCTGAAGTTTCAAGTGAACCACTGAACCCTGGAGGCAGACAGGTCAGCACACACCAAGAGACAGTGGTGGGTTTAAGTATTCTTTGTGGGTCTTTGGAAAAATATCTACTTTTATCACTTGGGGCCACACATAATGTTGTTACTCAGATTTCCAGCCTTCACAGAAGGACTGGAAAGCATCTGATTAAAGCAATCAGATTACAGAAGCATTTGATTAAAAAGCAATGAAGGAAATTTTTAATAGAAATAGAAGGATTCAGGTGGCATCATATGAGGGTCTGGCCTTGCACCTTTAAAATTGCCTAACTTGTTTTCTTCATATTGGGCTTTTTTTTCAAGTCTCAACCACCCACAGAGAAATCTTTCTCACATAGCTTAACCCTCTGATTTCACTGAGCCTGTGTGTGTGAGGTGGGTAACTTACATTTTTTGGCCCCAGTTGAAACTCCTCATTTCAGGTGGTTTGGAATTATCTGAGCCTGAAAATGGATTTGAACTTATGCAGAATAATGGTATTTTTCGTACGATAATGCCAAAGGCTTTGCCTGTTCCGCCCTAGCTGTCCGAATTGTCATGAAGCACAGAAAATACCAGCCCCAAAGGAATTGCTCCTTGACATTTATGGGCTGCTAAAGTGAGGTAAGACCAAACCCTTCTGCTCTGGTCCTCCCAGGGAGTTGTCCAGGCAGGGAGCACTTCATCTATGCTTAAACCAATGAAGAACGTGAATGTGGATGAGAATAAGAATGTTGAAATTCATCAGTGCAAAGTCTAGATGATGTCAGGAAGTTATAGGAAATTCCCTACTGTAAACCTATATATGGAAGGAATACAGGGAAAATGGGCAATGTGGCTGAAGGGGCTGGAGATCGTCTAGCAATACATGTTGCACTGGATTTAAGTCCATTCAGACGGACAAGGAAGTCTAAAACAGGCCAGGTTAAAGAAGCTCCAGAAAGATCTATGATTTCAGGAGTAAAGGACATAAAAACATTGCTGAATAAAAATTATAAACTCAAAGTTGGAAATCAATAAAATTAGGTTTAAAGACCAACTCATGGTATTTTACATCTTATTATTAATTGGGGTAGCTAATTCTTCAGGCTCCCACATGCCCATGGTGCACTAATAAAAAGTAACCCCAAGTCAGAAGATACCACTAACATTAGTATTTACCTCAGTAACCTTTACCTCAAGGCAGAGGCTGTTACATAACTTTGTATTTTCTTTTATGCTAAATTGCTATTGCTACAGTAACCCCAAGAAAACACGAAACCAAGGATGTTTGCACAGGTGCAGCTGTGTTTGTTGTTGCAGGGTTTCTCTCGAGGGCTGCAGTTTGGAGGAGTGGATACAGGTGCTGGGGGCCGGCAGGGCCTGACAGCCGACCCCCTCGCCCCCTGCCCCTTACCTTCCTCTGAAAATACCTCTGTGATAGAGGCCTATTTATCGCAAAATTTAGCAAGGGGGGTTGTAATTTGAGGGGCTTACTGATGCCAGTGTGAGTTTTTCCATAGGGTTTCCATAGGGTTCAGACCCAGTTCTTAGGTCCTTATTTGCCTGTCAAGCTTATTTGCTGTAAACGTAAACGTGTACTTGCAGGATTAAAGCAGGTGTTTCGATTGCGTGGCTGAACAGAGAGGCATTTAAATGCGTGCTTAAATGATTTGTGAAACTGAGGCCTGGAAACCCCCCAATTTCTCCTCAGTGTGAAGGAAGAATCAACAAATGACATGAGAAGTTAGTCATGGAGTTCAGAAAATTACCTTCCCCTCCCTGAAAGGAAATTCAGAGAAGAGGAAAGTAAAAAAAGAAAAAGAAAAACAAACCTGAAACTCTCCTCTAGCACTTCATTTTTACAGAAAATGTCCCCGGTTTCCAGAAGAGTTTAATCTCTTTTCCAGTATCCACCAGAATAACAACCTCTCTCAAAACACCAGCACAGATGCAATGTCAGATGCGATGTTCTGACAAAGCAGGAAACAACCTTCGCAGTCCAGCAGGAAGAAGGTCAGATCATCTTGCCCCTCTTTCTGCTCAGAAAACCCGACGCTGCTGTAAGAACTGTGCTCGGATGTGAAAATTTTCCTTGTCCCATGGCTGCTCTTCTCTCAGCATGTGGAGATGGACCTACCTCAACCAGCAAAGCTCTGAGCCCAACGAGTGCCTGGCATGATACTGCAGAATGTCCGTTATATCCTTTCTAAACATTTCATTCTTAGCAATCTCCCTGTCTTTTGGCTTAAATGTCATGTTCTTCCTCCTTTAATTACAGATATAACCCCAAACTATGAGTTATTTCTCTAGTCCAGATATTTTAATTTTTCTTAGTGGGATGTTTGACACCAGGAGGAAGAGCAGCATGGTTCTCCAAAGGCAGCGTTCAGCGTTTTACAGTTCTTTCTAACTTACTATTCTCTATTCACACTATTTAGGTCTTTCACTGTTCCTTCCTTTGTGTTGTCAGATTTCTCTTTTGATGACTGAATTAACTATAATGGAAAGTTCTTTCAGCTGTTATCATCACTCCTGCTCTATTTTTTTTCCCCAGACAAAACAAGGGTACATCTCAGCTGCTGATGCACAGTTCCCGACAGCCCGTTATGTCCAGAAAAGCAGGCATTTTGGCAATGTCCCTTCACCCACGGAAATGGAGTCACCCATGGGTTTCTTCAAATTTTTCCAAGGATTCCCAGAAGTCCATTATCACTTCTATCCTTCTCACCTCCCTCTGACCACACTGGAGTCATCCTGAGCCCAAACCCCAGTTCAGGAAGGGTGAGCACAAGTCCTTCAGGAATCCCAATGCACTGTTTGAGTGCTGATGGCAAATAACTCCATGTGCCATAAGGCATGAAATATTTTATGACTGAAAGCAAATTTTAGTGGGAATCCTCCAGAAACATGAACGGCAAGGGGCTACCTTGGATGCAGTCCCGTCTTCCGTCAGGCACTATATGTTGCTACAAAATGGATGGAGGTATTGGAGTTGCTATTTCGATCTTGATACTGCACACTCCTCTTAGATTTTGCTTGTGCTAAGCAGCAATCCAAATATCTTTTTGGCTATATTTTAGGAGGTAGTACAGGTTCAACATATACTTTTGTGTCTAAAACAGTAAGAAAAATTGTTCTTTGCAATACCTGCGATCCCACTGCAAGGCAATGCTTGAGGAATCCTGATATTTAACAGGAGGGTGAGATTTCTAAAGAACTGGCAATATGGCCAGACTGAAGCAGGGTCAAAGAGGAAAGACATCAACAGTCTTTGAGACATTGAGGTTTATATTATAAGCCTGAGATAAACTGGAATTTACCTAAAGGTCTGAAAAGAACCCAAATAACTCCTTAGAGCAAAACTGTCTGTGCTCTGTCTTCATCCCATGGCAAGCCTAGTGAGGTCTGTGATTCCTGAACAGCTATTTTACCTGATTTTTTGGAAAAATATTCCTTATAATGTTTATATAACTAATTAACATTTAAAATTTTGAAGAAAAGACAACCTTTCTATGATTGTATTTTTTGTACAATCTCAGACAGCTTTAAAATTATCAAAGTTGTAGTGAAATATAAGTAGCTACATCAGGCCATTACCATGCAGCTGTCTAAAGATTACAAATGAAGGTAAAACATATCTATAAAAATAGAAAAATATGGATTATGGACTCATTATTGTAGAGGACACTCTCAGCTTCTACAAATTTCATTAAGGACTAGATTGTGATACACTTACCTATGTCAAGTGATGTCTTAATACTTCATTCCAATGGGATAACTCAGAGAATTAGGTATTATTCAACTTGAGAAAGGTATCACAATCTAACCTTAAAAGCTGAGTGCTCTTAATGCACAATAGCACCAGGCTCATTGTGGAGAAAATTAATGTTAGACTTTTGAGGTGAGTAATATTCATTGTTTTCCATAAATGATATTTTCTACCAAAAATCATCCGAGAAATTGCTTAACTTATATGCTAAATCCTCTGGGGGGGGGGGGGGGGCATGCCTAAGTGTCTGTTCCATTTAAAGGATATTAGCTAGCCAAATGAAAAATGCATGAATCAATCAGCAACAAGGACCTTGATCTCCGAATGAGACAATGCTGAGCTTTGAGATTTATAGTCTTGCTTCCAGAATTCCATTATTTGGAGGAACAACAACAATAACAATGGGAGATGACATCAGAATAGTGAGTGTTCTTCTTTTCCTTTCTTTTCCTGTTGATCACAAGATGCTGACTTCTGTGTCATTCACCCCTGTCAAATGAGTAAATGTTCAGTGCTTTAAAACATTACCACATGCATGCTCAGTTCAAAATAAAATGAGAATGTCTTGAATGGAAGGGCATTATTGCCACTTGCATTTTGCACTGCTAATTAGTTTATCCACAGAGCAATTACCTATTGCTTACTTTTCTCCTGTATTTCTTCTGCAGGCAGAACTCCTTTTGATTTTTACACATAGAAAACTGATTGTTGGGAGTCATACTGCACTGACGTAGAGCAGACAAGGACTTAATTCTAACCACTCGTGATTCTTGTTTTCCATTTCCCTGGACAACTGCAGAAAACATAATAGAGTTGCCCCTTAACTTTATGATATTAACTTTATGATATCTGCAGTGGGTGAAGTTCCTTCAGACATTGTCTGCCTGACAAGACCTGCCTAACAGGCTTAAACTCTTCTGCCATAGTGCCAAAAGTAAGAGAAGGTAACGAGGGGATTGATTTACTGGAGGAGGCAAGAGGGGCTCACATTAACGCTGGCTGGACATGGGGATACTCACATAATGTGATATGCTTATGACCATACCGCTGTGGGGTGTCCTTCCCCATTCAGGCTGGAGTTGTGCATCTTACTAGTGAGAAGTAAATCCTGTTTCAACCTGATTGCACAAAGTATGTGGAGGACCAGCAGAGCTTAGATGGGGCCTCTTCTAGAGTCCAGGTCCAGACCGACTTCTGGATTAAAAAAAACCCCAAAGCTCGTATGCCACCTTGAACATCACCACCAAAACACTCTGGTTGCATGTATATAGAGAGATGGGCAGAGATAGATAAAGTCTGGATGGAAATACTAAGAGGATAATATGTTCAACATCTAGATTATTAGTAGCCATTTATAACACTAGTTCTGATATTCCTTTTAGCATGCAGCCATATATATACATTTCTGGTAGGAGAAACAGGCCAAAATAGCTTACTGTGAAAATACGCATACATTTGAAAATGGCAGCAAAGATCAGATGCAAATCCAGCCCTAAACTCTCTCCAGACTGGGGGATATTTGGATTTAGGCTTTGTTCAGTGCCTTATCTTGCATGAATGGCTCCTCTCTGGGGCTATATCCCTTCTGTAAACATCATGGCATAGTTCAGCCTGTGAGGCAGGAAGGAAGGATAAAGGATATATCAGAGATAGGAATGCCCTTGCTCCCTTACTTCAGCAAGTACGGGTTATCCAAACCCTTGATATAATCTTAAGACGTGTCAAGATAACAAGTTAAACCTCTTTCCAAAAAAAAAATGGCATGGTCCTCATTTGGGATAACAGTGAGTTTAAAACAGAATATATGAAGTTAGGGAGGTAAAGCAAGAATTACATCACTTGAAACCTCCTCACATTTCAGGAGTGACTCAGTAACTAGTTATCTGCAATGAAAATGGCATCCAGAATGAAGCCACGGCTCTGTATACTAATGAATGTATAGAAAAAATAAATTCCAGTGTTAAACTGCAAAAGCAACCTCATTGGCATAGAATCTCTTCCCAGCAGCTTTGTACAACCTCTTACAAATAAATCTGCACAGAACATAACTTACTTATTCTACTAGCATAGAGAAAACACCTCCAAAGAAATTGGTATATATGCTTGCTAACAGATAACAATGCATTTTCTATATTTGGGTGCCATATCCAGTAACAGGAGCAAAAAAATACACATAAATGTTAGACCGGAGATAAATGTAGTAATAGACCTGTTGATAAATCCATACTTCTATGCTATTGGTTGACATGTTGTTGTGAAAAAAGTCAAAGTGCTGGTTACTAAACTGCAGCAGTGGTGTTGTTTGTAGCCATGAATGTATTGTGCTATCTGCTCGGTGATCTTCGGAGAGCGATCCAGTGTGCCACAGACAGAACTTCATTCAGTTCTTGGTAAGAAATCCACATCTCCTAGCAGGAACATAATTTAAACCAAGACTGATTTCTTCCACAGATTACTTAAACATATATTTTAATTCCCTTTCAGCCTGAATATTTATAACATATTACATTTGCATTTGCTTTCCTGGAAAAACTTTTGTTTAATGTGTCAGGATACATTTTACAGAACTTATGATGGAGACTATGAGGAGAAAACAACTGTCTTCAATGCTTCTGACCTGATGCAAAAGCCATTGGAGTCAATAGAGGAATTCCTCACTGGTTTTGGTGAGGATTAGACCATTTAATGGTCACAATATCTGTGTTTTAAATGATCTAATAGAAAATGGACATGGGAAAATTCTGAAAATTCTGACAGCTAAGAAACCGTCTTGCTTGGAAAAATATTAGATTTAATAATTTAAAAAAAAGTCAGATATTGTCCATTTTGTATACTTTGAATAAGTTATTATTATTTATTAGCATTACTGGGGGTGCTTGCTTAACAAGAAATTCTTATGTTTTCAGAGTTCACTTGCCCCTGCTGTTTGTAGGAGCAGTTTGCTGAGACCAGCAGTCATCCAGCTTTTCAGGTCATTTATTTCAGACAAACCAACCTTTCCCCTTCTGGCTACCACTGCTGTCCTGAGTGATGTGGCCGTATAGAAGGCACTTCAATGTAGGACATCATGGCATTGTCTGGTGGTGGTTAGTTGATGACTCGGTGCCATTTCTAGGAAAAGCAAGTGACAGACAAACCCAGCTGTGTATCTCATACATGCCCAGGTGAATCACGTTTTGGAGAGAGAGTTAGAGATAAGGGAATGGACTGCACACAAGCTCAAAATGAACCTGTAACCTTAAAGAAAAAGATCTCCATGCTTTATGGCCTTGAGGAATTAGAAAGTTTATACAGCTGTGGGAAGAAAAACACAACTCAGTGTGAGGGGACATAGTAAAGGTAAGCAGGAACTACGGTTTCCATTTTGTGGGAAATTCTGCCTTTTTGAAAGTGTCTTCCCTATTCTGAAACAGACTAAAATTTCTTCCCAAGTCTTCCTTGAAGTAAAATGCTAACAGAAAAAAAGTATTCAAGATTTACCCAAATGCTTTGCTTTGACATTGAAATTTTTAAAACATTTGAATTAAAATAGATTTTGAAATGAAAATAAAAATGTAACATCTTTATTTCGATCAGGAAGTTTTTACATTTTTTTTTGTAAGCAGCCTTCAAGGAGTTAACATTTTCCATGTACAGTTCTCTGTTTCTTTCTGAAAATTCCCAGACAGGCAGGGAAAATAGCTGGGAATGGTTACCACAGAGCTTTTAAAATATACCCCACGGCAGCAGGTAGCTACACATACAACAAGCCTTTACCAGTGCCGTTCTAACCTGGTCTCAGCACAAAGTTTCTTTACCTGCCTTCGTTGCTTCAAACGTTCTTCCAGACAGGTAATTGGAAGGAAGGGTCCATATGGTCCTGTTGATGACGCTCTTTTATTTATCAATATATTTCTACTGCAGTGATAATGTGACTTCAGTGCCCCACTGCAGATGGAGAAATCTGGAGATCTAAAGATAGGTTTCCCATTTATCAACATATTGTACTAACTTATGATGACTTTTCTTTTAGTTAAGAGCATCACCCAATTTCCAGCATGGTTACAGCTGCAGGAAAAGACTGGCAGCTAACATAGTAATGAGTCAGTATCTATTGAGATTCACTCATTACTATTAATTTCCCCGTTGCTTCCAACTGATTCAGGAACTACTTATGGAAATTCTTCTTCTTCTGTCTTACTGAAATCCAGCACTGTTGCTGTCAAACCTGCCAACAGGCACAGCAATGCTACTGTGATAAAATAAGTCCAATTCTATCCCAATCTTGCTTTCCTAGGGAAGAACAGAACTCATTAAATAATTATCAACTGTGACAAGAAAGTAGCTGGCCAAACACTTGCTGCTAATCTAGGCATGACAGCAGGACTATACCTTTCAAAGCAGTAATTAGCTAGATGAACAACAACATAAGTACCAGACAATGACATGGAAAGGACTGTCCCTAAAGGACAGATTCATCATACGTAGGGTTTAGTGTTTGTGTGACTTATGAATGTTATTTTGCAGTATACAATTACGCTTCTCTTCTGCTGCCTTTCTCTTTGTTTTCTGCACAGTTTATGGAAGGGGACAGAGAGAAAATCTGGAGCTGAAGCCACGAGAGAACAGGTGATGGAAGCTCTGCAAGGCCTTCCTTATGTTCATGAAACGAGAGTGGCTGCATAGATCTCACGGTAGAACACCACCATCAGCCTGCACCCCCATCTTGTGGGAATAAGAAATCTGGTACTTGCACCCTGCTTTCATTTTATGCTTGGACTGATACTCACCTGGTGTTTGTAGATTAGGTCTAGTAATCCTCATGACTTTTCTTTCTCAACAGGGCAGATTCTTAGTTGGTGTAAATTGGTGTAACGCTATTGAAGCTAGTGGAATGATATGGATTTATCCATGGCATACACCAAACCAGCAGTCGGCACCAGTGCTAGAGGTGTTGTCCTATCAGCTAACAGAAATCACAAGCCCAAACTGCTTCCATTGACTGCAATAAGCAGGGCTACGATTGCACCTAGAGCTGATGCTGAAATTGCATGCAGCCAAACTTCTTTTCAACTGGACTGTTCAAGTGCTTAAAGTTAAGCATACACATAAGTGTTTGCAGGATTAAAGCCTCCATTTGGAATGACAGAGTTAATCCAAATGGAGATGGATTAGCTGGCAGGGGGCAGGTGAGGTGGTCAAAGGCACATGCAGTTTATCATATGGCTCTGTAATTTACGACATGATTATCACAACTACATATTTGGTGTGGGGATATAGATATACATGCACATATGTATACACAGAGCCAAACTTTTTTGGCACAGGGGCCACACAGTCATTTCAAATTGAGACTCTGGGCTGCACTTGTTCCAGGACTGCTTGTCTGTTGCCAACACACTGAAGCGCCTCAGGCTTCAGTCTGATTCTTTGTTTGCTTGCCCATTAAAGTTCTTATCCCACACTCCCTTTTGGCAGAAATTTTTGTTGTTTCTGCTTTATGCTGGCCTAGGCCCTTCTCTTGCCTCTGTTCCTATTAACCTATAGCAGTGACAGCCAGGAGCAAACTGAAGCAGCTGGTTGGAGATGCTACTATCAGACTGCGAAACAGCTGTTGTGCAGAGGGGCCACCCTGAAAAACTTCTATTACAGCACTGCTGGGCCGTATTTTGGCCATTGCAGACAGGGAATTGGGGAAAGAGAGCACTTTCATTTGCAGATATTTAATTGCTGAAAAATGTAGGGGTGTGTGCGGCATCTTTATTGGATGTCACACAGAAGTAATGCTTTCCAGGTATTTTTTTGGCACTTTGTGTCATTATCCTCTTACTGCCAGCATGCAGTGGCCCCATGCTGCAACTCAGTGTGAAACTGATTTCCAATTTTTCTGTTTAAATTAATATTTACCAGTTGGTTATTTTTGGCAGACTTTTATTGATAGCATTGATTCAAGACGAATAGCCAAATTCAGTTCTTGGTTACAGCAGTATGACATCTGGAGTTAACTCCGCTTTTATCAATGTCACTAAGAGCAGGCATGGTAATTTTTCTGTCTTTTTAGAGCGTGACATTTGCCTTGTCCTTACCTATAGATAAGAGTTGGGCTGCAGTTTTAACTTTGGAAAAGTTGGGATACAGCATTGAGTATAGCTCTGAAATTTATTGATTGGGCACTTCTCTAAGATACTTAATAGTACCTACATCTTAACCTTTGGGAACCAGTCACTTCAGAATACCATTATGTATGTGCAGAAATAGCTCTTACGAAAGCAGTATAAATTAGACCTTCGCTATCAGCTAAAAAAAAAATTATTTGAGTACTTTTGTATCCATCATCAATCAGGTGGATTAATCACTTCAGAGTTATTTTAGCTATTTCTAAACTAAAGATGTAGCAGAATCATTGACCAGGGCACAGGACCTACACTGTAATTTGAATGGACTTGTAGCAAGTGAGGTACTTGACGCAGCTGCGCAGAATTTTCTGCATGTCCCGTTGTGTGTGTGTGGTGTATTGCCTCCACATCCCTGTAAGTGTACAACAGCCCACGTGGCCTAGACTGAATCCACTCCGTTGGATATTGATACAAATAAATACCTCAGCTATGTCTATAGAAAAGCTACAAAATTGCATGACAATGCCTATGTAGTTGGCATGCGAGCCTAAGCACTGTTGTGTGCGACTCACATTAAGAGCTGTACTTTGAAGCACATTCCTGTTTGTCATCTTAAGGGTGGGAAATCACTAAAAGGACAAAGTCAGCCACCAAGGCTGCCAAGCTAAGTTTGCTGTGACATTGATAAATATTCAAGCCAATGTCTTTCAAATGTTATTGTGAATCACCTTTCCCTCCTTCCTTCCCCTGCTTCAGTCATCTTGCTGGCTCAGAATATTCACCTTTGTCTCAGACCTCAGCTGCCTTCACTTTATTGCATATGATTGCTATTGTCTTTGTCTCTTTTATCCGCTTCGCTGTGTCTCATTTTCCTAAAGTACCTGGCACCCACTTTTCCATAACACTGTTCCTTTGTTTCAGGAAAACATAATTTCAGGAGGCAGCAGAAATACAGTTCCAAAGGCCACAGGGTGACATCCTCTCTCACCTGATCTTTATTCATATCGGGGTTTAATGGCATTTTTTTTTTCCATTTCTCAAGCACCCTGCAACTCCCTTCCTCCCTGACAGGAAGGCACATTTTATTTCTCATAAAAATGCTTTCCTACCAATCTTCTGTTCTTCAGAAGTTTCAGAGGCCCTTCTGTTAAATGTTGGTTTTCTCATGTGGATGGACCTGTTGACCTGGTTGTGGTTTATTACTGTTTTGACATTTTTTCCCCTTCCTAAATTTGGAGGAACTTAGACCCTTTTGTCATTTCTAATCTCTGTTGTATTGGCTTCAGCAGCAATCTTCCCAAACTCTGTTTTTAATTTTGTGGTAGGAACAATTGAGAAGTTTCAATATCTGAACTGGTTGGCTTTCTAAAAGTAGTATTTTTAACATACAGCTAATCTTGTGTTTGTGGTTCATACATAGTCTACCTGCCTCGGATATCTCTGACAAAAAAATGTAGTTTCTCTCATTTCTACCAAGTCAGAAAAGGATGCTGTTATACAGTCCTTTATGTACACTTTCTCAGCTCCCTGATGCACTAAAAAAGGGCCCTCAATCCATTGAAATAATACAAAACCTCAGTTGCTGATGGAAGTGGTATGTGATTTTCTGTGTACATTTTACACCAGAAGGTACAGTGCCTATTGTACATCCCCATTTAAAACTCAAACACAATGGCTCATGCAGCTGGATGGTGACCTGCCAATGAAGTTTAAGACAGCATAGACTTCCACGTGAATCTGCAGATTAATGAGACAGAGAACTATCTTCTTTTTTACCCACAAAAGGCTACTTGCACATTCAGAATGTGCTGCAGACTAAAACCAAAGTTCAGCTCACCACAGGAGTAGAGAAGAAACACACACAGGATACACCTCAGAAACAGCCCAGCCCTTATGGAAAACTCCTGTGGAATTTAACACAAAATGATAAGCTTTTTGCAGTTGTGTTTTGGTTGGGTTTTTTTGTGGGTTTTTTTTTGTACCATCCTATAGCTCAGATACCTCTGCTATTAAATTCTATACAATGGCTCAAAAAAGTTCATATAAAAGATGTAATGCTCCATAGGTTTTAGAGTAATTTCTGCAGTGTTCTGTTACATTTCTCTAGGACCCCCTTGTTTCTATTCCAATTATGTTATCTAGAACTTTTCATAAAAGACCTATCCTGTAACAGGCCCTTTCCCTCTCTCTCCATTTTCCTTTAAGTATAACAAAATATGTATGGAGATATATATTACGACAGGTACTTTTTACAATTCCATGATTTTAGGTGTACTGCCACATGTGGCAAAGGCATTATTTGTCTTTTGGCTAGCAAGCTAAGTAAACTAGTAAGCAAACTGTCAAAACCAGACAAATATAAATAGCAACTGCCTTCTCATCTTGATTAGGCCAATGAAACAACACTAGTGTGGAAGAGGGGGAAAAATGAGCTTTCAATCTTTTTTTATTATAATTTTGAAGCAAAGCCCAAATTATAAACACTTACAGAAACCTTTATTTGTGAATGTCCTCTCAGGACATTATGTTGCAAGGTGAACTAGTTGTGCAAGGGTTAATTTAGCTCCTCAAATAAATAGAAAAAGTCTTCAGGAAGTGTTTGGCACATCATAGTCCTACACTTCTGATGTAATTCTTACATATCTGTCCTTCTGGAATACAGCGGCAGTAGTCTTAGGTATTGATTCAAGGAGTTCCATGAATATGGGCTGCTTAATATTTGTCAATGGGCACAAAGACAGCAGGTACTTCAAAGCTGACTAATCAGCTTTTAAGGTATTTTTGTTGTCTTTTCTTTTTTCCTCTCCTATCAGTCAAAATTTTCACAATTTTCTCTTACCCACCTCTTACCCTCTTATGACTGCACCCAGTGAGCTCCATTAGAGTGACTGTTTCTGTGTTCCCACCCCGTTATCTCCTGAGCAGACCCTGGATCCACCTAGAGAGGGGCAGATTGTGGTGGGAATTTGGACACTGGAGACACGGACAAGCTGCTTACACTCTGCCACATCCAGTGGCAATGCCAGTGGGATGGTGATGCTGTCAGGCAGGTGGCTGTGACAGCCTGATCGCAAATGACCCAAACTCAGAGCAAGTTAGACTAAAAAGGAACATCTAATTTATCTCAAGAGAGGCTCAGAGAGCAGAACTCTGCACAACCCTTCATCTGCTTCTTCCTCATCCTGGGGCTTGATGGGGAGAGCTGAAACAGAAGATTAATATGATCTGGTATCTTTATAACCAGAAAGTGGTAATCCACCGTGGAAAGATAGTTCAGACTATTGTTTGAACTAATAATTAGAGGCCAAATTAATTTGAAATGGACTGGAGAAATGGCAGTAATTTAAATAGAATTTTTCATTTTAAAGGTGACCTAGTTACCTATGTTATAACAACATTGGATTCACTAGTCCCTGTTTGTCATGGTCATGGCTTCAAACATGAAATTGTCTTCACATATGTCGCTCAGAGGGAAAGGAGCTGCAAGAAATTCCATATGACCTTATGATGAGCAATAAAATTACAGTGGCTAAAGGGATGCTGTCTAAGAAATAGCTTTCATTACTCAGTTTTTGCATTTACAAAGGTAGTGATTGAAGTAAGTAATTCAACATCTATGAAGGCAAATGCTGGGTATAATAAGAAATGTATAGAAGACTAACAGTTAAAGTAATTGAACCAGTGAAGGTCCCATGGTCTATTATTTTTTTCTCTTCTATGAATTTCATAGAGTAACCATGTTTTAATCTTAAAGAGGCAGGAGATGGAAGCATAAACCAAAGTGGCAGGCTTTAGCTTATCGATTTGAGACAAATATTTTTAGTCACTGATTCTTGACACAAGGATTACCCATGCCAGCTTTCGTGGCTTGAAGAGAAGGGGCCCCAGAAAGGTTTGCTGAAGTCAAAATGTCTTCAAAAATGACTCACAGAAAAAATAAAAGTTACAGCAATCCTCCTTGAGATGACTAACTTGATTTGTTAAGCAACAATTTTGTGTCAGTTTTGACTCATCAAGAGCTTATTTAGCTCATGAGGATGCCTTTGATGGTGTAAAAAGATCTCTGAATACAATCATAATTCAATACCATCCAAAGCATCATCAGATGCCACAGAAAGGGATAATTTCAAACTCCCGAAGTGTTTATGTGGATAATGTATCCACTTAGTTTTATTATCAAACCTTTATTTCATTCCTGAGACTACAATATTTTGTCTTACTGCTTTCATGATTGTTTCAATTCATCCGATTTCTGCATATCTTTGAGTATTTACTTTTCATTTTTTACATAACTCCCTTGAGAAGCAGCTTTGCGTTGACTCATTTTCTTTCTTTCCTTTCTTTAAGAAAATTTTGTCTCTGTGGATTTTCTCTGAAGATGTTTGGAATTGATGAGCTGTGATTTCAACACTTCCCAGACTGACTTGAGCAGTACAGTCTCATTCATGTCACGAGTGTGTTTGCTGAAGTTGGTACTATGAGTCCAGCTGAACACAGTTTTCAACTGCTAATACTGTAATCCTAACACACCTTCTTCTCTCTGTCTTTCCTTTGATCATTTAAAATATTTCTTGAAGTATAGACAAGCCCTACTCCTCTTCAAGCACTGCAGGAAAAGTACCATATTAATCTTTGGGGATGCTGATTTCTGTTTCTAGTTTTCTAGGGTTTGGAGGGATCCTGACTTTCTGTTAACACAGTCATTATCTGGGACAGAGTTTATGGTTGATATATTTGTCCATGCACTCCTGTTTTTAATTTTATTATTTTAATGAAACAGATTAAGAGAAATGAAAATGTATTTTTACTTTCATTTCATATTTGCACCAAATCCTTGGGTGGATCTAAACCCAGCTATATTACCTGGATCTGTTGCTGAATAGCCTCATTTTCTCTCTTATATATTGGGATTTTCCAAATTGTTGTCTTAAAGAACATTTGCTTTTCCATCTGGTCAATCATGTCTGCTATACTGGTCCCTCTACATGCCTGGGCCCTACAGTCTGTTTACCCTGTGCAGTCCAGGTGCCCCAACCACATGTGTGGAGTCTGACAACTCCCAGTCCCTTCCTTTCTCACCACATTCACAGACTTCTCAGTGACGTAAACCTGCAGGACAGTCACACTTGAAGGTAAAAGTTCCCCTAGTTTTATCACTATTATTATTATTGCCATTGCCATTCTCTTAACTCTGAAAGCTAATAGGCACTGATAACGGGCAAGGAAGAAGCAAGTACTTATCCAAAATGTACTTGTTCTGAATCTAAAATACTTTCACAATGTAAATCTCCACAGTGCTAAATACCTGAAATCCCTGATCAGTTCACACTGATAGCTTATTCTCTGGCTCTGTTCTGGACCACTCCAAGTACATCCCCAAAACAGAGCCCTGGCAGTTTGGCAGATAGTTTCCTCCAGAAAGCATTCCCAAAGGCAATACGGACAAGACTGCAATGCATTATCTCCTTTCCCCATCCCCATGACATTCAGGCCCTACAGGTATTCCCCTGTGCTGTATCCCTGGGCTCACAGCATTCTGTCAGTGGAACTAGCACCAAAGGGGCTGCAGCCTAGGGGCCACATTATTTCATAGACTTTGAACAAACACCACAAATTAAGAGTGCCCAAAGATGAGCCTGCATGAAGTGACGGCCCAGGGGACACAGCCAGCCTGCTGCAAAGAGCGCTAGGTGTGGGCAGCGTAGACGGGAGCCAGACTGAGCCCCTTAGCCCTGGGGGCCAGGGCTGTGCCCCAGCTCCTCTCCTAGTAGCTGTGTAGACTCAGCCAGCAGCTAACCGCATAGCTCCCAAACACATTTTAGCTCCCAAGCACGTGGTTGAGGTGCAACTTCCTTTTAAATAACTATTTTGCTAAGTGTAAACGTAACATAGTAGTATCTGGCCTGATAGCTATCTTCCTATTAACCTAAAAGAGGCACAAGCCTACTTTCATTCAAAGCAAAACTCCCAGGCTTTGACTACATTTTTTTTTCTCCCCTGCTAAGCAAAAAAGATCCCAAACAAGCAAAACCACCACCAAAAAAATTCTTGCAAGGACTGGGAATTCCCCAAGTTATTGATTGTAATAAAAATACTCTACATTCGGTTTCATTTTCAAATGCACTCTGTACCCGCAGCTCTCGCTGGTACCAAATGCAAAGCTGGGAGAGCACTGCATTTCTGTATAAACACATCTGGAGGCCTTCTAGCTGCTGGTGGTGTGACGCCTCTCAGCGTGGGGTCGCTTACAAATATTTAGTACTCTGCTGGACCAGATTTCATCTTTCAAGAAGTAAAAGTGCCTGTCATCTGATGATGGATGGTGGCTCTTCTCTCAGTAAAAGTCTGTGTAGTCTCAGCTTCCGTCCATGTAGAAAAGCAGTCACAGAAGGAAAAGCAGAAGAGGTGGTTGACAGAGAAACCACCAACTACGTGGACGTGAATTAGCCTGCTGAAAGATGAGCCCTCGGTCAATAGGGAACACCAGAAAAGGGAATAAGAGGAAGCTGGTATCACTCCTACTCCTTCCACCTGGATGATACTTAAAGGCGGCTCTTTGGTTTCCAGAATCCATCCACTCGATGATTTTTAGAGCACCGTGTGCAACCAAATCATTCATGAAGTTAAACTGGGAGAGTAAGGTAAGAAGGTAAGAACAATATTAGTTATAATTAAAGAGGCCCTGAAGGTAGCAGAAGAATGAACTCTTTCCTTCCCCTTCTCTCTCCTTCCAGCTATTACTTCATTTTGTAGGAGGCAGAGATTAGAGGGAGGAATAGTGGCTTGCAGCAAAAGGAAGAAAAAGGGGAATTATGACGCACGGAAAATTGAAGCTTAAGATATCTGCATATCCAGGAAGGCAATTAAAAAAAGGGGACAAAAAATAAAAGAGTATTTGAAATACGTTATACACAGAAGAAATCCCAGCAATGCAATTAGCCAGTTACCAGATGAAGGTGGTAAAATCATTAATAATGAAGAAAGCCATATTCAATAAACATGTCTCTCCTCGATTTTGAAAAAGTAGGATGACAGCAGTATCATATCGGGCAGCCAAAGTCTTTTTCAGTCCATTAGTAACCAAATAGGATGGTAAACATCTACTTGTGATAAAAAGCTGTAATTCATCAGGCCCAGATATCATGCACCTGAGGAGTCTCAAATAGTTGGTGGAGGAGATCCTTCCTTCCACACATTAATTTTTAATGGGTCTTGAAATAATATAGAAATTCCAGAAGACTGGAAGAAGACTGATGTTTTGCCAGTATTCAGCAAGGACAAACACGATGACCTTGGTAAATATAAGCCAGCTAACCTAACATCAAACTGGAGAGGAGGTGAGGGGGGAGCAAAATAATAGAATACGGGATTCAACTGATAAAGAATGAAAGGACAGGAAGTAATTAATGCCAGTCAGCATGGTTTTATGGAAAATAGGTCTTGTCAGACAAACCTCATTAGATTACAAATTTGGCTGAAAAGGTAACTGCTTCAGTGCGATATACTGAGACATTTGTAAGGCGTTTGATTTAATTTTGCAAAACATTCTGATTAAAAATAATATTGTGCGGTCTCAGTGAAATACCCACTAGCAGAACAGCGGTCTTATTAAGTGGCAAATCTCAAAAATGAGTTATCGCTGGGAAGTCATCACTGAATAAATATATTTTTAGCAAGGCTGGAAAGGGGTCAGTCTTAGGCCTGGCACTTGAGCATTTTTGTTGCCGGGTTAAATATAAATTACTGTTGATTGTACTGTTAATGCAATCTTTGCACATATAAATAGAAAAGCAACCAATATGTATATAGATGTGATGTTACACCTTTATACAACATTGGTGTGGCTACTGAGATGCCATACAGTTTCAGTGATCGTATGTTTAATGAAGCTGAAAAAAATCAGAGGTTTGGAAAATAGCTGCAAAAATCATTATTAGAACTGAAGAAAACGCCTTACCATGAGAACTTTAGAGAACATGCAGAGATTGCTTGATTACAGTGTGTAAATACCTGCATCAGCAGAAAAGCAGCTCACCCACTTTCCTTTTCCAGCACCCCCAGTGAGCTGGGACAAAAGAGTTACGCAGTCTTAGGGCCCTTGTCACCCCAAAGGGTGTCTGTTTCCACATCAGTAGCAGGATAGGTTAAGCACGGCCCGGTGGCAATGGGGTGTCCCTCATGTCAGGAGGGGTGCCTGACCTACTACACACGGCAGCACTCATGTAGGTCGTCTGCATCTGTGAAGGCTCCAAGACTTTTCTCTTGCCTGTAATCCCTCTCCAAGTAAAAGGGCAGATAACATGACCCTGGATAACTCAGGAAGTGTCCTGGCCAATTATCTTAGGGAGCCTCAAGGAGTTATCAGAGGATCAAAGACCGTTCTCTAGTCTTCAACGCAGAAAAGTTGCAGCTAGACGACAAAAGGAGAGGCAGGGGAAGAATGTGACAACTTAATGATGCTATAGTAGCACCGGGTAAGATCCTCAGCTTGAGCGAGCAGGTGCCGTTCCTTCAAAGTCAGTGGAGAGATGCTGATTTACACCAGTGGAAAATCTGACATTATATTTTTTTATTTGCTTGAGTCCTGCCGTGGCTCCATAAGCAAAGGTTAATGCAGGTCTGCCAGGGGCAGGCTGGAGTTAACACAGAATGGCAGTTGTGAGGTTGCTGATTCTGATAAAAGCAAATTGTGAACTGCAAGCATCTGAGTGTTGAGTGTCACATTCACACCTAACAGCTGCCCTTGCCTGTTCCCCACAGTCATCCAGTTCTGTCATCATGATATGTTCCTGAAACCACATTTGTGCTGCTGTCACTTTTTGTCTTTGGAAATTTGTGTACAGGCTTTCTGTAATGACATACTAAAAATGCTTGTAAACTTCAAATGAGTGGATTAAAATATATTTGACCCAGGCAAATCACTTCCATATATTAGGCAGAAACTTGAGTCTTTGCTTCTTCTAGGTCTGCACTCTCCCCTGTAAAGACTTGCAGTAGGGATGTTAATATTTATAAAGTTGTAGGAGGTATCTGATGGGTGAAGGCGGTGAAGCGTTTGATGAAAAAATGAGGAACCTCTTTCTAGATCACTCGTCTTTCACTATCACAAATGTCTCTAAAGAGAAGAGACAGATGTCTCTATGGGGTTGCCCGGCTTCTCTGTTTCCACCAGTCCTCTTTGGTTGGGAACAGCTTGACTGTCAACAGAGCCAGGGCATCTCTAGAGCATTTTTGTCTGTGTATCAGTACTGGGCAATGTCAATACTGTCAACATGTCAACAATCTATGGCATAGATGTGGAAGATAACACGAGGACAGATTTTGAATGTCAAGCCCAGGCCCCTCCAGGGCTGGGAGCTGGGAGCACACCAGCCTGAGAGACGCACCGGTGACACGCCGTGCTTGGAGCCCCTACTGAATTCTGAACTCATTGTCATCCCTGAACTCCCACCTTGCAGGTTATTTCCTAAAAGTGATTAACTGCACTTTTCCTCTTTGAAAGGCAGCATTTCCCAGCTCCTGCTGAGTTTTTACCTTCACACTTAATCTCTGGTTCGCAAAGAATAATACAGACTTGCACTCACCTGCTGAAAAGGTGCAAATCTCTGAACCCAAGCTACCCATAAATTGCCAAGATACCAGAAGCAGCTGCCTAGCTACAGCAGGACAGAGTTTAGGGTGAGCCATGAAATCTGCCCACAAAGCCTATTAAACCAGCTTACGCTGAGTTTTTTGTTACTTGGACCGCAGCACGGGACGTGCTTCCAGCTGCCCCAGCTATCCTGTTGTCAGCACCTGCACTGGCCAGCTGAAAGCAGCTGATGGTACCAATAGTTTTGGAGGAAAAAAAAAAAAGACAAAAAAGACAAGGTTAGTAAACCAGATCTCTCTGGAAATAATTGCATTAAATATAGAAAAGGTTATATATGGTTTCCTTTGTCCTTTCTCTCCCCGTAGGCTGCTGGCCTATGATCATTCCCTGTACCTACCCCGTAGCTGATTTTATTGTTTATTCCTAGCTCACTCTCCAGCTTGCTCGGGGCCCTGTGTCTTAGCGAGTGACTCCCCGCTCCCTTTCCAAGTTCAGAACCTTTCTGCTAAAGTCTGTGGTGACACGTAACACAAAAAGACAGCTTTGGGCACAGGGTGCGCAGCCGTTCCTGGAGAACAGAGTCTGCGGTTCGGCGGTACCGTTTCTGGAAGATTAAGTGATTAAACTTAACTAAAAGTGACTAACAGGGATGGATCTTTTCTGTCAAATGTGCACGGTTTTCCATAGAGCGGCTCCAAGGTTGTGAGTGAAGGTTAACAGCTCTACTTCTAAAGACTCCTTAATTTTAAGAAATTCAAAGAGCAGGCATGACACTTTGTTCTGTGACTTTCTTAAACCTATACCCTACTTCACATCCTTTCATGAGCCATCATCTTTCATATTTAAAACAGACATAACGGAAGTTAAAAAAAGACAGGAGATGAGAAGTACAAGTCTCTGCAGATGTAAGGTATAATTTAGCAAAGTATCATTTTATCACCCAATCCTGCCAGGTCCTCAACATATCCTGCGGGGTACAGACTCCTCCACTCATCTTGTGAGCAGTGGGGAGTGAGAGCACTCCAGTCTTTTTCTGGTTGCTTGAAACTCCCTGGTGTCGGGCATTTATTCAGCAGTTGCATGCATATTTATATGGCTAAAGCCTTGAGAATCTTCATAAACTGATTAACAAGTCTGTGTTTTGCAATAAACAATATTTATTTAGGCATTCAGACCGATTCATAAAAACCCATGCTCAGATTATCTGATGAACATGGTATGAAAACACAGATAAAACAGGGAGATCCAAAAGAGTATGTTTTATTTACAGGTTTTGTATAAATATAGAAGGAGGGGGAACAGGATAAATATACTAACAAAGTAGCTACAAAACTGTTTTCATTAATAACTTATCAAACCAGTTTTATTTCTTGAAAACATCCAAAGTAAGCTAAAAGCTATGCAGGCAGCTGGTTGAATTTCTCCTGGAGGGTTTGAATGGGGCTGCAGGCCGGTGCTGAATTTCACTCTTGAGAATAAGTTCATGCATTATCTCTTGGAAAGCAATGTTTTTCAGGGTGGAATAAAGCCTATTTAGTAAATTATTATTTTTGTTTTTAAAACTAAATGACTGTTTATTAAAAAAGAGAGCTACTGAAATACACATTTTTCCTCATTACCTGAGGCATAATCAAATTGTCAGCTGTTCAACAAGGGTGATAATGTGGAGCAGGAGTGTGATAACGTTTGCCATCATCCCAGCTGGTTCCCCCAAAAAGAAACCTCCTCACAAGCTTCTCATCAGTGAACCTACACGATCTTAGAGAAGCCTATGGCCCAGCACAAAGGATTGTTTAGAAGTGATCTGGTAACGCGTATGAGTTGTTAGACCTCTTTTATTTGGACACAATGTTATTTGAAACAGAAGTTAAATCCTGATTTCATTAAAGAACGTAGGAATTTGTCATTGACTTCAGTGTGACCAGGATTTCACGACTGGAGTATATAATGCTATATTTTCAGATTTCGGAAGCAAATGCTGAATCATTTCATTTTACCACTGTCTACCAGTACTAATGTAGAAAGAAAAAAGCTGAGAACTTTTCAAAATAGCTTATAATGTTGTAACAAGATCCAGTAGCTGAAAGGACAACTGGGCATATTAAGGGTAGAGATAAAGCATATGTGTTTAGTAGTTTTTTTGGTAAAACCACTTATTAAGGACATTTTAAAATCAAGACTGGCTGTTTCCTTAAAGTTTTGCTCTACTTTGAGCAGGAATTAGTTCAAGGAATTCAATAGCTTGTGCAGTTTAAGAAGTCAGAGTAGACGGTTTTAGGAGCTGTGACTCTATTTGTCTACCTATAATTGACCCATCAATTAATCAAACTGGATTGGACATAAGGGCAGTTTCTCAGTTAACGCTAATTCATTCATAAAATGAATACATTATCGATTACTATTTTTAAATATACTTAGTCGTAGAAATGCCTATAATTAAGAGTCCAGACCTCTGAGCTAGACATCCATGATCTACACTTGAACTGGGATACGGAGTAAATGGCAGTCCTCGCGCGCAAGATGCGGTACTTGGTTAGTCAATTAGATACTGCTTTTATTATTCTAACTGGATACGCTAATTCCATCCCTGCTGTCTGTAGATCTACAGTGGGTCATGATTAACATTTAGCTCAGTGGTAGAGGGTGATAACATATTTTACAATGACTGAACCTAT
>NW_008825306.1:3083794-3086155 GCF_000699105.1 Pygoscelis adeliae
CGTGTAAAAAAGTGATGTTTTAAGTAATTCAACTAATGCCGGTCCAGAAAGATACATTATTGCAGTGGCTCCAATAGTTTCATCATGTTACGATGGATGAGAACGTCAAAGATGTTAAAGATATGCAACTGGATATAAAATACGTTAGTTATATGGAATAGTTTATTGTTAGGGCCCTGAGGGCACGAATAGACCTTCATTTCCTGGGCCAGCCTCCCTGGGGACCCCCACCCACAACCCCTGCACCTTGTCTCCTGCTGCCCCAGACAGGGCCCCTGGACCTGGTTCACCCCCTGGCCCTGCCTGGGGCTGTCGGCGGACCTGTTTCCAGCACATGGCTTTGTTTGTCCAGCTCAGTCCCTGCGGGACCGTGCTGTGGTGGGTGAGAGATCCAGCTTCAAAACGGGGAGGTTGGGGTTTGGGGGCGTCGCATCATTTCCCTTACACTAGAGTACTTCCAAATTCTGGTTCTCGGGGTGGCCCCACAAATAGTTGAGCTTACGCAGCTGGGCAGGTGCTTCACAGCTGAAAATGCGATGGGGTTAGGGCAGATGCAGACAACCTACACTGCCGCTCAGGTAGTGTGCTGGGTTAGCTCTGACTGGCTCGTTCGGGTGCCGACAGCAGAGGAGGACCAGCAGCACCCAGCTTGACGGACATCCGTGATGCTGGGGAAAGTGCCTTGCACCTCAGCGTTGCTTTTCACCCCCATTGTGGCTGGCACCCTGTGCCTGCAATGAGGCAGTATGGGATGTGTTACAATTTTTTGCAAATTGAATTTTGCATGCTTATTTTCTCTACTGTTATTTTAGTGTTTCTATTTCTACTTAGTTGGAATTACCCTAAGAAACAGACTGGGTTGGAATATTAGTATTGAATAGCTACAGACTACTGCTGCTGTTTTAATTTAGGACTAGATTCCCGGCTCAGCAACACAAGAGCTACTTTAGCAAAATGAATAGCTCTGTCACATACTGCACTGTTAATAAGATTAAAATGTAGTCCTTTCATCACGATCCTACTGGATCAATTTTTATTTTATTTTTATTTAGCGACATTCTCAAAGCACTTTTGCAAGCTAATTTCTTATTTCAGGTTTGCTTCTTCAACACACTTCTCTTCTTTCCACTTTACTGATTTACTTCCCCATGGAAATTTTGAGCCTCAAGTTTCAACCGGTGTGTTTAGTCAAAAAGGATCTTACCAATGATTTACGGTGCAAATGATTTAACACAAAATTAAATATACAGATACTAATAGCAGAGATTACAACCTTTGGATGCTTACATCAATCTACACTGCTCATGAACTACAAGTGGCACCAAAAATATTCTCATTCACTTCAACACTTTACTTATATTTCTGAAAGGAATATTCTCTTAGTGCTGTATCAGGGTGTTGTACAAATGATAATTATATGCAGAATACTTGGGCACAAAGCTGTAGCACTTTTCTTAGTACAGACAGCTTTACTGGTTTCCCTTAGGTTGCATTGGGATTTCAGTAACAGATTTATTCTTAATAATTCTAAGACAGGAATTCTTACTTTGCATAAATTCAGTATTTTCTTGCTGTTGGGAGGTTTTGTTTTATGTACAACATGGCTGTCACTGACATATTCAGACTTCTTGTTGTTCGTTTCTTTGCTGATTGACTCATTCGTTATAAAGAGAAGCCCATTCCTTATGACAATTTTTCATTAATTCCATGGGATTTTTTTGGCTCAGACTACAGGATATTATCCTAAAATACTAGGAGAGGATGGTCAGCTTTCCAGCCTCTGGGCCGTAACCTAAATCTGGCATCCACAAGCCATGCACAACATGGGTGGGGTGGGCTGGCCACCTCCGGAGGCCCCTTCCCCTCATATTTTGTGATCTCCTGCCCACCCCACCATCTTCAGTGGCCTTGCTTCCTCGCACCACTGGAGAAATGAGTCACGCAGGGGTCCCTCTGCCATCACAGCCCTACGGCAGGCGGTGTAAACTAGGACGGGCAGCGAGGGAACCTGAATGGCACCGGACTTGCACGAGCTGAGTCCTGCTCTAGTTATCAAGCAGGCCATGCCACCTGAAGCCCGCTGTGACCTGAACAGCAAAACTGTTCATGACTGAAGTGCTTTGTCTTGGGAGGCCTTTCTGTTACTCTAGATAGGGGCTGTGAGGTTGGTGGGGCGAGCGCCTTCCCTGGGGCACTCCCTGCTCGAGATCTGGGTCCGTGGCCAGGTCTCGGGGAGGCCTTCACTGCGTCTTTGAGTGGAGGTATGCGTGGGCAGCCCCCTCCCTGATGCCAGCCCACGGCGGCTGAGCTGAGGGTGCCGGCGGCCGGGTGGCTCTCCCAGCGCTCCTGCCGGGCAGGGTT
>NW_008825306.1:3086898-3104792 GCF_000699105.1 Pygoscelis adeliae
CAGAGGGTTCGCCGGCGTCTCGGGGGACCTTTCTTCGCCAAACTTTCCTCCTCCTCCTCGGCTCGCGGTTCTTTGGCGGGAGCGCCGTGACGGAACTTTTAGCTCCAGACTGGTTTTCCTCGCTTAACAGTTCGGGAAAAAGAAAGAAAGGGGAAAGTTTTGCTCTTCACGTGCTCTGGCAGTTACGTAGGCACACGCGTAACCTCGCGCTGATGGGCAGTTTCGTCCTACCGTAACAGTAACATCGTAACGTTATGTAATAGTAACGTAGTAGTCACTGATTTTAGTGAGGTTGTGAAAAGGGAGAAAGGGCCTGCAGTTGCCTAATTCACGCTTTGCGTTTCCGTGGTGCGAATGGAATATAGATGAATGGAATATATATGGCCGTGATGAAATACGTAGAAATACCTGTATATTTCTGCTTCTCTGTCCGAAACCTTAGTCTTCTGGCAAATTACTTTTCCTAGGGCACAGCACAGGCGGCACGAGAGATTCGTCACCTTGTGGCAGCGAGCATTTAAACGCGAGTGCCGCGCGTGCCGACGGCGGGCCTGCTGCTCCGCGTCTGGTGGCTCCCGGCTCTGGCGGGCTGTGGGGTGCTGGAGTTTTCGGGGGGCTCAGCAGCTGCCCCTCCTCGCCTGTGCGGAGGGGCAGTTTGACCTGGTGCAGGTATTCCAGTGGTTGCCGTAAACCTCTCAATGTCAGCTGCCAGAGCAAAAAAAAAAAAAAAAAAAAAATGCGGCTTAGGGTTATCGTTAGAAAATTAGGCATGGACGTGACACTGTGGCATGTCACACCACACCACGTTTTTAAAAGGTGTAGTACTTTCCTGACTTTTGGCAGCTTACTGAAGAATCGCAGCGCTTACCTGGTTATAATTCGGAGCAAATGTTAGTGCTTGCCTCAGTAAAGGAAAACAACTGTTGTACTTTTGCTGTTTTTACCAATATGTAAGTATTGCTTGCATATGTAGACTGAGAGGCAGACTGAAGAATATAATTATTACACTCCAGTAGTTCTTTTAATCTCTTGTCCTGTCATCTTAACTCACTTATGATTTTCATTTTCTTCTCTTTTCTCTTGACCTTGTCCTTTTTCTTTCCTCATTACCTTATCTACTTATATGACTTATGCACTTTATTCACCCCTCTCTGCATATGAGCACCTAATATAGTTCCTAGTGAAGTCAGCGAAGCGAGTCCCATTAATCTGAAGAACTGTAGAACTGAGGTGATTTTCCTCTCCTCTTTCACACCCGTGGCTTTTCCTAGCCCCTAAGTTTTGGGTTTTTTTTTCTCTTGTGCCTAACCACAAATTCCCTTGTGCCAAAGAAACTGGCTGGTTTTGTTTATCACATCCAGAAGATTTCTCTCTGTAAAAGGACCAAGGAATACTTTCCATGCTCCGCTGATATGAAATAATATTGTAGAGATAACTATTATCTCATGGAATGGCTTTTAAAGATCATCTCCAGGAGCAGCCTATTTAAATGCTGCTTGTTCTCCATGCAAGCTTCTCCCATGGAGCTCTGGAGGAACACAGTGATCAAGGAATACACTGAATGCAGTACCACAGCAGTTACAGTGGGGTAGTCTGAAACCTATTTCACACCGGGGTGATGAGGTTCCACTAAGAGGAAAGATACCTCAGTGATGTAACTTGATCTGCCAGCGCTCAGAAATGTGTTTTGTGTCTGTGCCCCGTTGCATTAGCACTGAACTAGCACATACTAGATTCTGAACTGTGCTTGTTGAACTGGCCAAGAGTGTTAGGAGGAAGGTTGTGGGCTCAGCACTAGTCTTGGGAAGAGAAGCTTTGCTAAGTGGTCATGAAACTGTTGTTGTAAAATGGGCAGAATGAGACTAGAACGTTGTATTTGCGTCTGGTAGTATTTGTTACTTTAGATACGCAGCTGCGCTTGAGGTACACACTGTCAGCAAGCAGAGTCATGTTGTTAGCCTGACTCACTCACGTTGCACCTTCTACTTTGCAAGAACAATCAGAGGATGGATGTCAAGACTTGCTACGCTTTATGGACTCCGAATGCCAGTGACCTCTGAAGTGTTGTACACTATCATATTGTACAAGGACACCCACCCTTGTTTTACTCCAATGAACTTACCTCAGTTTAAGACAATTTTTTGCCACTTATACTGGGGAGGGTGTGTAGATATTTTAAAGTATTCAATACTGCTGAGAGGTCCCTATTGCTGTCACACCAAAGTGTCACGTGTTGGGTAACAAATGCTCTATTTTTGATGGGATCTGCTACAACACATGCACCTTGAAGCAGAAAAGGACCTTCCTTTTGGCAGTTCCCTGTGTTGGGATATATACAGATATAAAAAAGGAGAGCGCGAGCCTTAGGTCACCTTAGAATACACAGATATCAGAGCAGACGTTAGCAGGACAGTGAGAAGCTACATGGTGTCAGGAGATCAAACGTTTAATAAGGCAACATGTTTTCTTGGTGTTGGGAGGTGGTTACTCATAAAACAACGGTCATGCTTTCTGTAACCAGACAGAGAAGCAATGGAACTGGCAGAACAGAAGCAAAGGGTTAGTATTGGTGAGCAAGTATACAGAGCAATTGGGAAGTTTGGAAAACAAGGAAAAGTGAGCTATCAGTATGCATCATATATTGGCAAAAAATGACGCTTTCTGTCAAACAGCATAGAATATCATGTTTCCAAACCCAGCAATTTATCAGGACGGCAGAGTGCTTTTGCATAATAACAGTTGTTAGGGAAAACTTGCTTTTGAAACTCTAAACAAATAAAAATAGTGTCTGCTATCTGATGGGTTTCAAGCTGTAGTTGTAGTGTTTTGAAGAAAATACAGTTTTCATTGTGAAATGCAAAATATTGTGCAAAAACTGATGCAGGATACATTTCGATTTCATTCCGATTTATAGAACAGAATACTTTCTGTTTTCTTTTTAAGGAAAGAAGGATTGTCCAAGTGTGGAAGATGTAAACAGGCCTTTTACTGCAATGTGGAATGTCAGGTATGGTAATGCAATTTGTGAGGGTGCGAGGGGGAAGGAGGGAGGGGTTGCTGAACTCCATTTTTTGTTTGTGTGGCATTGATAGTCTCTAATTGTCATTATGGTTAATAGTAGTCCAGTCAGTTTTAGCATCCTGCAGATGCTGATCGTGGAGTTGTGCATTGGACAATTACAGGATTTGGACATGGTCTGCATGAGTCTTTCAGGATCAGTAGCTCCAGGGCTTGGTACCACTGAGACTTTGATTAGGGCTGCCTGTCAGCCCACTAATTATGTCTGTATTACTTCTTTCTTTAAGCACAAACCAGATAATTTAACATTGGCTCGCTAAACTGGTAAGAGAGTCTGTGTCTAATGGAAAAATCAAATCACTAAATAGCTATCTTAAGGGGGTTTTGTTGTTTTTTATTTAGAATCTTTGCAAATATTTTGGGTGGCCACAGCTGACAGTAGTCATAACCATTTGAAACCTGCCTAGCTTTCTCCATAGCTCACTCATTCTGGCAACTTTTGTTCTTTTTGTATTTTTGTTTTGTAAAAGCCCCTGAAAATAGAATATAAGTATACACTAAAGCAGAGCAATATGAAGACATCCGAAACATTTGCATGCAGTTTTAATTCCATTTTTACTTCAAACTAGAATAAGCACCTTTCAAAAAAATAATTTTTGCCAGAACTAGTATCTAGCCTTTGTGGGCTGTCAACTTGATATGGAAGAATTATCCAGTTTACGTGTGGAAAAACTCAACTGGATTGCTAGCTAAATAACGTAAGCTATGTAAGATCTGTGGTGCTGGGCACGGAGTATGGAACAGTGCTCATGAAGGATTTGAGTCACCAAAGGTCTGGCATGCAACTATGTGTTAGCTATAAATAATCCAAACCTTCTCCTACATGGGAGCGTGCTGTTGAGTGCGTGGGTTGCATGCAAAGTGTTCCCCATTGTCATTATCTGGATGGAGATGTTGCAATTTGTGCTGTTCAGTTCCCAAGAACTTTGGAGATGGCTACCGCTTTTATTTCAAGGATATATCTTATCCTCCCATTGCAAAAGCTGCAAAGCGAGCCTGGCCTCCCCTTAGTTTTCCTTCTATGGCCTCCCCAGATTCCTGCTTTCCCACAGTGTCTTAGTGAATTGTGGGTGAATCAAATGGCCTTTTGGTTTTGAAGCACCAGGAGGACTCAAGATGCTTAAAATAAATAAGTTTTTTACAAAATTTGCAATAGTTCACAGAATATTGAAAGACTGACAGCCAGCAGTTGCTGGGAAGAAAGAGAACGCTTACTGTGTGAGCATTCTTAAGGCTCTTGAGAGAAATCTGGATGAGTTTTAAAGACGGTGTAGAAAAAAACCATGATTCATTCATGAGAAATGCTTATCTGTGAGAAATGTTTCCATATGACATTATTTCTTAGGAAGCTTTTAACTAGATGAGGGAAGGAAATGCTTGAACAAAGCAATTTATTGGCTGTTTAGCGCTTTTTATCTGAGATTGTGAGTTTCTTCTCTTACCATATAAAATTCACAATGGTTTATGAAGCAGGTAAGCAAGATTTACTGAAGTAGGAAAGCTCACTGATTTGTGCCAGGAAAAATAGCAAATAGATATCATGGTGGAAGTAGTAGAACTTATTTCTGCTGATCCATGGTCCTTTGCTTTTACCTCCAAGTCCCTTCTTCAGTCTCTCCCTCAGTGTCCTGACTTCTAGCCTTGACAAAGTTTATGCTTTTATATTTAAGAACGAGGAGGGTTTTTTTTCTCTCTTTCCCCTGGGTAAAGTCTTGTACAGGTATCGCTTTCTTAATTTGATTCTTTTTTTATTTTTTTTTTTTTTTTTTTGGTGGTCAGAACAGTCTTTCTCTAGTGGGGCATATTCCGAGAATAAAAAACTGAACTGCTCAAACTGAGTGTCCTTAAGACTGCAGGAGGTGATGCTCAGCAAAAGCCTGTCTGTGTGATAAGTTAATGAATTAAAATCTTTTCTACCTGTTGGTGTGTAGTATGATGCTTTAGATACAGAGGCATTTTTTAGATGTTGTGATGTCTAGACAATAGTATGACAAGCACAGGTACTAGCACTTCACTCTTACTGGTGGTATGCATATGGCTTTTGACTCCCTAGTTGATATAATGTTATGGGCCCCATGTTTTGGGCCCGTCTGAGTCTGATGAAATTTATGAATGTTGCTGAGATTGAATTCTTTGACATTCTTTCAAAGTGACCTTCAAGCATAATATTCTCTAGAAACTGATCTCCACTGACTGTATGTGCTGCACAGACAGTCTGCACTGCATCTTCATCCCTGTCTTGTTCAAAGGCACTTTTCAGCAGTTCAGCAATTCTTTGTCAAAGCCAGAAAGGACATCTGTGCCTTGATACTGAACTTGTAACACTGGGATGTACAGTAAATGTGTCCCTTTTGCCTCCATGGATGTGAGACTTCTTCATGCAACACTGATAAAAGGACAGGGCTGTACTTGAGAATTGTGATGGTGTTGTTAATTTGATTTTTATTTTTTTAAGTTAATTTTCTCTGTAAATCCATGTTGTCTTTGCTCAGTTCAGCTAAAAATTACATGTACCCGACAAGGACATGGTATGATTTCATATGTTGGTTAGTACCTTGTTAATATAATTCAGTTTGACAACTGTTTTATCACATGAAGTATACTGTATGGGATAGAAAACCGAATTTTTTGAGCTTACTCTTTTCTTACTTAAAGACTTGCTATACCACAATTCATAGGAATTCTTTCTAGTGGTGGGGAGAGGTGGATCAGAAGGAGACAAGAGAAGGGTGCCGAAGTGTGCAGCAGGTAACAAATTTTTTGGATGTCTTTTTCAGAATTAGGGATTTTATAACTGCAGACACCTTCCTCTCTCTAGTGCGTTTCTGTTCAATGAGGTTTTTTTCTCTTTCAGAATAACGTGGTTATTGAAAGTAAAGTTAGTGACGCTGCATGTATTTTCCACTCTGTTGAGCCATATAGTACCCTTGCCTTGAGGTTCTTAAAATACTTTCCAAGCGTTTAATGAATGAAGCCTGACAGCAGCCTTTGTGGCATTTCTGTTTTTGCAAAAGGGCTATAGGTACACAAAGATACATTGACTTGCTGAAGATCCCCCAAGTGGTAAAAGAGTGCATCTCCTGCCATAGGGCCAGGTGTTTGATGCATAGACCAAGTCCTGCTTTGCAGTATAATTCCTTTGCCCGGGTCGCTGGGAAAGGTGGTGTCACACTGTAGTGCGAGGGACTGAACCCAGGGGAAGACAAAGTCTTGCAGTGATATAGTGGCTGACTTGTTTAGGACTCTCTCTGTACACACACATACGCATGCATGCTGGCCCTGGCACAGTTCCCTTAGTGCTACAATGTGTCTTTTGCCGGTTTTGGTTTATTATTTTGCTTTTAAGATAGGTAACCTTAAGTTTGACCTATATTAAGCTGGATGTTTGCATAGGTGTAGATTCATTTTCAGATGCGGGGCACGTGAGAGTGGAAGTTGTCTTCACTGCCTGTCCTTGCTGCCTTGAATGTTTTGTGGGTTGGTAGGATCTAGCCTGGGTTTGCTGCGTCTTTCGTTTCCCAGCCCCTAATCCAGTTCTTCTTTTAAAAGGGTTTGTGATTTCCAGCTGATTCATACTGTTCTTCTCTCCACTATTGCCTCCTCAAAGCACAGGCCTGTTATTATAGTAGTGGCTTTCAGACCCCATCTGCAGCTGTTCAGGTCTTGACTTCTTAAATTATTATAATTTTAGTCAAACAGCAGGAGACCTGTGCTCATTTTTTCTCCTCAGAAATTAGCTGCTGAAACACTCTGAAGAGAAATGTTTTAAGAGGGTTACGTGGTTGCAATTGTGGAACCGGTGAACTTGAACCAGCTACTGGAGCTCCTCTTTCTGTTATTACACATAGCTATTATTTATCCCAGACAGAGTGGAGATCAGCTAGCCAAAGTGCAGAAAGAGATGTTTTTGTCATGACTTTCCATATTTGAAATATATTTAGAACAAAATATTTACGGGTTTTTCTTAACATGTCGTGTTAGAGTGCTGTAGTTGGTATTTCTGGAGTAGGGGAAACACGTATTTTTAACAAGCTAGTAAGCTTCAAAATGTAGTTGTAGACGTGGAATCGGCATCAAGCAGATGTATTTTAAATGGGACCGTGTAGAAATTGCCCGCTCCTCTTTGGTGAGCTGTAGAAAAAAAATGAAATTCTTGCTGTAATGATTCTGCACAAGAGGAACCTGACGCTGCAAGACCCTGCTTAAGATTGCCTTGGGGAAGTGTCTGTCCCCCTATCCAAAAACTTTCTCCATGTGATTCTCTTTGATAAATGTCTCCTGTGGACCTTTTGAACATTAACCCATGGAAGTCAAATGCCCTCTATGTCCCGGCATTCGGTAAATGATGGTAGGGAAGGATGGCTGTGAAGACGTGTGAAACTCTTACCTTCACTGCTTGGTGAAGGACTGTATCAGAGAACTTTACCGGATAATATCAGACATCAGAAGTTGCCTCACTGAAATTCAATTAAAGAGTTGGATGCCATTTGAGCATAATTGGGCCTTAAGCTTTTGAGGACGTGGGCTTAACCCCTACTCTGGCTTGCCCAGCATTTCTGTCTGGTATTTGCATGTGTTTCTTTTTGATCAAGTGAAATACAACAGAAATTTTACATCCAGTTGAAAAAGTCCATGTGAGGAAGGAGGTGCGAGGACATTTGTTTGGGCTTGAATCTTCTTTTTTTGAGTGTTACATTTTGTTGTTTGTGGGGTTTTTTTTATGCTGAGCTATATGTAAGTGTTCTGGGAATTAATCCAGTAGTCCTGGACGGTGGAATCGTTCTGAAGAATTTGGTGGAGAAGATTGTTTCCGCTTTGATGTGAAAAGCATAAGCTTTAAATAACTTCCCTTCCAAAAATGTTGTCACTCACTCCTAAATGAAGGGAAAAATACTGCGGATGTAATGAAAATAGGAAAAAAAAATCATTAATGTAACATTAGGGATTCAACTAGAACAATGCTACCTGTTATAATTCAAACTACTTAGAGAAAACCATGGAAAAGAATGCAAAACACAGTCTTGCTGTGATCGCAGGGAAAGCTGCTGTCACAGTGTTTCCATCCCAGGTATTACTCAGTCATCAGTACTTTCTCTTCTTGTAGCGTTTCAGGCTTTTATCTCATTTCACACAATTCAGCCGTGTCTTGTCCCTTTAACCTCCCTACTAGTTCATATAACTCAGTATGATTCTGCCTGGGGAAAGATTTTAATTAACAATGGGTAAAGAATAAAGGGAACAAACGGATTTTTAAAAACACTGCTTTGAGACAGGCACGTGATTTTGCATTTTGATTTTTTGTTTTATCAGGTAATATCTCCTGTTTATTTAACCGGTGTGTATAGATGTGGGTCCTACAAAACTTCAGGTTCTGTGCCTTTGCTTCTTGCACACCCAGCAATCACGCTGATGCTGGTGGGCGTCGTGGGTGTGCAAGAAGGGGCAAGAGATGAGGTCTCCCTCTGTCTCTTTTCTTAGCATTTAGCCTGTGGATTCCTAAGCAAAGGCTATCGGGAATTTTCCAGAAAAAGGTCTTGGGGCATACATAGGAAACAGGCCTCTGGGTGACGCATTTTGTAGTGGGACAGCTGTAGGAGAGTTGGGAGTGCAATTTCACATGACATGATTGCAGTGTAATGTACTATTTTTGTTCCCCTGGTCTGTATTGCCACGTCCTCTTAGAACATTTACACTGGAACTTATTTCAAGCAGCCTGTACGTAGGTTTTTTTGGAAGTACCATACTGAGATATCAAGGACAATGAAGCTGACATTGTGAGGGGTTGAATACCCTTGCAGTGTTCCACTGCTTCAAATCCTGCATGAGGCTGGGGCGGGTGTTCACCTTTCTTTTCCTAATAAAATAAACTCCTAAAGCTGCCCGTGCCCAGGGCAATTAAAATGGCGATTTTCAATGGAAGAATTTTTTGGTGTACTGACTCTGAAATTAGTGATCTCAGCTTTTGTTTTGTTCTGCAAAACCTGTAAATAAGTGGACCAGCAAAGGCAGGAGACACTGGGGGTACTGATTCAGCTGAGTATTTGAGGTGCCTTGGGTTGTCCTATGTGGCCTCTAGCTACAGCTCCCACAAGACCTGCATCTCCTACTAGACCTGTATCATACCTACTGGTCCTACGTAGATGTTTTAGATAGCCTAGGGTATCTCAAATGGCTCTTGCCATCAGTGGTTAGGCAGCTGAGGGAAACTCTGTGTTTCTTCTGTTCCTGCCGCTCAATCACTCTGATAGGCTATACTGAATTTTTTTAAAATTATTTTTAAATTTTTTTTTGAGTGGGCTAACACTGGGTCTGTGATAGTGGGTGAATCACAGTAAGGGGAATTAAGAGCTTTCCGGAGGTTGCAAAAAGGTTTTCAAGTTTTCACTTTCAATCAATTATAAATTTGTGGGATTTGTTTTGATTTCTTTCCTCTGCTATTGTTTTCCACCAGTTTAAATCTGGTCTGAAAACAAAACTTGATGGTCCCTATACAGGCAGAACACTATAGGTTTGTTCTAACACACTGCTATAAATGTGTCTGGGATGAGATCTCGAAATAAATAACTGCATTGCTTGAATATAGAAGTAAGAATATTTCCATGTTTGAATGAATAAATAAAATGAAATTTGATGCAGTCTGGGGACAGCCCATGCCAGGCTCTGTGTGCCAGTGCAGAGTGTTAATCTGTGATTCTGTGCTCATCTTTGAAAGTTTCTGTTGCTTTGGAGGGAGTCTGTAGACAGGAGCTAGTGGCTTGTGCCATCACTCTGAGTGTTATTGTATGTTGAGCTAGGAACATGCTATACATTCTTAACTAAAAGATGTTTGTCTTTATTCATGTGTTTTCATTGCCCAGCTGTACTCTTATTCTACAATATTTAAGGAAAAAATCTGATAATTCTATTCAGTAGGTCTGGTTTTGACCTTACATATACCGATTCTTACAGTGATTGTGAATCCATTGACTTCAGACACATTACTCCCGATTACACCAGGGTCATCTCATAATGAGGGGCCAAGGTATTAAATGGAAATGAACCCAATAAAGCCATCAAGCTCAGAGCTACTCTGTCCTCACATGCTTGATCTGAACAATAAGAACTGGTGATTTATAAATCATGTTGTCTGTTTGCTTCTTTGTCATTTAATTCTTTTTTCTGTTGAATAAATGAAGATGTTCTGACCTTAACTCATCCCTTGTGAATTTGTTTGAAAAAAGCAGGATAGCTGTACCCCTTAAATGTGACTCAAGCTTTTGTTCAGATTTAGTGAGTGTCATCTTATTTTTTTTAAAGGAAACACATTTCACTTGACCTCTAGGATCTGGCAGGACTTGCTGCATCCTCTTTTTCATCACTTTATCTTCGTGGCTTTTTTTTTTTTAATGTTTTTCTACATTTTCAGAAGGAAGACTGGCCAATGCACAAGCTAGAGTGTTCCGCCATGTGCGCTTTTGGGCAGAACTGGAATCCCTCAGAGACTGTGAGGCTAACGGCGAGGATCCTTGCCAAACAGGTGAGCAGGAGGCTAGACTTTGGAGGTACTCTGGGTGCCAGGGAAGGCAGGAAAATGAAAACTGATGGACAGTAACTGTCCCTGCAAAGCACATACATACTAGCTTCCTGTGTACAGACGGGTGTAATATAGAGCATGAGCAGCTGAACGAACTGACCATCAGATCACCGCAGCAGTGCCAGGGCCACCATAGTCCAGCTGGAGGATTTCAGGGGAAGATGGCAAAAGGCTAGTGAGGTTTTAAGCTGTGTAGCTGTAACTTATGGTCAAGGTACTGTTGAACAGAGTCTGGAAAAGTTTACTGACAGTTTCACAATGTGCATGGTGTTTCAGCCTCCATTCTGGTAGATTGGAGCTCTTGGTTAGATGTGTGGGCTAGCACCAAGGCCGCGTTGGTGAAGAAAAAGAAGAATGAGACTTGGTACATGTGGTTAAATTCTGAGGAATGGTCCTAGTGTTGCGTGTCTGCAGACACTGACAACTTCATGAAGCAGTTGCTAGTTGTACTATTTTTCAGCTGTAACTGCGTAGCATTGTGTAGTATGTAACTCCCAGTACATTTGTGAGTCAGGAACACCTCTGAGGTATTCAGGTTTAAATGTTTATGATTACTGGAGTTAACTGGTGAAAAACAGAGATTGAGAGAGAAATCTCAGGCCCTTGGTCTTTGGAGAAAAAGAATATTATTATTATTATTAAGGAAATAAGATTGCGATGTCAACCTCCAGTTCAGTGTTCCCTAACTATGTGGATACTGAGGATAACGCAAGTGCTTACAGGGAGGTGAGAGGATTCATGAGTTTCAGGGTTGTTATGCTGTGTATCTTTGTAGAGCTCTAAACTCTCTCCGCAAAAACAAATCCTCTTTGAAGCATATTTGTGTGATTGAGGTCTGCTTATGTGACAAGGGCAACCTGGATACTGTATGTAGTGAGGATTTTGGTGGCCTGCTGGGAAGGTAGCTGCATACTTGCTCTGTGTGTAGATGTGTGTGTGAATGTATTTGTGTGTGACTTAATTAAAGCGTGGTTTAGTGGTGATCTACAAACAAAATCGAATGTTTAATGACAAAAAGTCATTGGAATAAATTTGTGCTTTTATCGCTTACAGGGAGGGGGGAGAACGCTACATGTCATATAAAAGCTAAATATGCAAACCATAGTCCCTGAACCTCAGCTGCTGGGCCACCTGCAAAGCCATATTTAATGGCCAAGATTACAAAGAAGTGGCCTTAGGCCAACAATGGAGCATTGCTTTTGAACTCTGTCAACAGTCAGTTTATTCACTTTCCTCAAAGCAAAGCCTGTCTCCTGCCTGCTTGCTATTGTTAGCAGCTTTCTGGGTGTCTAGAACAAAGCAAATGACATATTTAAAGTACTGTTCAGTTTATGTATATAAATTTGATAGGAGTTAATCTTTGGCTGCCTAATTTGGTGCAGAGAGAGTATTTCTATGGCTTTACTAAGGGTACTCAATTTAACTCATTGCTGTTCATCAACTTCTATAAATTCCATACAGTGTGGATTTGGGTTTGTTTTACAGATGGGAGTTCCTAGCTTATGAATGAGTAGACAAAACTGCCTACTTAAAACATTAAAATATTTTCTTGTTGTTTTTTTCCCCGTATTGCTAGAAAACTCACCCTGGAAGAACACAGTCAGAGAAACTGCTTGCTGTAAAAGAGTTTGAATCGCGTAAGTAAAAAATGCTTGCAGGTAAACAGAGGCAGTTATCTATATTCATGATTTGCTTTACCCCCTGGCCCCCCTCCATCAAAACCTTTTAGAGCATCCCACTCCTGTTGGAGGAAGGGAGTAAACAAAGAGAATTGTAGTTCCTCTTTTTTTGAAAGTGCAGTGCTCTTATTTCTTTCTTTCTTTCTTTTTTTTTTTCCTTGGTCACTTGTCGGGGCTGTGAAACAAGGGTGAAAACCTAGACAGAATTAATTATGTAGCATACATCCATCTCATGGCTTTTCTGGTACTGTAGTGTCTTTTGAGAATTGTAATGCTGTAAAATTAAAATAGCTGGTATTTGTTACCAGGAGGCATAAAACCAGAGACAGCACAGTTGCTTGATGGTGACAGTGACTAAGGGGCTAATTGCAGAACCCTCTGGACTGTGCTTCAGTATCTGTCACTGCCAGTCAAATCTGACATGTTATATATGATTGTGTTGAAATTCCATGTCCTAAATGCTCCAAAATAATCCAAGGAAGGAGATGAGGCAATGGCTTGCTTTTAACTGGAAGGCTACTGTTTACGTCCGGTGAGGCAGAGTTAGAAATTGAGCAACTAGGGCACTAGTAACCATCCTGGCATAGTTTTCACCGGTCTGTCGTTTCTCTTTCTTGGTGCTGGGGGTAATATACAAGGAGACAATAGGTTTGTATATTCACATTTCTCTGATGGTTTCCAAAACCCTTTATAAAATGCTGAATAAATGCAGTCATTGCTAGGACTTGAGGTAGCAGAGTAACGAAGCATAGCAAGATTACAGTCTTATTTGCTTCCTGGACAAAAGCTCCTGTCACAGCTGTTGGAACAACTAGGGAAATAAGGGGGCAAAATACAAACATTTGACTTTGCCTAAGGCAAGGATAATTTTTACAGGTAGGTTAGTAGGACTGAGGTTGAGGAGGATGGGTAAGTGCTGAAGTAATTTCTGTATATTCTTCTGCATTGCAGCTTGTCTTCAATAATTTACTAATTTGGGAGCTAAAAGGCTGAAATGATTTTCTGTTGCAATGTCCCCCTTGTCCTCTAGGAGCCCTTGTTTCATTTCTGGTTTTGTTCGTAAGAACCCCTTGTTCCTTCTGCCTTGTTGACTCTTCATCTCTTAGCACACTTTTGCCATCTTCAGCAGTTGCCTTACTCTTTGCTACACTCTGCACAGGAGAGGAAAAGGCACCTGGCTGTCAGTTGGAAGCGCAAAATTTTTTATTTCTGATTTGTCCTAATTCTCATCAAATTGTCCCATTTCATTTTCCTCAGTATTTTTTGTGACTCTGCTGTCATTCACATCTGCTCTTACAAATCATTTCCCACTCCTTCCACTGTTCTGCAGCCTTTTCTCTTCCTGCATGTTTTTCTCTCCACTATTATTTTGATTTGGAGAGGGGAAACTGGCGAGTTGCTGGCTCTCCTAGAGCAGGATTGAGCTGGTGACACTGCCGCTGTGAGGGAGAGGATTAGGAAAAAAACCTTCCGACACTGCTCTTGAGGAGAGAGAAGGGACCAGGAATATATGGTCAATAACCTAGCTTACTCTGCATGGACCAGGCAAAAGATGATTCAGTGGCCACAGCTTTGGCTAGAACCTGTTGTGGGCCTGAGGGTAAATCTCTGAACAAACCCATAAGGGAATACGCTTGGCAGGTGTGCCAGGACACTTCCACTGATGTTCCTGCTTTCTTCTATTATCCTCAGATATCTGCAGGTTAAATGCACCTCTGTTGATGGTCACCCTCCAGCCCATGGAGACATGGGCATTCTCAGGTAGCTCATAAGGTTGTGTTAGACAGCTGAGGATAGCTACGCACAACTGATAGGCTTCTAGAGGGCCAGGGCTGGCTGGTCTGTTTGCTAGGGTTAACAAACGCATTTTAAACACTGTAACCCTTCTCCCAAGAAAGGGCAATTAGTGTCCAATTACCTGCTAATGTAAAGATGTTAGAAAATGCTTTTAATCCTGCGTGTTCTTGTAGTGCATGTGTGGCTTTGGCAGAAGCAGCATTACGTTTATGGAAGAACAGACACTTCTTGCAGTACTTCCAAGTAGCTGTTCCTTGAGGGGTTTCTGTTTAAGTCTGAGCCTGTTCTAACCTAAGTCTAGCTGCAGTTCATGCGGGAGTGTTCCTGTTACTGAAATGGAATGTATTCTTTGTCCACAGACCTTGACAAACTAGACAATGAAAAGAGAGAGCTGATTCAGAACGACATTGCTGCTCTTCATCACTTTTACTCAAAGCACTTGGAGTACCCTGACAATGCTGCCCTTGTAGTTCTCTTTGCACAAGTAAGTTGGCTAGAGCACAGCCTGCTTAGGTGGATAGTGCTGTAGGATTTTAGCCTTTGTGAAAGGAGAAAAATGGAAAAACGGCAATAGAATTGGTAGCTCTTTGCTTATCTTAGGGAGAGCTGAGTGTGGTTGATGGAGAAGATCCGCTTCCTTGACCAGAAGTGGCTAAACATGCCCCATTTCAGTAGTGAGGGGAGAGACTCTTGTCTGCAGACTTTCTATGAGGTGCTTCTCAAACACTGAAGAAAAGGGGAAACAGCCTGTATTAGACCCTGTCGAGTTAGGCTTCTTGTGGGCCAAGCATAGTGCAGCTGTTGTTGGACTTCTGTAGAAGGCTGCTGGTTTGAGACCCTACAGAGGCAAAACCTTCATTCAGGCTTCAAACTTGTGGAAATCCTTGCTGGTCAGGTCACCATTGTGTTTGACCTTCACAGGAAGTAAACTTCAGAGAAGTAGAAAGAGCCGTCTGAAACTTTTATCTTGTGTGTGGCTTTTAAATGCAGTCAGGTAGTTTGGTCATCTGGAGAGATGAAGGAAAGGCAGGATGTCTTGTTAGATAACTTCTGAAATGTGTCACCTCTTTTTTTCTCACCTGCTTTTCATACGCATCTAGATTGAATGTATTGTAGTGGATGGAATAACACACCAGTGGAATGCTGAAAGATCCATTTTCTTCTTTTGCCTCCTGTACTTCAAAATAAGCTGGTTTTAAACTTAAACGTCCGAGTAAAAAGTTTAATTTTTTTTGAGATCGGGGCAAATGTTGGCTGTTGTGATGAAAGCTGAGATGGCAATACCCTGGTTGGTAGAGCTGGGCATCTACCAACAAGGAGGCATGGTTACTATTACCTTAGTACAGAGGTACTGTTATTTTGTAGGGGAATGATTCTTTAGCATGTTTAGCATCTGCTCATCATCCATTGTGTTGTTTCTAATTATACATTTCCCTTCAATGAAAAGTTTTTTTTCTGTTTTGAAGACTTTACAATTTATATTTGTCTGAGGGACATCAGTACATCCTGTTTCTTGTGGTGTTTCTGAATGTTTTTGTTAGATGTTAGAATCCCCAAAGATTATATTATTTTGGCTATAATGACTTTTGCTTCATGTCCTGTCCTGGACCAGCTCCACCAGATAACTGACTTCTGTGGACTGCTGACTCCTAGATCTGATATTCCATCCAGTCTTCTCTATAGATGACTAATGTCATCCTTAGGTGTCACCTTAAGCTTCTCCTGATAATCAGGCAACTATCTGTCGCTGTGGACATTGCAATTTTTTTGAACTAAATTCTCCAAAGGTCATCTGGATGCTCCTCAGAAGTATTTTACAGGACACAACCTTTTGAGGTGTTAGCTCCAGCGTAAATCTTTCTAGAAGAAGGGGAGGCATGTCTGTACTTGATATGTACAAACTTGTTTCCTAATAATTAGTTAACTTGACCTAAAACCGATACTATGGATATGCTGCTGCTCCTTTGTTTTGCTTCAACACTTTCTCTGGCCTCATGTTGTCTGCTTTGCTTCTCCATTCGGCATTTTTTCTCCCTGTGGCTTAGGGCAGTCGTTTGGGACTTGGATACCTCTGACTCCTTGCTCACTGCTTTTGTGGGCTTTGTCTGATGTTTCTTACTCAACACAGCTAAGGTGTAATTGGTCCTTTTGAGTGGAGCAAAGATTTTTGTACAAACCATCCTTGCCTCTCATTGCGCTCTTCCCCAGCTGTTGGTATCATTCTACTCTCTTTTGTCCCTGCAGAACATAGCTCTTGAGGCTGGTGCTCTTCCTCCTCAGTCTCACCTTGTCATACTCTTCAGACAGTTCCTCTCTTGTCTCAAGTTCCAGCATCTCATCCTTTCCTTGAAGACCTTGCATAATTTTGTGCCTCCCTTTGCACGTTCTGTTTTCCACCATTGGGAACAACCCTGAGCTCTATTTTTCTTGCTGTTGTCTTTTTGCTCCCTCCACATTGCCTTTTTTAGTCATGCATTCATCTGGTGAAACCAGTGGTATCTCATCCCTTCTAATTCTTCCTCTTGTGTTATTTTTGGTATGATGCATTCAAGAAGTGTGTTGTCTCTGGC
Source organism: Pygoscelis adeliae (assembly GCF_000699105.1). NCBI lineage: Eukaryota > Metazoa > Chordata > Aves > Sphenisciformes > Spheniscidae > Pygoscelis > Pygoscelis adeliae. The sequence goes on from NW_008825306.1 coordinate 3,103,596, forward strand.
TTTGTGGAGGGGAGTTGATGATAACTCACTACATATTTTTAAATATTTCCCTGTGATTCAGAAGCATCAAGCTGTTCTTCATGTCAGCCTCTGTAGCCTTATGTTCTTACTTGCTGTTGATATAATCTTTCCCTTCTATTGTTTTTGTATTCAGCAATTACATTTTGATTTTGGTTCAGGTATGCTCATACGTTGGCTAGTGCAGTAGCATGCTCATCTTGAGAGACAGGGAGCCTTTGGATGCTACCTTGCTAAAAATAGCAGGATAAAGATCAAAGAAAGATAGCAAAGATACCGGTGAGTGAATCAGAGAAACAGGACGCTTTTCCTTAATTGTGAACTCATCCTGAACAGTTCATACTTGAGGAGTGGCTTTGGGAAGTATTTGTATATTTCTAAAACCCAAACCGAGCTGCATTCCGGCTTGTGGGCCATATCATCGTTGGTAGTGTTTGTTGTCAACTCTTGCCCTTCCAGAACAAATACTTACACTGTACTTGATTGACTGTTCCTGTGCCCGTTGTAGCTTCACCTGGACTTGGCCACGTGACGGTAGTTGTTTTAGTGCTTTTCTGGCACTTCTGTGAACATTTTGATGACTGTAGGGAGATGTTGGTGAATGTGGGGAGGGTTCTCTTTATGTTGGCATGTATGTGACTCACAGTGAAAGTGGAATAAAGTACTTGACTGAGGTGCATTTTGGTCACTTAAAGTCACACAAACCACATGAAACAAAGCTGAAACTCCTGTAAGATTCCCTTGTTTAGTGAGAATAAAAGAGGGAGAAAATATTAAAACCTACTTGAATCTGTTCTGTAAGAAAGATTTGTGAACAAGCTCTTTTGATCCTGTGTCTGTTTAAATTAGGAATACACTTCCTCTCATACTCTGTCCTTTTTCTGTTCCCTCCTATTCTATGTCTTTATTAGGTTCAAGTCTTTCTCACTGCCTTTTTTGTTCTTTATATGTGTTTAGCTGTAGCTGATATGTGCAACCCTTGATGACAGATGTCACTGTGGCAAGTCTCTGTAACATATGCTCCATTAGAGCTCTGTACAGCCTCGGCCCGGCTGAGTTTGCTGCTGTTCATCCCTACATTGCTCCTTGTGTGCGTAGTTCTGCTTTGGCCCTTTACCTGTCATGGCCAAATGAACGCTCTTTGCCCTGTCAGTGTCAGACTTTTTTTCATGTTGGAAA
>NW_008825306.1:3104835-3113289 GCF_000699105.1 Pygoscelis adeliae
CCATTTCTCTTGGTTGGCTTTCCAAGAAGCAATCCCCTAGATGTTGTGTCCTGAGCAGGTGCAAGTGTTGGACTGTCAGTTCTTTAGTGTCCTGCACATTCCTTCGGATAGGGACTTTGTCCTCCCTTCACTTTTTGAGATGTCCTGTAGCTCCCTGTGAGTACTGGTCAGGTGGAAAGAAAATTGTAAGCAAATTACTGCAGTTGACTTCAAAGTATGACGTGAGATGTGAGTGTGGAGTACTTAGCCGACGAGAAGCTGATCTAGTCCCTTTCTCTTTTTCCTTAGGTTAATTGTAATGGCTTCACAATTGAAGATGAAGAACTCTCTCATTTGGGATCAGCCATATTTCCTGAGTAGGTTGATTTTAATAGTTTTAAAAATAGAATTAACTTACTTAAAAACAAACAAAGGTTCTTGCACATGTGTGGAAGTAGATCTCTATTGAAAGAAATTTAAACACTTAGTTTGTTTTGTTTTAAATATCTTTAATTAGCTAATAAAATGTGGCCAATGATTTGCAGCAGGTTTTTTTTTTTTTAAATCTGGTAATTGTAAAATTGCACTTGTAGCTTGTTTTGAAGCCTAGATTGCGAACTGTGTGCAGGTTCGTAGGAAACACTTGGCTAGCAGGTTCTGGACAGGGACATCTTACAACGATCAAAGCGAAATGAAAAGGATTGCAGGTGACTTGCTCTATTCACAACTTTATGTTTTGGCTGGCTATAATCCTTCACCTGGTGTTCTCTGAACAACATCCCTTCTACCTTTGTTCCTTTGCAAACAGTAAATCCCTTTCATAAGTTCTTTCGGCCTCCTCAGATGTTTTAAAAACTGCGATGCTTTATGTTGCTATGACAGTGGAAAAAATATGTACAAGTTTCTTAGCTTTACAGGTAAACTGCAGATTTTAAGCGTTAACGGCAGTTTGCGGACCGGCGAGCACAGCTCTCTTTAAGGCTGAGGAACATTTCTTCCATCTATGTCTGTCCTTCCCACTTCATGTTGTAGCAAAGGAGGATATTTTCTGCCCCTGTTCTTTGCAAACCCTGTACTGAAAGTATTATCACTGTCTGCTTAGGTTGACTTCCTTGTGAGGCATAAATTACTAGTATCTTGTCTACGTCGAAGTAATCCGAAAGTTACAGATGCCCAATTAAAGCAGGACCTGAGTTTGCTAAGTGCTGCATACAGACAGTGGTAGATAGCACTTGCTTCACAGATTCTCATTCTTCAGGCAGGTCTGTCTGAAGTCCATATCCTTGATCTACAGATTGGAAATTAAGGCCTTGAAATGCCCAGGGTCAGAGTCATGGTGGAGAGAGGAGAGTATTAAACCAGGGTGTTCTGGAAACATGTCCAACACCATCCTTTGTTTGTAAAAGCTCAGCGTGCAAGAGCCAGATCTTTCCTACTTAACAGTTCTGCCTGTGAACTAAAAAGACTGAAGAGACAATCATTATTTTGGTAGATTGGAAGAGAAAAAATTAAAATTATACATTTTATCTCAAGCAGCAAATTGCACTTTCTCCAAGCTTGGTAGTAAGGGGGAGTACTTTTCTCCAGTGGTCCAAGTTTTTGTGTAAGTCATGTGCTTGTGTAACAGACAGAGGTCTCTTCCCTCCCACTTCAAACATGGAGGCCATTTACGTTTGCACAGAAGCCAGCTAAAATTTTAACTCCCATCTTAAGTTGTGATGCAGCAAATTACTTTTGTTTTCCTGTATTTGCTTGTTTCCTTTAGGTTAAATGTTTCTCTTTCTTTCTCTTCTGAGGAAAATAGTCTATCATAGGTAGCTAAACAGGATGTTGATAGTTAAGCTATGTGAACACCCCTGTCAGCTGTCCCGTAGCACTATAAGAATGGGAAAATAACAACTTGCCTAGTCCTGCAATAATAGGATTTAAAAAATTTTATGATTCATTAGCACAGCCATTCTCCATATCATTAGAATGAATCATAGAATCATAGAATAACACTACAACAGATTTTCCCAAGGTTATCTTCATGTTAAGCCTCAGAATAAAAAATTTACAGAGAGAGACTGACTCAATCTTTCAAACTTACTTGTTTTGTGAAGTGGTGCTTAACTTTTTGCCTGTTGCTTTTGATGGTGGTGGGGAAAAGGTTTACTTTTCTACTTTTACAGTGTTGCATTGATGAACCATAGCTGTTGCCCAAATGTGATTGTAACTTACAAGGGGACCTTGGCTGAAGTCAGAGCTGTTAAAGAGATTGAGCCTGGAGAAGAGGTAAATGCACTGTGTTTGAATGTACTCTGTGCACGTGCATCCTGAAAGTAGGATCCATTCTGCTTTTCAGGATTCATTTCAATTAGATGACAGTTTAATAATGGGGAAGGATCTCTTGTTTCTCAGAGAAGTGTAAGATGTTGCTTTGGAAAAGTTGGGGTGCCTCTGGAGGGCTGAAGCGGTTCTCGGAGGCAGTATCCTATTTTGTGCTGAAACAAGGGAAGAGCACCTGCAGCAGTCACTGCGTATCTGCCAGCCTCTGTCTCAGTTTACCCATCTGCAAAATGAGGCTGAGTTTACTGATGTTTGGCTGGTGCTTTGAAATTCCAGGATCAAAGCGAATTATTACTGCTATAATATTTCCCAGTATAATAGTAATGTATTGAAATTGAAGCCAGAATAAACAAGGTAAACGGGTACAGATAAGTCCTCTAACTTCTGTTTGGACAGAGCATCCACAAAACACGGGACTCAGTCATATCACCTCAGCAGCCTTTGGCTGGGAAGTCACGGAGGAACAACCGTGTGTTTTTAGGTGGAGCGAAGCTGAACAGCGATGGATAAAATTCTGTGAAATTGAATAAGTCTCTGGGTTTACTTTGAAACTTTCTCAATCAAATAATGAACTTGGCAGGGAGTCTTCAGCAGCAAAGCTGCTTTTTGCTTTAAAAAAAAAAGAAGAAAGATGTTAAACAGAGTTGAGGAGGATGTTCAAATATCTGCAAGGGATGAAGATACGGAACATTTTCTCTGGGGATGGAGTTTGCCTAGAGTTTCAATGTCTCGTTTGTTAATGTTGATTTAGCGGGCAAAGTTAATGCTGATCAAAATAAGTTCGGATTTGATTTTGATAACTCCTACCACTTTCTGAAGTACGTGATACCAGTTTTGAAGAAAGGGAGAGAGGTTATTTTTGTAGAATATAGCTGTTCACCATTGTGAACAAAGCGAGTTTAGTTGCTGGAGCCAAGGGTGAATGACTCAGGTGAGCAACTTCTTTTTATGCCATTTACTAACGATGATTTGTCTGTGATGTTGGCAGTCACTACAAATGCATTGTGGTAATGGACAAGGACTGATCTTGGTTTCGGAATTTTACTGTGGAATCCCGGACATTTCAGCATTTTTGGGGAGGGCTTACTGTGAGCGGTAGAGATGTGGAGTATTTACCTTGCTTGGCATCTTCTTTTGATTGAGTTGTGTCTTAGAAGCTGCATCAGTTCTCCAGGACCTCATGGCTTTTGCGCATTTGCTTTTCTGACACTTAAGAATTTTACAAATGTGAGCTCGTGGTTTTGCTTGGGCTCTGTGCAGTCTTACGGCCTGTGTCTCCATCTTCAGGTTCAATGTAGCCATTGCATCGCAACATTTTTAAAGTTTTTGCTGTAAATGGAACTCCTGCATTTTGCATGCTTTGAAAATAGGGAAGGGAGGAGAGGAGTGTGAGGGAAAGTGTGAGATCACCCAGAGTAAAAAGAAGAACATGTACTGTATGAAATTACAAGTACATTTTACTTTAAAGAAGAAAGAAACCTTGAGCACAAAGACTGAGCAAAACATTTCAAACAACTGTAAGTGAGGAAATGGAACTAAAACTGTTCCTTGGTCTGCAAAATGATCAACTGCGCTGTGCATATGACATGTTTCTTGGGGGAGATCTCATTTTAAAAACAGAGCATTAAAGCTAGTTGCAGGGGTTCTTTTCTGAAGACCATTGAAGTAGAGGAAAACTTAAGAATAGTGTATGTGAAGGGCTTTTAAAATGTTCAAAAGCAGGTTTTCTTCGCTTTAAATTTTTGCTGCTGAAGTAAATCTGATATTCATTCTCCTAGAACTGGAGCACTGGGCCTCTCTTCTTTTCAGAGATCTAAAGGTCTTGTCCTAAGTTTCTAAAGCTACTAGTGACTGCTGTTGCCCCAATTTTTGTAGCTTTTCAGGAAGAAAAATTTGAGATTCCAGCCTCCAAAAAACCAGGCCACTGTAATTTATCCTAGGCTGGATACCTGAAATCATTATTTTACTTCTGAAAAGTAGGCATCTCTTTGTAGTCTGACAGGAGCCTGAGATTTATGCTGTGATAGTTTCCTTATCCACACCTGAATCTTGCTGTCCTGGGTTTAAGCCAGGGTAATATTTGAGGGAAATTCCATAATTAATAGGAAAGGAAACACTTCTCTGTCAGATTGCATTCACAAATGGCAACTCCTGATGCTGCTGAGAGGCTTGGAATGTGAGGGAAGAGGCAGGTGATGTGGCTGCAGGGATCCACAAGCTGCATGAATTTGTAGTCACTATACTGCGTATACCAGAACTGGTAGTGATAAATATGTATAGTTACACTGCTTTTCACTGACTGCTGTGCTTTTACCGTATAGGTTTTTACCAGCTATATTGACCTATTGTATCCCACAGAAGACAGAAATGATCGGTTAAGAGACTCGTATTTCTTTAACTGTGATTGCAGGGAGTGCATTACAAAAGAAAAGGTAATAAAATTGGTGTGAAATATGCTTCTGACTGTCAAGGCACCTACCCAGGTCCTTAGGTGTAGTATTGTATCTGGTTTAATTAAATTTTGGAAAGGAGGATAATGGAGGGAGGGGGGTGGTTTTGTTTTTCTGTCTGGAAGACTTTCTGAAAAACATATCAGGAAATTTCCTGGTAGCTGCCTATTTAAAGATGAGCTACAAAGCAAAGATGAAAACTTTGTTAAAAGTTGAAAATTATACTGTGTCTACGCTACCTGGCCAAAAGAATTTAGCTCAGAACTCCATTTTTGTAACTGCATGTTTTCTACCAACTCCCAGCAGTCAGTCTTGCTTGAGGCGTTTCTGGGGTCCTGTTCTGGGATAGAGTTCTGCTGCAGTTCCTCGTTGGGGCATCTCAGTCAATTCTAGGTGATGTCGTATGACATTGCTGGACGGTTTGGAGACCCAGCAGAATCTGCAAAACAAGCTTTCCTGGTGCCATCACCTGGTGCCCTTCAAAGGACAAAGGCAGACATCCAGACAGTGTTCCGTAAAACAAGGTGTTTGTTATTTTGAACAAAAGCACTTACGGGGGGTGGAAAAAGGCACCCAAACCCAGCAGATACTGAAACAACTGTGCCTGTCCTACTAATTGTTTACTTATCCTTCAGTGGAGGTCCTAGAAGACTCGAGCTTCGTGTGGCTCATCTGTCATTCCAGTCAAGATCAGTCTGGCTGGCATAATCTGATCCTTAAGTTCTAGATTATTTTTCCCCCCATTTTCGCAAAGGTGTCCTTTTAAGAGCTGCTTTCCAAACTGACCAGACAACCATCTCCTTCCTCTAAACGGTGTTGTCTTTTGTAACTTTTTTCCCAAATAGTACCCAATATTCTTGTTTGAGGCCATTCTGTTGATACCATAGTTGTGTTTTTCCCCACCGTTACCTTGATAATTTTGCCACTGAGTTTAATCAAGGCCAGGATTTCATCTGTCATTTCCAACAACATGCTACTCTTGGAATCACCTGTCAGTCAGCCTCCTTCAGATCTGGGAAGAGTCCCCTATAGCCCTCACAGCTGGCAGATGAAATAATAAAGGAAGAAGGACTCTAGCAACAACGTGAGGCTTAAGCAGCAAAAGGTGTCTCCAGGTTGCAGCTGACTGTTCATGAAGTAGTAAGTTAGATAGAAAGATAAGAGTAAGTGGAGCTGTCCAGCAGAAATAACACAATATGTGGAAACGTTGTTTTGTCTGCAGATACAAAGGATCCTTTTCCGTATTTAATATCATCTCGTTTTCCACTGAGCTATCACATGGTGGTAGGCCTAAGGTATTTGGGCTTTTCTAGCCTTAAAACTAAATTTGTTTTAATCCCTAATCTCTCGGAAGCAGTGAAATTTCCTATGTAAAACTGCTTTCATCACAAAATCGAAAAGCTCTTGGATCTTTCAAAAGAAAGGGACTTCATGGAAGTAGAGAATGGCAGATGACTGGAAGGTGCAGAGGATTCTAGGATTCCCAGCCAAGGCTTTAGAGAAAAATTGCAGGTGCACATTCTACCTTTGTTTTTACATTCTTTGAAGAGCTTAAGTTCCCATCTGTGTCTTTTTATTAGAGTAATTTTGTGTAGCAGGTGCCTCTTTATTTGTAGGGCTTGGAACCTGTATTTATAACGTCCATTGTGTTTCCTTCAGGATAAAGAGAAACTGGAAATCCGCAAGCTGAATGATCCTCCATCAGCAGAGACGGTAGGGGACATGATCAAATATGCCAGGAACGTGATTGAGGAATTCAGGCGAGCCAAACACTACAAATATATCCTTTGTCTCACCCTGGCTCCACTGGCTTGGTGTGTGACCTAAAAAACTTACCTGCTGGATTGCTTCAGAAGTACCTGCAGGAGAAATACTATGACCATTAGAAGTTAAACATACCTCTGTCCTCTTTGTGTCTGAAGAGTTGTCCCTGGAGGCAAGGGGCAGTTTAACCTTGCAGGTGCTGTGGGATTGTGAGACCCTGTGTTTGTTCCTGCCTGTGCAGCTCTCAGTTTCTAAGAGTGCAGCATACGGCTGTCTCCAACGCAACAAGCCAGAGACTAGAGTGAGCATAGGTGTGTGCATGTGTTAGTCTACTGTAATACTGCCCGCTTTTGAGAGACTGCAGCTACTGCTGATGGTCACAAGCCCACCTGTTGTAACAGTGGTGCGATGCAGACAAAAACGCAAGATTCATTGGGCCAGAAGCAAACCAGGCTACCTCATGCCTGATTCAGTACCCACTGCGTGGGGAATTTCACTCCCCCTTCTTCTGACACATTGCTGGTGTGGTGGTGATTCAGGAAAGCTGCTTTTTTTGCTGCTTTTTAAATCTGAAAGCTAGTTTTGTAGAATATCTGAGTAGGAGGGGGAATAATCTCGTGAGCAGAATACCTTTCAAAGTAGCTCTGGGGTTGTCGCATAGGTGCTTTGATGCGGTTTGAGAGAAAAGAGGACTTCTCAGAACCATTCTGAACAAGTTTAAGTCAGTTCTTCTTTGGCATTACCAGGTAGTTGTCTAATCACAGACCATTTATTTATTGGGTTCCTTGACTTCTTCATACCTCCTGGTGAATTACTGGAGATCTGTGAACTTAGCCTGGACAAGATGGGTGCAGTGTTTGAAGACAGTAATGTTTATATGTTACATATGATGTACCAGGCCATGGGTGTCTGTCTCTACATGCAGGACTGGGAAGGTGCACTGCGTTACGGGCAAAAAATTATCAGACCATACAGGTAAATATGAGACTCTTTTTTTTTTTTTTTTTTTTTTTTTTTTAGTGCTCTAATTCAGTAATCTGAATAATTAAGACAAGTTTGGGCAGAGATCACTTCTCTCAGTACATATTGTATAAACACGCTACCCATGTCATCACTACTCAAAAAGGAATGTTTAAATGCTGGGACAGATGTTGTTACTGTCAAAATGTGACCTGTGATATATAGCAATAAGGTGACTCTGAAATCCTTGCTTTGAGTTCTCAAAATAAGTGTGTACCACCTTGGATACTGTGCTAGTTCTGTTTAGCTAGATAAATACTGTATTTTTTAATATCCTAATACTTTACTAAAGCAGAGCTTCGAAGTGCATCTGCAGTCAGTATTTTGTATAAGGTAACGGAGGCAAAGCCCGCTGTTGCTGTTAACCTCCCGCCCTCTCCCGATCCTTTCTCTCTGCAGTAGCACAGCGGTCACGGTTGCAGGAGAGCAGAGCCCTGTCCCAGGGCTGGGGCTGAGCAGCAGAGGGAGCTGGAGCCGGGCTCAGCGCTCGGAGGCTGTGGGTGCCCTGATGTCCCTCATCTCCACTGTCCTAGAGCTGGAGGCGTGGGAGAATGTGCAGGCTGAAGGCCTGTGTGGGGCAAGGCAGCACGCAGCCTCTGCAGGAAAAAATTAATACTCTCTCCGATTAAATTTTTGTGTTTTTACAGTAGTAGTGATCTCGTTCATTAGAGCCAGCCCGTTATGCACTGTATCTGATCCTGCCGTGGATCTCCCAAGCAGATTCTCATCTTGAGATGTGACTTTCTTGCCAGCTGGGGGGAGCACAAGTAAAGCTCCCCCTTTGGAGCAGATGCCAACGTAAAGTCACAGATCACTTGGCAGAGAGCAGCGATACGAAGAAGGAGCCAACATTTCCCCCCTGGGGGCTCAGTACTATTTATCTTCCCTGGGACTTGCCCAGCTCCTCTGGCTC
>NW_008825306.1:3113350-3121108 GCF_000699105.1 Pygoscelis adeliae
TGTGTGCGAGTACAGAATGGCATGTGCGCTGTACGCGCTGCTGAGGGCCCCTCGCTTTCCATTAAAGACCAACTATTGTGGAATAGGCAGAGTTACTTCTGCGGGTGTAGGGTGGCTCCAAAAACTCATAACAATGCAGTCTCTTTCTGTGGCTGGCTAGATTAAAACTAGTGGCAGAAAGTCATTGCCATCTGACAGCTGTTTGGAGGCATATGGTAGTTTCAATTCCCAATTGTCAGGCGTCCCCATCCCAGAAACAATTGGCACTGACTCTTGGCAGTCATGGCAGAGGGGATGAGCGGTGAATGGGCAGGGGCAACGAGAGGCAGCTTCTTGCCCCCTGAGAGGGGGCTGGGGGCTGGGAAAATGCTATGAAACTGCCAGGTTTGATAAAGCTGAATTTCTTTCTCTCTTGCAGTAAACATTATCCCTCCTACTCGCTGAATGTTGCCTCCATGTGGCTGAAATTGGGGAGGCTGTATATGGCGCTGGAGAACAGAACGGCTGGAGTTAAAGCCCTGAAGAGGGTATTTATTTCCTGGTTTCTTCATTAATAATACCAGTTCAGGCGTGGGATCATTGAAACGCTACGTGCTTCTCTGTCAGTAAGCCTGGCTTGGTAGGAAATGCACCATGTGTTAATATATTTGGTTACTGGATTTTTGGCTCAGTTTCGATTTTTCCAAAGATGCAGTATAGGTCTGTTCTCGCATACAAGGGGTCTTACATTTTCACGGTGGGCTTCTAGTGCGGCAGCTGGAGTGAGCATTATGCTTAAACATTTGCTATATGTTCTTCACTGAGCTAGAGCTGTACTAGTGTAGACGAAGCAGAACTCTAGCTTCTCCTCACTTGCTAGGTAAGGACAGAAAAAATGCTTGGCTCTTAGTGTGGCACACAGTGTTTCATTGAAGTCTGTGATTTCTATATCCAAGTTAAACTAGGCATGCTTTTGGTGGTTATTTGTTCTGGAACCAATTGATTTTTAAGTAGGGAAGGGAATTCAATGCATATGGTAATGCTGAAATTGGCAAATACAGCATTTGGTTTTACATTTTTCTTCACCCCTTTTTATTAGTCTGTTCCTTATTCTTTAGGGTTTTTTTAATTCTTCTCTTTTTTATTAGTCGGAACCATATTTCTTGACTTTCTTCCCCTATTGTTGTTGGACAGAAGTTTATTTTAGTTTCTTAAGCATCAGTGACTACTGTAGCATATAATGACTCGGTGTGGAATGTCACGATTTTTTTTTTTTCTTCCTTTTTAGATGCTGGCAAGTTTTTAGCCAGCAATAACAGAGCCGTCCAGCCATGGTGAAAGATACTGCAAGAATATATGCTCTAAAATTTAGCTGTTACCTAGTTTAAAATTAGCATACATTTTTTTTCCTTCGCTGTGGTGTTAAAGCTTTGACTAAAACTGGGATGTGTGCCAGTAGGAACATGGGATGGGGGGTTGGGAACCATAGGTAGATTTGTTGGCGTAGTTAGCTTCCTAACCCAAACACTTTCTAATGACTCACTTCCAAAAGCTGCCTACAGGAACTGCCCAAAGTTATCCCAGCCCCTGATGTTTGGGATTTAGCGGAAAAACAAACCCATTGTTTTCTGTCAGTTTGCAAGCAGCTCGTCCAGAAGACCCTCCTTTCTTCTTCTGGGCAGGAGGGGGAACGGAGTAATTTCTCGCTGCTGCTGAGGTGGAACCAAAGGCTCTTGTTGTACTGTCTTAACAAGTATAAGAGTATAATTCCATAAAAGTTTCCCGAGGAGAAGATGACTAAATGCTCCGATGGCTAGGATGCTGCAATTCCTTCCTTTATCGTAGCACTGTGGTCTTCAAATATTCTCAGACTTATTCCGAACGTGCTTCTTTCAGTCTTACCTACCGCTGCCTTTTATTACATCTGTTTGGGGCCACTGCTCTCCTCTTCTGAAGTGGAAATCTTGCCTCTACACCCACTCCGCAATGCAGTGTGGATAGCGGCAGGAAAGTGCAAGTCTTTGCTGCCTGAAACGTTCAGCAAGGTTTGGCTGCCCGAAACGTTCACTCTTAGGACCAGAGCAGGCTGTAGGTGAAACGGCGGGGAGTCGGGCACAGCAGTGTCTGTCCGAACCTGACAAGATCTCGCTTTTGCCTCAGTGGTTGCCTAAGCAATTCCTTCCTTCGTAAAGCATTGGTAGCCCCTGGAACCGGTGGAGGGGTTTACAGAATCAAGTCTGAAATGCCTGAAGGTAACTTCTGCAATATAGGCCTGCTCGTCAGTCTGACAGCTGAAGGATAAATTGGTAGGAACAGAGCTCCGTCTGATACTGGTTAAGTCAAGTCCTCTGCCAGAATATTACCCGCCCCACTTGCAGTTTTCTGTCCTGGAGCTGGCTGCATTCAAAGTAGTTTTGTCAGGAATATCATTTTGAAAGGTGCTTTGGGATCCTTTAAGATGAAAGATGTATTCTCTGAATGTAAAACCTGTATTACTTAGTTTTGAATTTCATTTTATTTCCTACTGGGTTTATGACTACAAGGGGACAAAAAGTAGCTAGAGGTGTCAGACTGTTTCAAACCTCGAAAGAGAGTATTTATAGCCTGGTGTTATATATGAATCAATTGTGTGAATATTTTTTTCTTTTCATAGGCAATTGCTATCATGGAAGTAGCACACGGGAAGGATCATCCATACATTTCAGAGATCAAAAAGGAATTAGAGGACCACTGAGCCTTTGAATCTATGCAATCCTTCAAACCTTTATTTAAAAAGCCTTGTTATGGAAACCTTCAGGAGCGCTTTGAAAAGCGGTAGAGTATGAACACAGTTCTGTCCTATAATTGGAATGACAAACACACTTAGGCCTTGCAAAATGTTCCTAGCTTCCACACATCTACAATTGCCTTTTTTCCTTCTTTCTTTTTTTTTTAAGGAAGCATCCATGGTTTCTTAAAGGCTATGCCTTTTGACAGCTCGTGCAAAAATAGCCATTTTTTTCTTTATGGATTTTAATGTGTATCATCTAATTTGTGTAAAGTAAATAAAGTAGTCGTGACCCCTCTTGATTCCACTTGTACACTTACATGAGTGCAATAGTTTTGTGACATCTACTTTTGCCTCAGTCAGTCATTTAATCTGCCAAATTAATTAGCAAAAGCTGTACTTTTTTGTTTGGTTCAGTATCCAATTCCTCTTTTCACAAATCATTTTTGTTTGCTGTGGCTTAGCTGAGAGAAAGGGGAAATGGGGGTGACGAATTCTGCGCATCGTGCAGGAAATCCACCCCTTTTCCCCCGCCAGGTAATCTGCAGGCCCATCACTGCTCCTGGCACGTGGGGATTCATCGCTGTATGGACCTGGAGCTCAGCGCGTGTTGTACAGAGAACGCTGGCACCTGCCTCAGAGCTCGAAGGCTTGCACAAGACACGAACTGTGCAACTTCTGGCTTTTTAATCCCCTTCACAAGTTGAAGTGAATTTACTGCAGAGGAGAGCTCATATTTCCTTATCGCCACACCTTTGGCTCCAGTGGATTAAAACTATTCTATTAATACATTAGCAATTACTTTTAATGGAGGAACAAGAACACATTCTGAGGAAAAAATCCAGGACTTGGCTTTCTCTGCCCATGTGTGAGACCGGTGGGTTGGTTTTTTCCCTCTGTTTAGATCAATGGCAGGAGATTGCTTTTAAGGATGGGGAAGGAAGAGGAGGGAGAGTGTGGCTGTGTACTTCCAGCACCGAAGTTGAAATATGTTGCACGGTAAAACTACATGACCATTCCTTGCTGCTTTCACAGCTTATAAAGTATGATGAGAGAGAGAACACATCACCATTAAGAACTTCATCGTATTTTCCTTCTTGTAAGCGCTGCTCTTGCAAATAAAACTGCTAGAAAACAAGGGTTTGTCAGCTCGTTTTGCCAAAAGCTTTCATTGCCCTCTAGCCAGCAATTGTTGCTGGAGTACATAAAACTGCACCAGATCTTATGATTCCAGAAAGCCGAGGCCACTTAACTACAGCCAAGCCTAGGAAGAGGGCACTAGCTGACTATTTTTATCCTAACTTTACTGTGTCAAGCAAACCCTTCTCCAGGGAAACAGCACCTTCACTTCAGCCCAGACTATACTTCAACGTCAAAGATGGGATTAGCCCAGCACGCGCACCGCTAGGAGCCTTGCCCCTGTGAAACTTGGATTGCTGTTTACTGAAGGTGCTTCAAAACTCACTGTGGCCCTGGCTGCGCCTAGCAGTTTAACAGGGGAAACCAACACGAGCACACTAGGTGCAAATACCAAACCTTAAGCTGGTACAGGAAAGAACACAAGCATAGTTTTCCTTGAAAAAAATGGTTTATTTTATACTGTGAATATGAAGGACAGCCTTACCAAAAAAACCTTAGTGACTGAAGACGTTGCAAAAGCATATAAGAAACTATTTACACAAAAAGGCAGTGAAAGGGGTAAAAAAATTATTGCAGTCAATTAATGCTGAATAGAACTTTATAAAAAGAGAAAGAAAAGAAACAGTGCAAAAATACTGTCAAAAGTAATCAGTTCTATACACAAGATAAAACTGACAAGCATAAGCTTATGTACTGATATGAATAATACATTAAAATATAAAATAGCATGCATAGATTTATTTTTTTAAAGGCTTTCAATAGCATAGAATAGTTCTGCCATTCAGCCCTAACAGGAGGGAGTGGGGGGCAGGAAGGGCATAGAACTGACGTCTCCTTTCTCTACAAAATGTGTACATACAATGAGGTCATGAGAGTCAGATCACTGTTTTGTGCTGAACTGTCATGTACAGAATTACAGAACAAATACAACAGGAAGCATCAAAATACTGAAGTAAAACGGGACAGTAAAATCCAGTGACGTAAAACTTACTTAAACATGTTATTTCATTTAACGTGTCCCCCACAATTATATATGGGAGTATTACAGTCATCTGCAGGTGTAAACTTTTTTCCTTTGTAAAATAGCCAAAGAAAGGTACTTTACTAATGAGGAAAACATGTTTTCCATACGGAGCAATCTCAACAGGATACACATCCTATTAACAGTGTCTCTGGCACTAAAGGTCTGTTTTCTTTTAAGGACCAAGTAGCAGCGAGAAAATACTTCTATTTAACATATACTAAAAGGAAGTTTTATAGACGTAATGTACGTTAAGTTGTGGAACTCACCAACACAGGCCATTGTGAAGGCTGGAGGAATAAATGGGTTTTAAAGAGAAGGTAATGTGATTCATGGAAGATGGATCCATCACAGTGAGCGGGATATAACTTTCACCTCGGGAAGCCCCCGAAGGCCCGGTTGCCAGGTGTGCTAGAGGGGCTGAGCACCCTCTTCTAGACACATTCATCTCTCTTCCTTGAGTGTCAGCTACCAGCCGCTGTCCAAGACAGGGTGCGACCTCTAGCCTGCCATGGAAGTGTTTCGTAGAAGCCTTCCTCTGCCTGCCTCATCAGGGAACACTGCCCCTGAAATACCTGGAGCTGAGTGTCCAAAACAGAGTCCTTACCCCTGTGATTTGGAAGAGCAAAAACTATCGAGCTCTATAGTCATTTCAGGGATCAGCTGAAGTATTAGTCTTTCCCTTGCTGTTAAATAGTGCTGGGATTCTTCAGCCAAAGCTGCTATGTTACCGCTGACTTCCCGTTCACCCTCCCAAGGCAAAGTCCTGCTGCTGTAGCACATGCGAAACTCGCAGTGAGGGTGCACACAACGCACAGGCATCAAAACTTTTAACACGCTGAAAAAAACACCAACCGAAAAATGGCTGAGAGCATCCGAGGGAATTGTAGTGTAAGATATTCTAAAAACACTGACAAAATTTATTTAAATATTTTATATATAAACACTGCTATTTCTGACCTGTGCGCTAAGTGTTTTGTTTCACAATCTAACAATAGTTTATGGCTAAGATCTCCATCTTCTGTTATACGGCCAACAGCCCAAGCAGCCAGCTGTTCCTTCCTCAAATCACAATCCCTGCAAGCCAAGGCTACATGCAGCTGCGTGCGTCATGTCCTCCTCTCTAAAGACTCGGATGGCATCCTGTAGTTCCCATAGCAGCAGATTCTACAAGAAAACCTTTCTAGAAGGCTAAGAACGAGATGGGGACAATTGCCTTTGGGGTTTCGCACTTGCAACCTTTCTCTTGTTGGCATCAAAACCCATCTCCAAACTCCCTGTGACTCGGACTATACATCAGCAGATTCATATCCATTTTTATAGAGGGGTGGCCAAATGACGTTTTCATGCAGTGCTTCCCTTTCCAGGTCAGTTCTGGGTATTCGCTCCTTCAATATGATGCGTCCTTTATTTCATGCAGTGGGTGCCGCCTTAGCTCTCCGGCTGTACGGCATTCTTTTCCATAAAGACAAGCAGCAAAAATTTAACTCCGACCTCTCTCGGTGGTGCACGAGAGCTGCTACGGCAGACACCAGCCATACTGACGCTCCCGCTTCCTGGGCGCGCAGTTCACAAACTGTTAGTGAGACCGACGACAGCTCATTCAGCCATCATCTCCTCCCAGGAGACCAGCGGGAACTCGGCTGTTGGGAATGCAGCATGGTCAGTAGCGGCTGAGTTTTCCCCATAGATTTGTGTGCTATATCCAAGTACGAGATTGCCCATCAGCATTTATTTTAGAGTCGCTTGTGGGCTGCACAGACATAGCAAGTATTGGATCAAAAAATAATTATTAGCTTAAAATGGCCACCTCTATTGAAGCACTGAGACTTACTCATTCTTTTCCAACCTATGTTTTGCCATTTGCATTTCTGTCTGTTTATAAGAAAGTAATTAAATAAAAAAAAAGCTCTTGAAATCATGCAAATATTTAATAATATTTGTAGCTGAGGCAACTGATTTAAATAAGTGGAACAGAAATGCCCTTCAATATACTTTTTATAAAGGACTGCATTAGCAATGGGTTGAATAAATTCTCACAGATGTGTCTCCTGCCAGCTGAAACTAGTTTAGGGAAAAGGTATTTCCAATAAGGCTGAGTATTTAGGGTCCCTGTATACCTATATAGGAGAAAGTTTGTGGGGTCAAGCGTCATCTTTCCTCAGGTAATCAAGGACAAGAGGTGCCAAAGCAGGCCTGTGGGGGAGCTGGAACAAGTAGGACCTGAGCAGCTGACGTCCACCATCCTCCAGTGCGGCCTGTGGAGGATGGAAGGAAACAGGACGTCCACAGCACTGAGCAGCGTCAGAACTCGGCTGTCGTCTCTCCCATCCCTGGTCGGACAATGCTCAGACCGTAACTTAACTAAAAATTTGATGCCAGCAACCTCGATACTGTCATTGTTAAGAGTTTAGAGGGAAAAAAAAAAAAAGAAGAGGGTGTTAAATTGCAAATTTAAATACAGATTAAGAGTGCACAAAAAGGAAAACATACACAATGGATTCCCAAGTCAGACTTGCTTACCCACTCCAAGTTCTCTCTTCGAAAGAATCAGGGAGCGTAGGCTAAACGTGCCAGACTGCAACATGGGCGCCTTGGGAGAAGACTGCTTGTGTCCAACTGTTTAAGGTGCAGCTCCATTCATTGACTATGCATCTTTGCAAGATTTTCAACCCAGACTTTACTCCGAATGGATGAAACTGGTCTCTTAGAACCTACCCACTGTCATGCTTTGATGTTAAAAAAACCACGCGACACAACAGACAGCAACCCCAGGCTGTCCTCCTTCTCTGCTTAAGGACTCCGCTGTCAAAGCCTGCGGGACACAAACTAAACAGTACTGCTGCTTTAA
>NW_008825306.1:3121120-3141762 GCF_000699105.1 Pygoscelis adeliae
AGTAATGAAATTGGATGCAAAATGTATTTTCCTGTCACTCCCTAAAGGTTAGGAAATACTGCCCAAGCAATTTAGGCCCGATAAAACGACAACAGGTTCAAAGTCAGATGGTTCAGTTTTTCCCCTACAAAACTATCACATTTTAATCGTAAAACGTCGGCATGCTGCGGTTTGGTTGCAAGCTGGGGTGGAAAGGAACCTCTGAAGATGTGCACCAGCCCAATTCGCTTATGATATTAGCAGATCTAGTCAAGATAAAATCTAGCAGGAAAAATACATTGAAGTCAGATGAAAGGAAAAGTTTAAAATTACCATTCTTTGACAATGAAAGGGAAAAAGTGAGTCACGTTAGCCTCTATCTACCATAGCAGCCACGTTAGGAGTTAATTGGAAATGACTGTTTACTATGTGGCCACATACTTGGCTCATTAATAGGCACTGACTTAATTTGGAAAGGATTTTTGGTGCCATTTTGTAATTAATATTTTTCTGAGACACCTATGATGCATCTTTGCATAAAAAACATTTGCTTAATTTTCTTCCTTTCAAACACAGCTCTTTACGTTCTCTTATGCAGTAACTTTCCTGTGCTCACTGTAGAAACAGAAGTATACGTTTCAGCCAAGAAGAGCTGAATAATAAGACATAGGAAGAGATCCTTTTCCCTCCTGGTTTTCTACTTCTCACATCCAAGCGGAGCAATGGGACTTGACAGCTCTGAGCTCAAACTTAATTCATCATTAGGAAATTATTCAAAAAGCTATAACGAGATAACTAATTTAATACACTTTGCTTCAAGGTTTATTCCTTGGCTTATTTCCCAGATATAAAGCATCTCTGTGCAATTATCATGCAGATGCTGCTGAAAAGACTTTAAATGGTTGCTGCTAATTTAACAAGAGAGATGTTGGCATTGGCAGAAGAAGTTAGAGGAAAACTGAAGTTGACTGAAAACTGAACTGATCCCCAAAAGGAACACGGTCAAGATACTACAGCTAAGTAACTCCTCACCGTTTGTTGGTAGCTAGAAGTCTCCGCCAGAATCCTTGTCGCCTCGTTAGGCCTGTACTGCAGAGTACCAAAGCAACACAGGCACTTTCAAATACATTTAAGAAACATTCTGGTACAGAGCCTTAGATTAAGCTCCCACTGATTTTAGGGAAAGGTGGGTGTGTAGGTCCCTTCAGCGCTGAAGTTGAGCGTGCTTGTAGGCTTAGGCCTTTGTACATTGACCAGGGGTTCGGAGGTGGGGATGCAACGGAAAAGCAGTGATGGGACTAAAAGATGAAATTTATCTAGGAAAGGGATACCAAGAAAGATAGTTTCACCGTGACAGAGTAACTGCATTGCATCACGTGCCCCGAGAGGCTGCGAAATCTCCACCCTTGGAGACTGCTCCGTCCTGGGCGAGCCTATCCAACCTTGAAGTTAGCCGTGGGGTGAGCAGGGCTGGGAGCAGAGACCTCCAAGGCTCCTCTCCAGCCTGATCCATTCTCTAGCGATCCGACAGGGCTGCGGAGTCGAGGCAGGGCTGGACTGCCCGCAGGAGGCTGGCAGCGTGCAGAGATGGGAAAGAGGAGTCGGTGTGAGGAAGGGAGCAACCTCAGTGCAGGAACTTTCCTTTCCATCTCTTACACCAGAAATAACAGTGTGGGAGTCCCACCACAACTTGCTAAAGCTTTTTTTTTTATTTTTCCTTTTTATATTTTTTTAAAGTGCAGTTACTATCACTTCTAAATAACTGTAAGTAAATGCTACCGCGCACACACTGCAACGTAATTCATCACGTGATTTACTCCAGTGAAATAAACAGTTTGGAGAAAGGAGTATGCACTAAGTTGTGCAAAACAGCTAGCCAATGCCGAGGGAGAGAGGATGAGGAAGAGAGGGGAGGACAGGTCTAACTGCTGAGATACTTACAGGACACGTGGCTTTTTTCTTAGCTCTGTCATAGATTTCATCGTTGGCCTAGGGCAAGCCAGTTAAGAATCTGTGTCCTAGTTATGCAGTGGAGGAGGTTTGTTTCCCTTTCCTGTTCCGATGGTAAACTTCAGGCAAGGACTGTTTCTCCTTTATGTATTTATACGCATCCTCCTAATCCTAACTGGAATCACTGAACACTACCAGGATAAAATAGTAATAATAAATAGGAGGGAGAATCCAAAGTGACCAGAAGAGAAGAGAGATGATCTGTGCAATTTAATACAAAAACCACCCTAACAAAGTGAGGTTTGCCAATACCGAAAGGAAGACTGCTCCATACGTTCATAAACCACAAGACAGCGATGGGGGAAGAATCAAGGCAGACTCTGAGCTACAGCCATCAAGGGTCACTTTCTGGAGAACTTGGATATGGAGAAAAGACGATATTGATCATTTTGACAAAGTTCAAATAACTAGAAAGTAAAATGATTGTGGTGCCAAAGACAGTATTTCACACAGGAAACTAAGGCAACTGGAGATGCCTAACTTAAATTTGAGATTCCTTTTCTACAGGAGGAGCCTCAAGGCAATAAACTTTCAGTGTAATTCATGAAAAGGTGCTTGATTTGAGGTTTTTTCAGCTGCATTTAGTTGAAATTCCTCTGCTGTTCAACCCACAGCCCACCACAGTTACTGGAAAGACTCATTCACTGACTTCAGCCTGCTCTGGGTCACTGCACTTCACCCTGCACCGCTTCGACTCTTACGAATCCCTTCAAGGACTGCAGACAGTAGCAAAGGCCTCGTTTAAAAGATCCAACATTGCTTTTTACAAGGCCTAATCTAAACCCGTAATTCTCGTGGAATTTGAACAGTTTAGCGCCCAAAACTCTCTGCCCTCACAATGGCCTGTGTTTGAGCCCTCTGTTACGTGCTCTGCTGCCTGGACATCCCTGCCCCAGGACTGCATGCCCTCAGCTTCCACTTGTACACAGCCGCAGCTGACATCTAGCAGGTCTTGTTTTTACCATGGAAGCCACATATCTGGGTCCAAAATACTCTTACGTGAGAAAAAGCCCACTGCCCAAGTAACTGTTCATTTCAGAAGCTGTGTAGCAAGTTAAAAGCCAGTAAACTACCTTTACAAAGGATTGCTTTCCTTATGGACATGTTACAATGCAGACCAGTCATGTCAAATGTGGTTCAATTTGAAGGTCACCAAGTTTTACAAGTTATTAAAGTAATTCACAAGTTATTCCAAGAAAAATAAATTATATCTTGTATAAAATAATCCACGGGAGACTCTAGTAAAGAACAATCACTCCTTGCTTTCAAGACAACTTTAAAAAGTGCAATATCTGCACACAGTGTTGTCAAGGCAGTTCCCCTTGTTCATCAGTAAGGTTCAGCCAGATCCACAAAGCTGGGTCTGGGATGTTTGAGAAGGTTAAATAAGTCTGGAGTTTTGCAGGAACTGGATGAGCACTTGATAGACAAACTTGTACTGGGCTATGGTCTGGATCATAAACATTCTCTGCTCCCGCAGGTGTCTCAGCATCACAGGAACGTCCACTTTCTGTAAAGCAAAGAAACAAAAAGCATAAGGATGTAGGTTCATTAAACCAAACAATTGTTGCCTAAATATCAGTTATCTGACACAGGGAACTGTACTGTAGTTATATAATGTAATGAATTATAACCAACTGTAGTGAAATACTACAATCTTTTTTCACCACCTTTCGTTTCAAGGAGTATTACGGTAGTATATACAGGTTTCTGCGCATCCAATGCTTTCCCCACTAAAGCTTACGGGAATTTCTGGACTGATGTAAACGGGCAGATGACCAAAGACTTGTCTTCCAGTTGTGTACCACCGATTACCTCTCAGCGGATCATCAGCTGAACACATAATAAAGGGCTGCTTCTCTTTGGAGTTTTTTCTGCTTCACCATACCTATTTTCAACTCAGTAAAATAAACTCAATATGTCATATTATCTCAGGTTAAAGGCTAGGTATATCAGGAAGGTCTAGTACAAACTTAAACAGCCAAGATTATATAGCTCAGTTCAGACTCTACCACTGAGCGCATCAACAGGCCCTGTGGCCGCTTACATACTGCACTTTGATCCATGGTCAAATTCATTCATAGAGGGAGGATCTGAGAGATTTTTCAAAAGGCAAGCAGGCATCAGGATCATTACAAAGGTTCCTTAGACAAAATTAAAGTGCAGGCAAATATACCGACCCTTCCACTAAAAGAGAAGGGAACTCACCGAAAGATCCAGAAACTCTGACACCTGACCTCCCACAGCCAAGTCTATGCTAGTAAGTAACGCTCCAGAAGAAATACATCTGTGAAGTGAAACGAGGACCCAGTATCCACAATATGTGTTGCAGACTTCAGACCAGCATTGGTCTGTTGCCGTCTACTGAACGTCCACTAGCAGCTGGGACACATTAGGTGTCCTCTAAGAGGGCATCTTCCAGCTTAGCTTCGTCCAAAAGAAATTCACTCACGTGCCCTGAAAATGCTCTGCAACAGGAACTAAAGCACAGTAAGTGGGGACGGATCAGGAGATCCACTGTGAAAGAACATCCCTAACCCCATGGGGCACCCTGGGGCACAGGCACCCTATAATGGTAGGCCCACGAGGTAAAGCGTTAGAAATCACTGCAAATTTCATTAGGTGTTACCATCGTATCTCCAGCATTTAGGGAGCAAACAACCTATGATGTTACTGTGCTTTATCTGTTACAACAGGTACATGAGGAGCTATTCAGAAGTCATCGTGCATTGAAGCTTAGCCTGCCAGGCTCAAATTGAAAGGGCATGTAATATGACCCAAGATGAGGGGTGCAAATTTTCTATAGCAGCAGTAAATACAAGCACTAAGATACAATACTCCTTTTGAGGAAGCTCTTAAGCAGTTCAAGATATACAAATGAAGAACAGTTAACTCTATCAGGCAACACAAACTGCACTTCGTAACGCCGGTTTGCCATTCCAGAAACAAAAAGGAACTTAGCAAGTCTTTTGGCTGAGATGAGAAATGTTACAAGCCCGATGCCTGGACAAACGAACAGAGAAACAAATTAAGATTGCTGCTAACCCTTGGAGGCGCAACTGAGCACGGAGTCTGCTTCCATGCACACTGGAAGTTTTCTGGAAAGTTTAAAATAAAATCACGCTGCGTATCGATTTCTGTCCATATATATAAATCTCAGAATCTCCATTCTGTGTAAACAAGCCCTAACTCATAGGCTGTCACTTTCTGAAAACAAGGCTAAATATTCTGCCACATAACCCAAGAAGCTGTTATAAAAGGACATCTCTGGAGAATCAACAAGCGTAAAGACTTGTGATGAGTAATGCCATATTATTTTCAAAGGGGTGCAAAGGAAAATGTAAGCTCTTTCCAGTTAACTCGGCTAACTCGGAGAAAGCCTCCCTGTGGACTCGGATGCTTACGACAGCCACGCGGTCCTTGCTGAGCAGAGTCACGCGGAACCTGATCTCACCTGAACAACTGCAACAAAAACGCAGGCCAGCTTCGACCCGCACAACCACGTTCCCCTCTCAGCAGTTCGGTGCTTGACAGCTCGTTGATTTTTACTGGGCACACAGTGATCCGTGCACCTCCTCAAAATGGATTAGGCTTTGACTTATCTCAGAAATGAAAGAAAAGCCCACCCTGCCTACTCAACCTCGCTATTTGTAGTCAACTTAGCATTCTACTCCAGGTAAGCAGAATCTTCAAACTCACCTTCATCACAACGTACATGTCAAAAAGAGACACGTAATGCTTTGCTAAGGTGGTATTTGCAAAAAGAACAAACAAAAATGCTACTCATTTCTGACTCCCAAACTAAAAGATCTCCCCTATGAAAACGCACTGCAGCTGCAATCACGAGTTAATGTCCCAGTGCCAAGTCCAAACTAGAAGTCGGTAGAGCAGGATCTCAACTCCTTTCTTGTTCTACATGTCTACAGCAGTAAGATATAATGATGTGACATATTACTTACTATATAGCAAGTTACTGAAACTATATCCCTGCAATGAGATACACAGCTTTAGACTCAACCAGCAATTGCCCAGAAGCCACAATGACTGAAGCTGTACAGAATTTGATTAAACATGTTTTTTTACCTAAACCTCAAAATCAAGAGTTCTGGATTTAGTTCCAGCACTGCTGCAGACTTTCCAGGACGGTCTGTATCAGGATTTTCAACCTCCCTCCCCTTTTTTCCTTCACTGCTAAAATCTTAACACTAATACATCTACTTACTAGAACTTCTGAGGAAAATCAACCAATTCATAAGACTAAAGCATTTTAAGTAATAAGTCATTTTATTTTGGAAAAAAACCAAAATAAACCAGTAAAACTGCTGCACGAAGAGGAACCCGCTCTGTGCGGAACGCAGTATCTGTTACAAACTGAAAACATACTGCTTAACTAATAACAAAATATTAAGATTTTTAATATTTTTTTAATTAGGTTTTAACAAACCAAAAATATTAACTTAGCACAATCTAGAGCAATGAAGCCCTTGAGGAAAATTGTCTTTAATATTAATGATGATTTCCACCATTAATCAAGACAAAAGAATGCTTTAATCAAGGGACATCAGAGAAATCCCTTATTATTGAGCACTACCATCAGCTCCTAGTGAAGTTGATGAGAAGTCTTCTGAATGTCAAGGCCCACCCTCGTGCTCAGATGTTGAGGTACCGCCTTTATCTTCACGTGCTACTCAGCTACTCTTTGCCAAATAGGTGACTTCTGTAAACCGCAGGCAAACTGAGGTGGCCAAAACATGTAGCGCAACTGTTAGTGTTTGTTCCTGGCACACCATTAGCGGACAGGGGTTACTGTAAAGCAGACACAGCCACGCTGATGCTCACAAGCGATTCGGGCACGGCTCTTGTAACTATCCAGATTTCCTCTGGTGTGCGGAAGTTTCATGGCTGCTGGGTAAACAACAGAAGCAGCCACTTCCAGATGCCAGTGCGTTAGGAAAGAAGTCAAGCAGGCTCAAGAGTCAGAGCTGTTGCCCCCCACAGGAGCAGTTATTGAACAGCAGCCAGCACAGGAAGGCTGCAGGATTCCTGAAGCACATACCTGTGGGTCCTTTCTGTCCGGGCCAGCTCCTTCTTCCCCTTCCTCCCCACTTATCCCACCCCTCAAATAAAAAGAAAAGAAAAAGCGTAAATTGTGACACAGATCTACAGGACAGCTTCACCTCTAGTGAAGCCCAAACAGAGCTGGAGGAGGGTCGTCTCGGCTGAGCCCACGATCTCTAGGTGATCTTGTAACTACAGATTGATGAACTGCTGGAGGAAGATAACGGAGTAGAGAACAAAAAAAATGGACTTCTTGCTTGCATCACCTTTTTTAAAAATAGTGATGAAGAGGAAAGTGCACTGGTACTTGCCTGCTTTAGGACTCGTGTTTTTGAACGAGCCAGAAAGTTGCACTTTGCATAGTGCCTTGCGCAGAAAGGCTCCAATCTACAGCTCCTCTACGGTAACACAGAAAGTAGGTGAGCATTTCAGGTGCGTACATCCAGTCCAGCATTTCAAGCAACTCATCCAGTGGATGATTAACGGGAGGGGCAGATGATATATGTCTATTTGTCACTCTTGCTGCATTCTTATGTCTACAAGAGGTTTTGGTCTTTGAGCAGTTTCTTTGGCAACAGAAATCCCCAGTTTCAGTAGCTGTCGTGTTGAAACTGTGTGGCACATTGTTATTCAAGATGTGATGTTACTTCCTGGACAGTTCCCCAGTGACCCAGGACACAGACGAAAAGCAAGTTGCTACACATGGTTACCCTGCTGGTGCTCTTATTCTTAACTCCAGACTGTATTAACTAGTCTTGTAATATTGGCTGCAGTTCTTAAAGCCCTATTCCCCAACATACACACACCTTTTTCTTAAGACACAGTTGAGTTTTGCTCCAGATGAGATTAGAGACAATACAAGAGAGAGGAGGGAGTCCAAAGAGTGAATTTAGAGAGCAGAAAACTTTAGTTAAAAGAGCATGGAAGCTGACATTATTCTCTAGCCTCTCTCACTGTTTCCTTGGAAACACACTGTCTCTAGACTGTTAATTAAATACAGGTATGAATTACACTAAATTCTTAAAAGAGAGAAAAAGCCCTAATTTTGAATGTATTGAATTCATACTAATTAAAAATGCATATCATCAACTCAATAGAAAACTACAACAAGTAAACCGCCATGGGAAATCTCTGCCTGTTGCATTTAAGGCCCTTGTCTCACAAAGGTGCAAAGCTTCAAGCGCTTCAATGCCTTTTAATTTTAACCTCAGAAATGTAGCTGGTTAGTTAAGAAATGTTAAGCTCAGGGTTTGTCTTGAGAAAGAAGCTGACTTACTTCATTATGCTCCAAGCACCCAATCATCAGTTCTGTTAGGATAACCACGCCGGTCCTTCCTACCCCTGCGCTGCAGTGAACCACGATAGGAGGGTTGCAGTTGTTGCTGCTGTCCAACACACTGTTGGTATGGCGACGCACTGACTGTATCTCCTCCAAGTAAGCTGCAAGATAAAATGCAGACAAGGTTGCAAACACCTGTATGTCTAAATGTAAAAATTAGGTAAAAAAGAATATGGAAAAGTCATTCTTTGTCGAAGTGGCAATAATTTACATTTTTTACAACATACTAATTCTTTTGGCCAGGGTGCACTGAACAGCACTGAATCCAGCAAGTACCAGCTGGGTGTCAATTATTACTTGGGAGTTTACTCCTTTAAATTAAATAGTTCTTTTAAAAAAATAAATTCTGTTTTCCCCTCTGCAAATCTCCAGGTCCCCTAAGCAGATGATTCTAGACACTACTTACAGCAATTCCTGCTATTAACAGGCTGGGATCAAAACAACACCTAAGTCCCATTGAAACTACTGCCTGTCAAAGCCAATATCAGATGGGAAGCGAGCATCCATCTGCCCTGTTTCCCCTTCCCTCCCTTCTCCCTTCTAGAGTGAGACAGAATCTCACCCACCTCTCTGCTCAGGGTTTGTTTCTCAACAGCTACGAGCCCTTCTGGGAGCTCACTGTCTCTGTTTTCCCCGAAGCCATTTCTAGAAAGCGCATGAATCAAGAACAGTTGTCTTGTGTGGCTGTCCTAGTGTTGTTCAATGCATTCTACTGCCAAACCACACAGAGAACCTTACATACTGGAAGCTCACCTGGTTAGATAAACACACCATAAAATACAACTCCGACTCTGACGTCTAAACATCATTCCAGCATAGTCTACATGCATGACAAAGATGGTAGACCTCACCCAGAAAGATATATCCAGATGCATAACTTTTAGACAGTTAGCTTCCCACCGGTCAGAGTGGGAAGTGAGATCTGAGCCGAACTCTCCTGCCCTGACTCGGTGTCACGGCACTGCAGCCTGAGCAGTCCTTTCGACACAGGCAGGCTGTGGCTGGAGGCCTACCAACATCAGAAAAGCTGCATTTTAATGCACGCAGTGAAATGGAACTGTACGTGGTGGCAAACAATGGGACAGAGGAAATGGGGACAGTCAGGTTCCAATTACTGCCATGCGCATCCGCAGCTACATGGGCTGGTAAGAGAAACAAAGTACGAAACAAACTAGGAACCGGGCAATAGCTTTGCCTTCAAGACAGATCCGATGGCGCTCCTTTGCCAAAGCTGAAACGTCATTTTTATTTTCTGCCCTGATGACAGAACTGGGAAAAGAAGAACATGCTATTTACATCAAGCTTATACCACGCAAAGGAGAGTGGATCACTAAAGGACTGTAGCTGTGTCAAGACTGAAGTGGAACTAACGGGCCTTGCTGAGAGAGGACTTAGCTGCAACAGATCTACACTGCTGCTGCTGCTGCAAAGCTTTCAGGAATTAAGAGGGCAGGCATCTCCAACGCATCAGTACGCCACGTGCAGACTCCTTCAGTGGTAACTCAAAGATCTCTGCATCACGCTCTACTGTAGTGCCAGAGATGTGGCTTTAGTTAAATAATGGTTGAATTCCTATTACTTAATATGGTAGTGTTTATTACTTGGTAAGAAGTAGGAAGCGCTATTAACTTATTACAGATGAATATACTAGCTGTATTTTTAGAAATGCATGAGCCAGGACGGTATTTAATTGGGAAGGCCCTTAGCATTGCCTGGGCACATGTGGTTAGAAGAATGGCAGTGAGTTCAGACTAATGCATATGTGATGGAGCCCTCTGCTCTTTTGCAACAAGTCCAATGCCTCTGGACTACTAACTGCTGTCTGTCAGCAATAAGGGCCTCCTATGAAACTGGAGGAGTTGTGCCATATTTCACTAACATCTGAACCTCTCTAATCACATTTGTGTGCAGCCTAGTATCTCCTACGTTCATTAGGTAGCTGGGAAGTGGCAATAACTTATACTGACAGATCAGCCAGCAGAGGTATCCTATTATTTAAAATTTCCTGAGTCTTTAGCACTGCTGCTGCCTCTGATTTTTCCTCCTGTTACGTCAGGTCTTTCAGGACCAAAATCCTCAATCACCTTAGCTCCTACCTCTTGAATCCCACTTTTTTCTCCAAATCGCAGCAAAGTACAACCTAGTTGAGGCCTTCGTATGCCACAGCAATAACCATTTAATACCAATCCCAGCTCTAACTAGGTGCAGTGGACTGAATCGAGTGTAAGCAACCTTTTCCTTGATGTATTTTATCATGCAAGTTAAAGAAATCTTACATAAAAAGCCTTGGACTTCTTCTGGACACCCATGGTCTGGCCAGTCAGTATACTGCAAATGCCACACTGTCCTCTCTTGTCCAGAGAGAAGATGCTTGACCTTCAGACCAGTAGTTGCGTAGCAGCCAGAGTCTGTGCGGAACTTAGTTGTCACCTTGAACTTCCCGTAAGTGGCTGAGCTGTGCTTAGAGCCCAGTTTAGGCCAATAACGATGACTCTTACTTCTTCCTCCCTCCTTAATAACCAAAAACCAACCAAACAAAAGAAATAGCCATTAGTTCCTGCAATTATAATTCTCTACAAACAGAGGGCATAAAACTCTGCAGATAAGCCAAGTATTCTTATTTCAAATTACTAGAAGAGCAACGAGCATCCCACAAAGTAAGGAAAATATCCATTAAAACACTCAGCCATATAATATTTCTAAGCGTAAAAATGCTTGAAGAACTAACTCTTGTCTCATGGCAAAAGCCAGCTACTGCCTACAACACCTCGGTAAATATTCTCCTCCTGGGGAAGCCTCTCCTTCAAATGGAAAGATACTGTCTTCAGCAACTTCGAACTATCTGTTGCTGATCAGCCTTGGGAACTGGACAGTGACTTGATGTGCTATGGCACTCCCTGTGTTTGCTAAAAGCAACCAGGCATGAAGCAGAATGCACTGTTAGTTACCAACATGTGCCAGTTTTCATAACATAGCACATAGTTCTTGGATTACAACAGAAATAGCTGTTTTGCTTGGCATAAGAATAAAAAATTTTTGTGGGTTTTTTTTTTTTTTTTAACATGGACACTTCTACGGAAACAACAGCTTCTGGTCTCTTTTCAGCTGATAAGAGTGACGGTATGCAGAACTGGCCTTGGATGGGGTGGAAGTCTGTGTCATTTTAACCAGGAGCAGTTCAGTGCTCTCGCATTCCAATGGAAACATCTTTGTTTGGTTTGGCCAAACTGAAGCGAAGCAGGGGGAAGGGGGAGTTCTGCTTGTTTCGCTTTAGTACTTGCCAAACTGAGTATCAGAAAGTTACAAAGTATAGTGTTAAAGCAGTACAAGCATATGTTCAAACAGAGTAAGAGGAAAAAGGGTTGTTGATAGAAAAAACAGGTTACTGGAGTGGGAAGTGATGATAACAGGAGATTTGCTCACATCAGAAAGAACTGTATTCTGTGCTTTGACATACCTCTTCAGCTGTGACCATGGCTATAACGTTCACCCCTTGTTCCCACACCATCTGCCAGAAGTCATGGCATGTGTGTGGCAGAGGCCCTTGGGTAGCAATGTAGTGCCACTCCTCTCCACCTACAGTAACCTGGGGGTAAGGAAGGAAAAAAAAACCCCATACAGTCAGTGCCCAAATTCTCAGCAGCGTCTGTGCCAGAACTGTCCTTTAAACAAAAGAGACCGTAATGAAACCTTTACTTCTT
Source organism: Pygoscelis adeliae (assembly GCF_000699105.1). Lineage (NCBI taxonomy): Eukaryota > Metazoa > Chordata > Aves > Sphenisciformes > Spheniscidae > Pygoscelis > Pygoscelis adeliae. The sequence goes on from NW_008825306.1 coordinate 3,133,208, forward strand.
TGTTCTTCCACTTTTGTTCAAAATTTTGAAGAAGAATCATCCTTTTGATAAGACCAAATCCAACAAAATGCAATCTTTGGTGCTTCCAAGTCCCTTCTTGATGCCCATAAACATAAAGCTTTGAGCAAAATGTCATCTATTTTTCTTGCCATTGCATCTGGATCATACAGATGAAAAAAAAAAATATTTTTTTTGAGGCCCTTTTTCTGATATGGCTTAAGTACAAATAAGCAGCTGACTGACTTCCCTGGGCTTGGTGACAGACCCATGATGAAAGAAAAACTGAGCACCAGAGGAAGTGTCCGTATGCATTACAAAGGCATTGCATTGCTGCAAATTAACATACAGTGGTGTAGAAAGCCTGAACGCAAATGACATTTTGCATGAGGAAAACTAAAGGCCTCCGCTGTTTAGGTCCTCCCTCAATTATTTTCCACTCAGGCAAAAAATAATTTCTTAAACAGACTCTTACTACACTGATCACTGTTGAAGATGGGGCCAGGCTGTCCCCAGAGGATGCAGTTATGCCCCCACACTGTACATAACACAGAGCTCGGATATGCCTGTTGCCAACTAGCGATGAGATCAAGACAGGCTTCATTTCAATTTATTCTTCTTCATTCATCTTGGGTTTTTCAGTTCAGAAGCTGCAAACTACTATAAAGTAAATCCAGCACATTAAATGGCTTTCAAATGCCATGTGAAATTTAAAATTATCTAAAGCTGTAGTCATGTAAGTCTATTTCCCAATACATAGCTGGATTACCAACCACATCTCATAGAAATATTTGTGTATTTGCATGACAACACATAATGAAATTATTTTTAAAGCACTAACACACAGATTTACACACTATAAATCATGTAGTGCCCTGAGTAGACTCAGCAGTACCTTGGAGTTAACCAGTATAAAACACTGCATCATTTACCTGACTGAGGCAGATCTTCATACTTAGGCAGTTAAAAAAAAAAAAAAAATCACTTGTGTGTAAAAAATTATTTCATGACAGATTATTTGCTAAACATCAGGAAAGGTTTATACAAAAAAAATTTTTTTCAACATTTTAGGTAAAAAGCCAAACCACTTCTACAGCTACTAGACATCATTTTAAAATGTGCTTACCAGCAAAAAGCAAACCCAGATGAACTAATTATTTTGGACAGTTAAAATATTTTTCCTTCGCAGGCTAAGATCTCTTAATTCCACGTTAGCCCAGAGCCACTTCTCACAACAAAGTTATAAATCCCAGAGAAGAAGATTTACAACAGAAATGCTGACACATCCATAAATATCAAGATGCTGGCGGACAACGCTACAAGGAGCAATCAATAACTCTGACAGGTTTAAGCAGATACTACTTTTGAGGTACAGGTCTTTGAACAAATTTGCAGAAATAGAATCAATTTATTTGTTATTCAAACAGCTGTTCATTAAGCCGAGTTAGTTGGGTTTTTACACCTGTAACTAGCATAGCATTTGTACGATAACAAATTTTTCACTGCACCGAAAATGGTTTCCAACCCTGTACGCCAGCTCATTTTCTTATTTCATACTATGCAGCGTTCTCCTCTGTGAATGACGGCTAAAATCTGCAAGACCAATGCAGGTAAACTCCTCAAGTTCTTGTACAAGGTAGGAACGAATACAAACTGCACAGGACTAACCGGCATCTTGCACTTGGACTGGTCTTGCACTTGCATGCTCGTCTGCAGTCGTGAGTACTGGTATAGTATTACTGAGCTTTTTAAGTCAATACTGACCTGACCCAAAGAGTCAGATGAAGCGGTCTTAAGTAACTTTTTCGCTTAATCCATAAGTTTAATTACAATTTGTGTCTCTGGTATAGACGACGATCTTAGTATCTTAACAGCAAAGGTCAATGGTAAATAAACAGAGAAATACTGTAAAACTGTGGGGCTCGCAGACTGAGCTGGAATCCTCCAGGCATGGATCTTATCAGGACGATATAGGAGTTTTCTTTGTCTACTGACTTCTATTCCAAATATCCAGCCTCCTGGCACATGATATGAGAGGATCATAAATAGTCTGGAGGGAATGGGATGCCTGGAATGTTTACTGCATTCTAATGCCCTGACTGCAGGATATTAAAAATTGAATATTGGGCTGCAAACACACACACACTGTGCTACTGAGGTAAATTTTGCAGATGCGATTTCACCTTCTAAGCAAAAGCACATCTGCTTGGCTTCCGTACGTGCCACTACGAGTGCGAGAGGAAAATACTGGCAAGGACCACTGCCATGCACCAAAACATTTGTGCGTATTCCTGGGTGCTCTATGAATGTGAGATGCGTGCATGTCCAACACTGACACACAAGGTAAAACGTGGACTCAAAACTGGCCAGGGAAAATTCTTTTCTGGCTAGTATTGCTTTGTGGGCATAATTTATGTTAGGAATCTCTTTTTTTTTGGCCTCCTAACAAAGTAGATGAAAAATTTTGGGCTCAGAAATCCATCATCATAGCAACGACTGATTATGCAAAAACTCAGTATCTGCTACCTACCAGGCTATGTAGAAAAGTGATAACCTGCCAGGATCCTGGTTCCGAAATTCTTTTGAATCAACCGGATTTAACACTGTAAATCACAACCAAAGAAGCCAGCAAGTCTCTTTAAATTTTTAAAAAGGCTTTTACTCCAGGAAAATATTAATTTAACAGGATGCGTTATTTATTATTTTTGAATTATTTCTTTTTAATTTGGATTTTGACAATGAGAAAAAGCAGACAGCCCTCTCTGACAACAAGAGAATCTGTCATCTGAGGGAGAGAAGTACTGTTACTTCTCTCACGGTAGAGTAAAAGCCAACAAAGGACTTTGCAAATAGTACTGGAAGCTTAAAGAAAAACAAGCATCTGCAACCACTGCAGAATGGTTCACTGTTAAAACTGGCCACGTTTGTAAGTAACAGAGTCAGATCATATCTTAAATTATTTCTACATTGAATTAACAAGAAGAAGGCTGAAGTATCTTGATAAAAACTTATTTTGAAACAGAAGTCCAATACAGTATCCAATCAGAGACACAGGGATCTCATTAGTAAGGTGTTCTCTTTATCAACGCCTACTTAAATTACTTTCTTTTTAAAGATCACTCAACTCATGATAAAAGGAAGAAATATGTTATTTATATATACAATTGCAGTATCTATGTGAACATGCATTACTCATAGCTACATACTTTTTCTTTGGACAAGGAACCGCATACGTGGAGCTACATCCTTGATTTCTAAAAATCGTATCTTATTGCTGGTAAATGGAAAAAATATTTCAGTCAAACCTTATGCAGTATTTCTTTCAGGCTGCACCAGTCAGTTGCAGGGACTCATTCTGTATGGGTTGCTGTAGTCCCCCAGTGGCCTGCAAGACTATTGGGACTGATAAATCAGAACACGTACTGACCGAGTAGACAAAGTTTGCCTGCAGCCGTCTGCCTCTCTTGAAAACTTCCACTGGTGGAAACTCTGGATATATTCCTCTCTAGGAGTAACATCTCCTTGCCCTGCACTTAGCTGCTCTTTCTTTCAGGTACAGGGTCATGACAACCATGTTACATTGGAGGCACTGGGGCTGATCTAATGCATTTTCATGAGGTTTAAGAAACATGGCATCTCTTTCTACATTAACCAGTACAGACATTCCACAACCAGCTGGCAGAGGTGGGCACAAAAAAGTAAGGACGCCTCTCAAAAATGACTTCCCCATCTCTAGCAAATAAATCAACTCATGCATGTTAGTTGATAAGGGACTTTAGAGATGCCCATGCTGACACAAAGGTACAATGATGCATTCTGACTAAGCTACCTTTTCAGAATTTCCAGAGTTACAGAAAATGCTGGTGCACATCCAGAAATGCAAACAAAGCTTTAACATACCTTCCTTTGCAAAGTAAAGTTCAAGAAAGCTTTTACCTTTATGTGTGAAGCATTGATGTAGCCTGTATTATTTTCTTTGGTCGGCACCAGCTCTACTCGGTTCTCCTCATAAGGAAAGACCTCCCTGATGCGGTTGCGCTCCGTGTTTTCAGGCAAGGCAGCAGTGGTGAAGACCCCATCTGCCTTTTTCTTTGGAATCTGCTCGTATTCGGTAAACACCATCCCCTCTTCCAACTTCCTCTTCAAGATTTTGCACTAAGATTTAACAAAAAGGAACACCAATCCATTAATTCCTCCTGGAAGAATGTTCACCACTAGACCCATCCATCAGTTCTTTGAATTTCAATATACAGCCACAGCATTCTCTCACTTGCTTCTTTTTTCAGTTGCAGTTATCTGAGGAAACACAACACACTCTTATTTCTACTGAATGAAACCACAAGCAAATTTTTCTTTTTTACATTCCACGTCCACCTTTTTTTAAGGCCGATACCATAAAAAGCAAAACCATGCTAAATACAATCCTGGTTCAGTATGAATGTATATGTGATTTCACCACAACAGATACTTGTAAAAATATTTTAAATTTATCTTTTTAGGAAGAAGATCACACTGTGAGAAGTGTGATGAGGTCCACATTTTCAAAATATTCCCTAACTTGCATGCATGCAATTTCTATGGTTGAACAAAACCCCACATACATATAGGTGGAGGTTAAGTTCTGTTGTCTGCGTACCAGACAACACAAGGCTGCAAATTTCTATCCAGAAAGCCAGAAAGATTCTTTGCAAATATGTCTCTCAAATCTTAATGGCAGCAACTGTTTTTAATTTCCAAAATTCCATATACATGCACACACCCACATGCGCAAACATCATGAGGCAAACAATTTTTTTTTTTTATTTAATCCCATTAGAGATGTTAACTGAACTCCTTAGTTGTATCAGAACATGAAAGACAGTATCTACAGATGATCACTGTAGAAAGACTGCCTGATCAAGTGAAAAATGTGAAAAATGTTAGATTTACAGTTTGATCTTGTATGACATTGTGTGGTCACGTGAAATGGTGAACAGCCTCAATTTTCACCAACTTCAGTAAACATTCAAGACATTTAACACTTTGTCAGCACCCAAAGACACACCAGTGTTAACCACAGACCTTTTCCATTAATGTCTCTGAAAACTTTTAAGAGAATTTTTTTCACATAAAAAAAAAAAATTAATATTTTAGAAACTTTATACTGTTGGGAACAAAGGGAACAAGCAACATATCATGAGCCTTCATCTTACCCTCTCATCCATTGGCACCTTGGCAACTTCATCCTGGCTGTCCTCTGGCACTGGAACCCTAGCAACCGAGAGTCCGTTCAGTGCTGCCAACATCAAGGGCCTCTTCTGGGCCTCCAGGCCTGCCATCTTCTGCTTTTCTAGATTCTTTTGGCAAGAAAAGGCACGTTTTCATCTCTGTGTGATTATTTATAATGCCAGTAAAATGCTGGAATGTTTTTTTAATCTCCAAAATCTGCAACTCTCTGGCCAAGGAATGCAGATGATCACCATTAGCATCGTAAATTCAAATACAACCTCTATTCTTCCTGTTATTCCTCAAAGGCCTGCTCCTACATGAGCACAGAATTTTAATTTCAAAGAAGCAATCCCAGCATATAATATAGTTTACATGCCATCTGAAGACACACAAATACAATCTCGAGCATTTTTCTGCAAACATTATTCTGAATGTAGGACACACAAAGCATCACCCTGTTACGTTAAAGCAGTGCTACTGTAGCCAAGATACCTGGGGCATCTTTTAAAAAGCAATAATTTCAATCTATTACAACAAGCAGTAAAACACAGGGCAGTTGTTTCTCTTCTGTGATGGTAATACTTAAAATGAGAAGTCTTCTGATACACTCAGCTGTTATGGTGATTCAAATAGCATCCATGATATATTTCACACTAAAAACTGAGCTCACAAATCCCAGAAACTGAACATAACAGCAGCCAGGGAGGGATATCATTTATTGCATTCATGCATCATATTACACTGCGACACGGAGAACCCGCGTATGAATTTTAAATTCATCCTGCTGCCCTCCTTATGCCACCAGGAGCTGAAACGTCAAGCAAGAAGACAAACCATCTCCAGAAGGAGCCAAATTATGGATATTTTATTCCATTTCCTTAACAGTTCTTTCTGCCGGATTTGGAAGGAGAGATGAGCACAAGGGAAGCCTGGTTCTCAGCATGCATATGGAAGCTGTGGTCACCACACAGGCCAAGCTCAGCTCCAGGAAACACACTACTGAACCTGAATGCCCTCAGACATATGTAAATGGCTTGATTTTTCAAAAGCCTGTGAGCTTTTTCCTCACCACTGGGTTCCTCCAGAGCACTAATTAAAAAACAAACAAAAAAGCAAAACAAAAATCCAAAACCACTCTGCTTTTTCTTAAGTCCAGAAAGCAGGAAAATGCAAGTTTTTTTTTCTTTGTTTGGGGCTTTTATTATTACTACTACTTGCTAGGTAAAATAGAAAAGTCTGTGTTTAAAAGATCAAGGTCATCAAATTACCATTAGTATAACATGATTCCTATGACAAAAGGAAGGTCTGCATGTGCTAAGACTGCTGATCTAGGCTGAAACCACCTTAAAAGCTTAATGCTAAGACCACTCCTTTATTTTCAAAACAACAGCAGCAACAGCAGCACCTTTTGACCAAAGGCTGATCTGAATGATTACTGAGAGGAAGAGTACTCAAACAACATCTCTAAGCTCTCTTCTTACCTTCATTTCCATCCTACAATCCTTTGGGTTCCTGCTTCTCAATATGTTTTCTTTCCTCAGAAGATGAAGAGAGCATATCTATGCTTGTTGTGACACCAATGTCTACAGTATTCATTCATGAAAGATGATGTTTTATAGTCAAGTATCTATTTTATGTTTAAAGTCTAAGATTCTGCAAGGATTAAATTCAGTCTCCATGATAAAACTTAGTGGCCCAAGTTTGATACCTAACCATGACATCAGTGTAAGGATCATGAACGAACAAGAAGCACTACACATACGTTTAGAAAATTTTTTTGAATATAGAGTAGTATGTAAGTCTAACTAGTTACTGATCTAGTACATTACAAACTCTTTTCTGCTCTGGACCATTTAGGTGCTTCATTAATTTGTTCCAGGAATTGTTTTTGTTTCAGACCTCAATTCTGAAAAAAAAGAACCACGGCACACACTTCACTTTCTGTAACTGCAGTTGCATTTCCCAGAGCGTTACACCAAGCACATACGTAAGTCACTGAATGGTAAGCACCCCTCATATTTCTGCCATTGCTTGCAGCGGCACTGAAGCCTTTAAATATTTTTTATTCTAAATTCATTGCAAGTCTAAAAGGACCCTATTTCTCATACTTGAGTACATTTTTTTAAAAAATAAACAATCCAGATCCTCAACCACCCAGCCTCTACGTCTGCTGCTTCTGTAATTAGATATCTGGTCACTCAGTTATTGGCAAAACCGGCAATCCATATTCTACAGCTACCAGTGTTTTATTCACATAACTGTTATATACAGTGACAGGAAAGGCAATCAAAAAGATAATTTGAAAAACTCAAGAGTTTCCGTTATGTTATATATTATGTGATACTTAACATCCCTGCAAAGAAGGAATAAAATGCTAGTGCTGAAACACAATCTCCCACCCATCTCAGCAAACAGATTTCAGACTCATCCTGCCCTCAAATCCGTGGGGGCTAGAGAGCCGCGCAGGCAGAAGGGGAGCCGGCATTGAGGGGGGGGCTTTGCGGTCAGCCGCCTCGTCACCCGGCTGCGTGCTCTGCCACCCACCTCAGGCTGGCACTGCTGCCAGAGTGGAGGCATCATCAGCTGGATCAGACGCGGATCTGGCCAGCAGCTGAGTAACCACAGCGGAGGAAGCAGACGAGCCCAATAGCAGTGCACAGGATCAGACCCTTTGGTGGCCATACAGACCCACGAAACCAAATTGTATGTGGCACTTAATATCACATTTCCTAACTTAAAGCAAATCAACATCTTCCCACCCATGTGTTCCCCACAGTTTACTGATCCAACAGTTTTCTGGTATGGTAACTGACCTGTATGATTACTAATTCCCAAGAAGCCACTGCAACAGAGGAAGGCACTTACCCTCATCATGATTTCTCTTTCTATAATGCTGTCCTCAATAGAAAACATTTCAGACACAGGCCTTTCCTTGACAGGTTCTTTCTTGACCCTCTCCTTCACACTCGTGAGGTCAGGCTCTGAGATAGAGGGCCCAAGTGAAGACCCGTTTATTGCCATTTGATCAGTTCGAGAGACACTAATGGCTTTGGAAGGCCCAGGCCTCATTGCCTTGGCCCTGGCTACAGCCACAGAAATGCTAACATGGTCTTGCCTCAGGGCTCCATTGCTGACACTTTTACGAGGCCCCGGATACTCTGGAGGAGGTTTATTTGGTATTCTAGCCAAGGCGGCTTGCAGCTGAGCACTATACTCCATGTTCTCATGGAGGGCTGTTATCTGTGACACGGATTCTGGAGTTTCTTCTTCCTCTTCGCTTTCACTGCTGTGTATCAGCATCGTGGCATCAGAGAATGTCTTTTTGTGATGATAATGAGGAACCTGCTGAA
>NW_008825306.1:3141886-3172805 GCF_000699105.1 Pygoscelis adeliae
AACTTCATGCCCCATCTGAACTGACTCTTCTGGCTGCACCTGCTCCCGCAAAGTGTTCCTGCGTGGCAGAGGGGCGTTTAAAGTTTTTAATGCCATGGCTTCTATACCACGTACCATATTGCTGATGACCTCCAAACTATGGCGCTTGTTCACAGCTGCATGATGCTTCACTGCCATGAGGGGCTCGCTGACCTCCTGCAGTGACTGACGGACGACTGGCGAGCTGTCCTCTTGGAAGGTCTTTACTGAGAGCTGGACTTTGCGAGTGACCAAGTCAGGACTGCTCCCACTGACATACTTGTGCCGGTGGCTTGCCAGGTCCGGCGTGCTAGTGGCAGGACGTGGGCGTGGGTACGGAGGTGGGGGTCTGAAGAGATAGTTCTTTAACATGTGAGCGGTGTTGTAACTCTGGCTGCTCTGCAGCTGCATGTTAGCCAGTTCTGGTGTGCTGACAGTGTGGGATATGGCACTGGCTGCTGTCTTGTTTTGCACAGCATTATTAGGGTTCACTTGGTCAGACGGGGTGACAGGCTTGTTATAGCTGCCACCCTGGGGCCCATATGTAATTGTGTAAGGATGTCTCTCTCGAATCTCAGGCTGACTGTAAACTAGGTCTTCTGGCTGGTTATAAGCATGTGTGTTTCCAATATTGAGATTCCTCAAAGACTGACTTTGGCTATCCATCTGGATCACCCCTCTCTTCATTTGCCTCATAACAGTCTCATAATCTGGAGTTGGCCGATAAGATGGTACTATGATTGCACTATGTCTGTGGCTGGGGATATAGTCTGCTCTCATGATGTCACTTCCAGGGATGCTCAGATTTGAGGACATCGGAGATGCCTGGATGAAGTTCTGTGAGCGATTGAGGGAGTTCATGCTGTGGGCACTGCATACGCTCCCATTGGGCCCGTTACCATTCAAGTAGCTGAAGTCCATTGGACACCTGTCCAAACTGGTCTGAGACCTACAGTAGAAAGTTTCTTCATTTCCATGGAAAATGCTATCTGTGTAGAGCAGAGATGAAGATGTTGCCAATTTTAACGTAAAAGGACTCACTCCATGTTAACAAAACTTCAAATGCAGTCTGCACCAACGACTAGAGAGACAGCTTAGTGTACAACAACTGCAGGGAACATTTGGTCTTGGGAGCAAAAGAAATAGAACTAAAACAAAGCTACTCCCCGTAAACAATCCCAACAGTTAGCAAAATATGGTAGTTCAGATCCTTGTGGGAGACATGAAAGGGGAAAGAGAGGAAGTGTTTTTGCCTGGGGTGGTAAGGAAGAATAAAGGGGCATCTCATCCCTCAGCATCCTGGAAGGATTTCACTGCTGCTGCCACCTTAAAAATCCAGTGCTACTAGCCTATAGTAATCCTAAAAATTCTCTTGTCTTTTCTGTTAATGTACTGCTGACTGTGATTCGAAGTAGCAGAGGACTGTGGAATTGGAAATGCTACTTCAGACCAACCAACAGTCTTGAGGATCTGAAGTATAACACAGCAGGGTGATCAAGCCTCAGGAGGCAAAAAAACCAAACACCTCCAAAGAAAAAAAGCTACTCTGCAGATGTGCTAAAGAATATTAAATACTTCAGCAAATGATATTTGAGAGGGAATCAAGATGGTAAAGATGATGTCCTGGATCACAACTTTACTACAAGACTATCCGTGTTGAAAATTTCGTAAGAAAAGAGTAGTGGCTCCCAAAACTCTGAAATCAGCTAGTTCTTCAACAATATAGAGGAGTCTGTGGTAAAACTGAGGGAAGTTTACAATTCTTCTAAAATTGAGAATATCCCCCTTCAGAGCCTCAGCTGCACAGTAAAACAGTAGTAGCCGCTAAGTCAAATCTTCCGCTGCTTGCAAGGAACTATACTGAATGGCTCCTTTCAAAACTTATCAAATTCTACCTTAAAATTAGTCAGACCACCACAACTCTAAAATGCTATCATGTGTGACTAAGAGCCCCTCTGCCGGTGAGAGCACTTCAACTGTACCTCTCATGAACTGCAAAGAACGTAGCCTAACAGACCTGGCTACGTGTATTCCAAAAGGTGGTGTGGTTAAGGGTGTGAGACTCAAGGTGTTTAGGGGTTGGGCTCCATTCCCAGCCTTGATCAGAAGTAACCTGGTACAACCTCTTAGAGAATTTATTCGTCAAACGCAGGGGTAAAAATAGTTAATTAACCCCCCTTAAGTCCATAAGGCTAACAATGCGGGCAGATGTTGGTGAAAAATCAGCAGAAAAGATTATGTAAATATACAGTTGCGTGACCAGGACACTATGATTTCTCCTATATTTGCTGTCTCCTTTTCCCTCCCTCCATTCCTCTCTCTGGCCCCAGCTGGCACTGCCTTTGAGTACAGCCATCATACTTCCTTTAGACATTATTTTTTCAGCTCACTGAACTGGAATACCAAGTTTAAGGTCCATATAATCATGCACAGACATTTTAGAGAAATTTGAAAACTGAAATTGGACTTTAAACAGAAGACTTACTGCAACATTAACTATAAAACTGCTAGCTCTCCTCCAGCAGCAACTCCCATTTGACCATGACAGCATTAGAAATCTAGACATAAGGGGTAGGAGCTTCTTTGCACACACATAAAATTGAAGTCCATTAAAGGAAAAATATATGCTTTAGGTACCTTGTGAATTATGTGTTTCAGTGTAGTGTTCTCCACACTGGACATGCATAGGAGGCAGTATAAATGGATGTTGTCTTGGCTGAAATAAAAGCACAAGGGGAAAAAAAAGCATTAGGAACTTCGTTTGCTACAATTTTTGCTGCTGAAACAGGAAAAACGGTTTTATGCCCTTTCCACTGAATACTGCTCTTTCTTACCCAGCCAAAGACACGTGGCTTGGCATTGCTTTGTAGAACAGAGAATAACATTTTGTAAATTGTTTGCTAAATTTTGTTACAGAGCCCAAAGCTGACCAGTTAAGACTCCTTTAAGCTCAACCACTTCAGAAAACAACATCCAGACTCCCAGCTCACTTAGAACTTCTCAAAAGTTTATTAAAAGCCCTTGCCCTTGAAGAATTAAAACAAAACAAACACCTAATCAGGACAAAAGCAGGAGATGGAACAAACTCAAGGACCTAGAACACTGTTATACAAGCATAGGAGCACATATGGACTTAAAATAACTCTGCGAATTACACGAATATTGGATTCCCTAGATAATGAATTGGAGCCTTCCTCCAACAATCTGCACTGCAACAAGCTTTTTAACACAACAAGTATCACAGGGGACAATTCAGCATTAAATCAGCAGGATCATTTACAGCAAAATAAATCACAGCTGACGTTGTATTCACCAGCTCTGTCCATTGGTGAACGGATGCGTTTTGCAATCACATTTTACCACCTGCGCTGTAATGTCCTGTCTGGTGTCGCTGAGCAAAGTTTATGAAAACATACTTTGATATGTTTTGATATACAGGCATCCTGGCCTGTATCAGAAATAGTGTGGCCAGCAGGAGCAGGGAAGCGATCGTGCCCCTGTACTCGGCACTGGTGAGGCGGCACCTCGAATACTGTGTTCAGTTTTGGGCCCCTCACTACAAGAAGGACGTCGAGGTGTTACAGCGTGTCCAGAGAAGGGCAGCAAGGCTGGTGAGGGGTCTGGAGAACAAGTCTGATGAGGAGCAGCTGAGGGAGCTGGGGTTGTTTAGCCTGGAGAAAAGGAGGCTGAGGGGAGACCTCATCGCTCTCTACAACTACCTGAAAGGAGGTTGTAGCGAGGTGGGTTTTGGTCTCTTCTCCCAAGTAACTGGCGAAAGGACGAGAGGAAATGGCCTCAAGTTGTGCCAGGGGAGGTTTAGATTGGATGTGAGGAAAAATTTCCTTACTGAAAGAGTGGTTAAACATTGGAACAGGCTGCCCAGGGAAGTGGTTGAGTCACCATCCCTGGAAGTATTTAAAAGACGGGTAGATGAGGTGCTTAGGGACATGGTTTAGTGGGCATGGTGGTGTTGGGTTGGCGTTTGGACTCTGTGATCTTAGAGGTGTTTTCCAACCTTAATGATTCTATGATATATGAAGTAAGCAGAAAGAGGAGGAAGACACTCTTGTCTTGTGAATATGTCTTCCTTAACAGCAGAGCAAGGGCTTTTCACCTAGGCTGATTCAAGTAGTTCAAACTATTAAGGAATACTGTGGATGTCCAAGGCAAAAAAGAAACACCTTTTACCTAATTTTTACCTAATTTACCTTTGCATGCACATGCACAAAATGAGCACCATGCAAGTTAGCTACTGAAGAAGGGGTGGGGAAGGGGTTAAATTTACATTTTCTATGTAAATGGGGAGAAGGAATGAGAATCAAAGAAACTGAGCACACATATGAATTCTTGCATACAAAATGGCTGTGTTAAGCCAGAGCTGGAAGATGGCAGGAAGTATTTCTGCTACAACAGTTACTTCCAAGGGTATAAACCCGTACTCTCACTGAACAATCTGGGCAAAGGACCCTGCTGCTGACAACCCGAGTAGCGGAGCTTAGCCTGGAACAAACCAAGATGTTGGAAAGCTTAACAAATGGGGGGCAGAGGAAAAGTGCAAGGAAGAAGTGACTTCTACTGGGAATGTATAGATCTAGAGCAGACAGTTTTCTTTGTGATAGATGTTATGGAAGGTATCTGCAAGAAATTAGGGATTATTCTGTTGTGGTTTTGGGCGTTTTGTTTGTGTGTGTGTGTGTATGTTTGTTTTTTAAGGCCCTAGTTTAATAGTTTTTATAATTAATAAAATACCATGCTGCCAAAACCGTATAAAGGGTCTTAATCTGAAAGTAATGACCATGATCCTCAGTGAAGTGGCAGAGCCTCACTCCAAAGATCCCACTTCACTTCCCATTTTTATGCCTACTGATTTATTACCATACAAGACAAATGAATAGGTAGGTGTATAGAGGTATGTGCAGTGCAGACAACAGGAGGGCCTTTTTTTTTTCTCCCCAAAGAGAACTGTTCCAACAAGTTAACAAAACAATTATGAAAAAAGCAGCTGAAAGTTCAACGTGAACGGTTAGCAGCCCAGTTCACTTTTTAATTGATGAGCACACATTCCGCCTCTTGATCTTCCTGAGACTCTGTTTTTTTTTTTAAAACTTGTTGCATGATTATGTTCAAAACATAAAGACGCAGCAGGATTTGTTTTTCCTTTGAAAAAGTAGATTTCCATTTTTCATATCTAATATAGAAGGCAGTTCTCTTTTTCCCCTTGTCATATATTTGAGGCCACAGCATACAAATGCAAAGCACACTTCATTTCTTCACCTGCAGTTTTTCATAGTCATCTCCAGGGACCAAACTAGCAGATACCAAAAATACCAAATATGCCTCAGAGAACATAATACACAGCCTGTGTATTGCATCACGACGCCTTAGAAACAGGCTAAGAATGAAAGGACAAAGAAACCCGGAGCCAGCTACAACAGCTTTCCTGCCAATGGCTGGGAAACACAGAATGCAACTTTTAGATCTAATGGACCATATATACGCACACAGGAAAACAGCCTGTGCCGAAATCTGCAAAGATAAAGCTATCCTAATATCAGTACCTGATTAAGCTTAATTTTAGAACATTTTCACAAGCTGTAACCACGCTGTGGGGCTATGTCAAGAAAACACTCTGCCCACATTAGCTTTCCACCTCGCAGCAATAGGCTAATGGAGTTTTCACTCTGGGAAGGTCTACAAAGCAGGTATAACCTATATCACAAATGAAAACTGGCAACCTGCATACAGATAATATTGCCCTCTGTCTAAGGGACCAGCAGTGCTGTTGCTACTCTTATTTAAGGGGTTCTGAATTACTGTGAGAAATACTGACATACTAGATGTTAAAACTGGATCTAAAAAAGTATCCTTAGAGCTGACCAGGAAAAAAGATTCCCACAGATGTTTTTTGTAAAGATTTAGGGAAAAAGTTACCCAGTTTTGTCAGATTTACAGTATTTATGGAGATTAGTTGAACAGAAAAAAATACAGTTTAAGAAAAACTCTGAATCACAATCCTGTACTGATTATAATAGTTTTACTTAAAATCACAGTAACTTCACACAGAAAATAGGCTCTTAACCCAAGAAGTTGATAAATTGTAAGTAGACTTTATACAAAAACATGAGGAATGGAAGAAACGCAAAAGGAGAAGCTGTAAAATTACGTAATTACTAGGTTTTCAAGTATACAGCACAAGACACTTCAAATTCTTTCTAGAGGACTATTTTCTTTACATATTGAATATAATCTCAATCCAGTAGAAAAGATGCTCAGTTTCTGCAGGACAAATAAAAATATAATGCCTTGAAGACTGTAATTTTTAATACTCAATGGTGATATTATCCAGTTAAATTAATCAACCTGGGCAGCCACACCCTTGAAACTCATTCCAATCATATTGCCTACAACAAATGAATTAATGTGCTTATTTGAAATTTACTAAGTATTCCATCTTACACAATGCCCCATTCCCATTAGAAATAGTATAGACATTCTTAAAGACCCTGCTGTGGCACATACCAAGGATGACCTACTCCAAGTGGGCCGTCGTCGGATAGGAGGAGGAGAACTTGATTGTCTGTGGAAGAAAAAGTAAAGAGAAATACTAGAAACTACAATATTTCAATTCTGATTCAAGAATGAATGGGAAAAACAAGAGATGAAGAATCTCTAAGTATTGCTCATTAATGAGATTTTAAAAAATATGAATAAATGAAAATAATTTAGGTCCTTCTCCAAATACAGAAGGTATTCCAGTTCCAAAATATACATGCCTTTTGTTCATTATCCTATTTGGCTTACTTGGAAACACAAGAAAGAAAAACTCTGGTTTAAAAATGAATCAAACAAACAAGTCTCTTGAGCAATAAAAACTGAACATGGCACACAGGCACAGTCTCAGGTGACTTAAGGTGAACATTAAAACAATGACAATTCTATGGAATTCATACCAATCACTCCAAAGCAATGTGCACAGATCAGAAGGGAAAAAAAAGCGCAACTGGTTAATAATACTAGCAGAGCCACATACAATGTTAGAGTAGCCAGGTGCAGTGGAAGGAACAAGAAGTGTAGGAGGGGAAAAAAAAATGAGGAAGGGAAAGAAACAAGTTGAAGGAGGCAGAAATATAGTGCTTACGTGAAGAGAGGAAAGGTGGAATTTGTCCTCTTACAGTTTCTGATCTGGTGAATGATGTTATGTGCGATTAGAGGAAATGCACACAGGAAAACAAACAACTATCATTTTAACAGAGGGCAGGAAAATTATTTGGCTAGAAAACACACATTGGCATATGCTGTCATCAATATCTGTGGCTCTAACACAGAAGCTGATTACCACATGAAACTGTGGTAAGAAGGAGAGCTGTTCTAATGGCAAAAATACATTTAAGTTCCAGTTATTTCACTCAGTGACCTCATGACGTTCCCTATCTTTATTAGTCCAAAGACTTGTAAGTTGTACATGAAGCCACTACATACACCCAGCTCATGGTACCCACATACTTATGGCTCAGTGTTTAGAAATAAACATGATCAAAAGCTATTGCTTCTTCAGTCTGGATTATGAACAGTAACAGAACAGTCCTCTCTGTTGACCCCAATATACAGCTTCAAAGAGGAAATATTCCAAGATGACAGACTATGGTATTTTGTTTTCTTTCTTGACTGTCACAAGGGAGACAATCAGGAGCTTCCTTTGAACTCAATTCCTCTGAAACCATTAAAATTAAAAATGCATTATATGCTGCTAAGAAATGTCTTTTCTGGTCTTCCGCTCACCTCCTAAGAATTGTAAACGCCGTCTGAAATCTAATCAACATCTCTCTTCCGTAAGTGAAAAGATCACTCTATGCAGTTCACCTCATTGGTCTCTCCAATACTCTAACTCACTGTATGCTAATATATTGTATGCATATGTAATATTAGAAAGCTAGACCTTCCAATCTTCCCTTCATCATTTTGGCTTTGTTTTCCAACAGATGGCATTACCCAGCTAAACAGATGGGATGTCCAGCTCTAACCAGAGCTGTTGATAGAGATGAACAACTTCATATCTTTCCAGCTAACTAAGCTGATAAGTTTTGCAAGGGATTCATGTTCTCATTGCTATACAAACCCTGCACATCATGAACATTTCTCAAAACACTAAACTTCCCAAAGCAAAATTTATCTCAAACTAAAACCGCTGCATGCTGGTATAAATGAAACATACTCAGCTAATAAACTGACTTTTGACTTATAACTAAAGCCTCATGAATTCCTCCTTCAATTAGGATGAATCCACCTGCATGAGAGGACTAGCTCAAGGCCAGTTCCTTAGTAAGTGCTTAAAGTAGAGCCTAAAGGACACTTTGGGTTCAGATTTATGGTCTCTGCTGTGTCGTGCTAGTATGGCTACGCAGATTAACATTCCCAGGTGTCCTCCCTTGTTTGGTGCACATAAGCAGCAGATAAATTATACTGCCCAAATTAGAAGATGACAACCTGTGTTTTCCACTGACCTTAGCTGCTAGATGGGTCATGCAACATCTTCAAAATGCTACTGCAATTCACATTTTGGCATGTTAACATATGTCACCTTTCACTCTAGTTTATACTAATACTCTGGGTTATGAACGGCAGAGACCAAGGGCTTCAATTTAAGACACACTGTCAGATTTGCCTGCTTGGGGAGCATTAAGCCTCACAAGGCTCAGAATGAAGTTTCATTCTCAATTGTCTGTTCTTGCTGGTGGTTAAAACAAAACAAGAAAAAAAGGGAAAGGAGAAAAGAATAACTGACACAAGTGACTAGAAAAAACAAACAAAACCAGACACGCCAAAACTCAGAGCAATTCTAAAGCAGGGTGTCAGAAAACAACTCTGAAGAAAGAGTACTCACTCTGTGCAGATTTTGTTCTGTTTGTAAAACTTGTGTCTTGCTGCAAACAGCCGTGAAATATATTTGGCATTTTCAAGATCATCCTTAAAACACAAGAAAAAATAGGGAAGAAAAAAAAAAATCATTCATATTGTTATTCTTACCAAGAAGTAACAAAGAAGAGTTTTAAAAATCCAATTGCAGTAACGCTTGGTAAGGTCCATCATGTATAGAATCTGGCTGCCAAGAACATGTCTGGTGCCCTCAAGAGCATTCAAGGCATTGAATTACTGAAGTACAGTGGCATGCCTTTACATGCTGCCACTTCACTGCTAAGTCACAGTGGGAAGGGAGGAGGGACAACAGGAAAAAAAAAAAAAATGGCTCAAGCTTGCTGCTCCAGTTTCTATACTGGCCTTGGTTCAGGGAGATGTGGAGTGATTTTAAATAGCACAGAACAGCACTGCAGCCCTCTGAGTTCCAGTATGTGCATGCATGGTAGCTTATGCCCAGTTTCTACAACTGCTTATGCTGCTATATTTATGCCAGCATGAAAGATAGTGTGGCACTGTGGATGTTTCATCCAACAAGCACTTCAGTTTTTTGCAGACTTCCCAGCATAGTATACTTTGGGATGCTTGGAAGAGAATACAAATATTGGTACCTAAATGAAGTTAATTTCACTCTCTGCATAAAGTAAAATGTGAACTTGGGGGGGGGGGGGGGCCTTTGGGGGGGGGGGCCCTATAGGAAAGTGGAATGGTAAAGGTTTAGTTTTTATATAAGCATTGATTAGATCTTTTTCTTACTGTGTGAAAGAGCACATTCTCTTCTTTGTTGATCAACTCTAGAACAATCGAAGACTTGTTATGTGCTATATTCCCAATGTCATTCCACCTGTAGAGTAAAAAAAATGCAGTAGAGTTTGCCAACACATACATTCGAACATTTCACAAACACATTAAGAATCCCTTAGTCAACATTAGTCTCATTTTATGGGAAAGCTTTTCAGTAGCTGTTTGGTGAAGGAACATGGTCAGGAAAATAAGAAAGTCATGCTCTGGTTAAAGGAGAAACAGATATTCAGCTCTTAACCCAAAGCGGGAGAGTTAAAACAACTCTCTTTAAAAACACCAATTTGAAGACTCACAACAGAAGACACATTAATGATAAACATTATACTAAACTGTGGCATTTTTTAACTGATTGATTTTAGCCACATGTGATAGAATTTTTTTTTTTTTTTTTTTTTAATAGTGCCATTCCTCTCCAAATGCTGTTCCAACTTTCCTCCAGTGCCAATTCTTCCTAAAGAAGGTTAAGTTGACAACATGGTTATGTAGGCTATGCATACCATGTTAATACTCTGGGTTTATGTTTGCAATCTTTTTTTTTTTTATTCTTTTCCAAGTAATTGTCAGGTTACCCAAGATCAGTTATAATCTTCTTACAAATAGCTGACAGACATTTGCATACATTGCATGCAATCCATGGGGATGGAAAGGACTTGTTTGTTCTGTTTGCAGCATGCATTCCTCTTCATGTCACGGCAGGATGCTTGAAGTGCGTATTTCCAAAGAGTAAGGATCCCAGCACCAACTGTCACTTCTACATGTAAAGAAACTTCTTGCTTTTGTCACCTGGCGCAGTTAAAGGATTATCTAATTTCTTCTCAAAATTAAATATGCAAAACATCAGCTATGTGGAAAAGGGAGCCCTAACATTTTTGAAGATGACCACTGAAAGCCCTTTTAAGGCAAAAAACCCCTGACATTCCAGCTTAAGTCTGATACGAGCCTTAGCTACTGACTAAAAATTAGTGCTCTTCGTAAAACACAATTTTTTGGCTGCACAAACGTTTATATTCTAATCACAGGGACTAGTAAAAATCCACTTCGAGTTAACACTGACAATAACAGAAATACCCACCAGAACAGTAGCAAAGAGGAATGAGCGAAACCCTAGCCTCCCTGGAATCATGGAGATTTCTAGCAACATTTTCATACAGAACAAACTTTTATAAGAAGTAACAAAACCCACAAAAGAAAGTTATTGTGGAAAGGCTTAAGTGATTCTTAATAACCAAAATAAACAGCAGAACAAATAAACAAATGACACAGCCAGGATTTTCAAAAGTACAGAATGAGAAAGTTCAGCTTTTTTTTAGTGGGGCATCTAAATATGGCAACCAGATTTTCAGAAATGTTGAGTGCCTAGGCTGCCAGCCGTGAGGTTTAACAGATTTTCATTCAGAAGCATCAAAGAAGCAGACATAAAGGCAAGAAAAGAAAACGGATCAAAGCCTCGTAAGTAGAACAAGATACATGACAGACAACTACGTCTTTCTTGCCGTCAAACCCATTCACAGACATCAGAAATTATTCTTTATCACATCTCTTACGGCCAAGAGGCCAATCCTGAAAACAGCGAGGTGACTACTCCTTAGTTAGAGGATTGGCACTATTGAAGTCACGTACGTAAGGAAAAAACCCCACACATGGAGCTCTGAAAAGAAACTCGCTTTAAATACAGAAGACCCTAGTTTTTACCTATAAATCACAGTTGTCCTTCCAATTCTGTTTTTTATGAAGATTCCCATGAAGAAAATACCGAGTTGTATGTCATTTCCATGATTATCCTGCAGAGAAAGGATATATATTTAGTTTAATAAAGAAACTGGCCAATACATGCATATGAGTGCATGCTGAACTACCAAACAGAAGCCCTTCTTCAGGATGAATGCAGGATTAACCCTTGACTAATCTATATTTTGCTGCTTGATCAGACTCTGATTTTCATTATTTCAAAGCAGTTAGCACTTAACTGGATTCATTCTGTTGATTAGTGAGAACAGACAAAGGCTAAACGAGCCCAAGGTTCTCCTCTATCAAACAACACGCACACCACAAACTGGCATTCACTGTACAATACCCCACATTCCCTATCATTGTGATCACAGCTATCTAGAGCCCGTATGATTATCAAAAGCAATAGTCCTCTTTCACATTCACAGCATTTCTCCAGCCACCTGTTAAAACATGTAGAGATTTCAGAAAACCACACCTGGAGATGGAATCCCTCTCAAAAGCTATACTCTTCACGGTTCCTCCTGTAAGTACTCCGTGTAGAAGTTCATAGCGTGTCACTCTGGAAAGTACTTGTATCTCTATACAGATACATCTTCCATTGTTTTTCAATTACTGGGTTAAATATTCATCTGCGTGCACCACATAACGTCCGCTGTTCTTGCATTGTTTTTCAGAAGTTCTATTGTTTTTGTGCCTACCCATGTCTCCTTGCAGGCTCCTGTTTGAAAACCATGTGCTCCTGTTCCATTTTGCCATCAGTTGTTTTCTTAAAAAGACTTTTTCTTTTTTGCTACAAAAGCTTAATGCTGTTGACAAAGAGGTTTTTCCACATTTATCAACAAAAACAACTGCCCCTCAGCTGCATATATAGTAATTGAGTCACACTTTAAAGTGGTAAATAAAAATCATGCTAACACAGAGTGTGGTTAAAAAGAACTGCTAGAAGAAAGGATATGAGAGAAGTTAATGCACTACGCATGAGCAAATTCTAGAAACCATCAGGCATCCCTGCATTTTAATAGATCAGATTAGAGCTGCTCTCCTGGCCTTGCTGTACTTGATCCCCAGAAGGCAACAGTGGAGTATCTGCACCTGTTTCTAACTACTAAGTGTTAGGCCTTTTGCAGACAAACGATGGATGCCAATTTTCAAGTCCCAGCCTATGCATTGATTCTCAGTGCCGCATACACCAGCATTCTTCCACACACACTACAAGTCAGCAGAGGTCCTACAGCTGACAGTCTTCAGTTTAGTCTGATTAGAGGACTACACATTCCCCTGCCTTGTCCCAGAGGTAGCTTTAGAAGGCAAAGAGATTGGGAAGGTGTTGGGGAAAATGTATGTATTTGTACACATATACGTGTGTGTGTGTATACACACAAATATCTATATAGAAAGAAAGAGAAACATATTTCTAATAGCATTTTCTAACAGGAACAAAAGAGAAATCTTCCATTTTTCCCTTTGAATGCAGTTCTATTTGTCTATAAGGCCAGCACACTGCTCTTTGATACAAGGGTAACATCTTCCTGCAATTTTGCAGAGCACCTGGTCTACTGTTCATACTTATCTCACTGACATGCAATAATATCTACTGACAATTCCAACACAGAAGTCCCTTGCAGCAGCATGCAGCATTAATACGGATTCATTTGAGGAAGACACTGATTTAATTCATTGGCAATAAACATTCCATAATTTTTGTTGTTGGGTAGGGGTTTTTTTTGCCATTCAGTTCCCCCGCTTCAGGTCAATTTTGAGATTGGCAAAAGGGTCAATTTTGAATTCACCAGAAAGCTTTTTTGTCTGGTGTGGGGTTTTGTTTGTTTGTTTTGTTTTTAAATTCCAAGTCAACTTTAACTAGCAGAAAAACTGCTAGCAGTCCACCACTTAATGTGGCTGGGTTGATTAGCAAAGAGAAATGGGTCATGTTGGTAACAGCAGCCTTCAGTTTCTCAGCCCAACGTTACCACGGTGGCATGTGCTCCATAAGGCCAGGCAGACCGTCCATGGCAGAACAGGGCTCCCAGCGAAGGGAAAGTGACTACAAATGCAAAATAAACCTCAAAACCTCCCCTCAGTTTTAAATGTGTGGAGGACCTGTGTGCACATGTAAGAAACCAAGGAAAGGTAAAGTTAATGCTTGGTAAAGAGCAACTTAGAAAGACATGAAAAGGTCTTATCTTCCCATCCTGTTAAAGAAGGCCAGAGCTGAGGTTCATTTGCCCCAGCCACTCCCCCTCAGACAGCACTCAAAAAAAAAGCAAGGAGCATCTCTGTTTCCCAAGTGAGCAGGCCCTAGCACATAGCAACCTCTTCTGTGAAAAGGATTTTGGTGGAAGAAAAGTAACGCTACAGGCCTAAGATACCCTCATGCTGCAATGTCCGTTCAAATTACCAGCAGTCGTTTCACCCTCCAGAACAGTGAAACAAGTCCTGCCTCTTTTGCACAAACACAACTTGCATGCATTCCAAAGGTCGCTGCAGACTCCTGCATCGTTTGATTCAGAGGTTCTTTTAGAATATACGCTAACATACCTTCACAGGGAAAATTTCCTGCCCAAACCCATCAAGGCGTTCCACTTCATTGATGTACATTAGCTCAGCTTCTGCTGCTGTAATGCCACTGCAATTAGAGTAACAAAAGGCAGCAAATGGTTCAGTATTACATGCACACAAAAAATACTAGTGAAAAAATGGGATATTCACAAACCACTTTAGAAGACACTTTGGAGATGCTGCCTAGAAATGCACAACACAAAACTAACTTTCAACATTAGGATCATAATCAGCAAGGAGAGGAATTTTACTAAATGTTGTTAAGGTAAGGTACAAAGCAGAGTTCAAATTACAGGAGGAACAAACTGAACTGATCATATTACTCAATTTCCTCTGCACACATCAAATATTTTCCAGGCTTTATTAAAACATCAGGCCATTGCATCAGGTTGTGTCTAGCTCTGGATGGCCAATTTGAGCCATAGGGGTCCTAATTTGCATAAATAGTATACAAATCCACGGAAGTTGCTTAAAATTACTTAAAAGGGAAGACCTACGTTTTCGTGTTGGCTGTTCAAAAACACAGGCGCTAAATCAAATATTGAGCAGATTCTCTTTCATAATAGAGAACAAACCACCTGAAAATTTTTACACGCGTGTCTACACATGCTGCTGTCACAGCTCAGGAATTCAGACAGATTTCAGTTCTCAAAAGCAGGTCAGAGAGATTGCAGGCTGCTCCAAAAGAAGGCCACTATTAATGTTTCTCCTCTTTGCTCCTCCTTACCACAGCTTGCAAACAGAAATATAGGAATCAGACAAATACTTGGGAGAAAGAGGGAGAGAAAGGAGGTGGAATGTGATCTACCTGCTGAAGTAAGGATAAGTATTTGTTCTTTGTGTTGCAGAAATAGCACTAAAGAGCACAGCAGGGGAGGGAAATCTTTCCTTTCAAGTCTGTGAGTTAACCAAGATCACACAAGCAGCCCATGGCAGAGGGAGAACAACAGAACCAGGCCTGTTCATGGCCAGCTTGGAAGCCAACCCTTTGGTTGCATCAAAGGCCCAAGCTTGCATTGAAACTTAGACTGAGAATGGCCTTAGACTCAGAGATTGGTATTTGCCCCTTTACAACCATTTTCTGTCATATAACAGCGAGTGCTGCACCCTTCACATAATACTCCTAGCATTTCATGTAATAAAGTTTTAAATGGAAATTCAAAATATAATACAAAAGATTATTTCCAGTGACGTATAGGCACTACCATTTTTCTAAGAACGTGACTCTGGAGGTTTGAATACTTCCACCACCAAAACACCTAGATGACACGAAAGAAGCCTGCTTACAAAGAAGGTATTTGTACTGAAGCACTAATACATACACTCCTAGCTCATTAACTAGTAACAGCATATTGTGTCTTTTCCGCAAGACTTAAAACCCAATTCCTGTTATTTTCATTTCCATTACATTGAGAGTGTGTGTATCCTCCTCTCTCTTGAATGAGAGAAAACCCTTGGACAGACCCTCGGACCACCCCGATCAAGTCACAGGGTCTTTCACCATCAGGATTCAAATGAAACCAAGAAGATAAAGGAGTCTACTACATAGCACAAGTAGTGTTACACGTGCCCATTAAACCTTATGGTGCAAATGCTTGTTTATTTGGGATTAAGTTCCTCAGCCATTTTGTGTTCACAGTAGGCAGATAATCTTTTGTAACAGACTAATTAAAAATCCAGCGAGACATAACATAATAGTAACGTGAATATAGGCTACTTTACCCCTGCCAGAAAAGCATGGGGAGAAAGGGAAGTCCTAGGAGGATGACGACAATTAAAAAAAAAAAAAAAATACAAATCTTAACATGTCAAGCTCACCTGTGAGTTCGGTGCTCCTGAGCAACCTTTTGAGTCAGCTCCTCCAAGACAGCTTCATCCTGAGTCCAATCCTGTAAAAACATGAAGTAGCATCGAAAACTAGTCATCCAAAGAGAGAGATGACAAAATGCAAGACAGATATTACGACGGCAGATGTTTCAGGATTGTTTCCTGTTCGTGTTCTTCCAGGTAGTTACAGAGAGAATAGCTATCACCAACTGCATTGAAAATTCAGAGCACAGGATGCTGAAAATGTGCAAGGAGAACACGAGGGTCTGGGTTTTTTATATCTTTTGCGGGGGGGGAGAGTAAAAGGATACTGTTAAAATAGGGGTAAGGTGCTTATTATTCCAAAACAGAGAACAGAGTATAGAGCACGGATAAGGGATCTTTTCCTGGACAAGGACCAAACAAGTCTTTAAAAACACTTGGGAAGTCTACAAATTGATATATACCTTTTAAAATAGCCCAAAATAATGCACAGACAATGGAAAACAAAGTCATGGTTATTTTCCATCCTGCGACCTACAGGTACTCCCTTTGCCATATTAAAAGGGATTGAAAGTTTTGCTACCTCTTCAAATATGTAATAAAAGGTACTTTATGCTTGCAACACATTTATGAGCAGAAATTTTTATCTTCTGCAAATTTCATAATGTGTGGTAGAAACAATTCTGAAATAATTGGGAGCAAGTTAATAAAGGAAGTCTGCTCATAAATTCAAGGCAAAAAAAAAAGGAAGCTGAAAAACTTTCTTGCAAAACCTCAAAGTTCTTATTTTTATTTTAAAAAGCCTTAAGGCTGCATGTAATGTACTTAAATACACTGCCTGTTTCTCGCTCAATGGGGCCCTCCCTCTGATATTTGCTTCTGCCACAAAAAAATGTGAAAGTGGTAGCACGCTAATGAAAAATGGCATGGTACATGCCTATGCACAGCTACACACCTGTGGGGTGTACTGTGTACATAACTTTGTTCTTTTCCCTGCTGAAGAAATGCCATTTGACACACATTGTAGCCTCAGAAGATCAAACAGTACAAATGTAGCTGCCCCTCCCTCATTCACCAGCTCACTTCACTACTGAATTTATAGCAACGCTCTCGTTGGAGGCTCTTTCTATGCCCGAGATTCACTCAAATCCTCCCACTTGCTTCAGGACTAGTTTATATCTGCAGCACTTCGCAACTGTCACCGAACTTGCAGTGAAATATTTACTATTACATTACCCACTCCTCCCCAGAAGAGCAAAGACAAGTAGTTAAAGAAATGTCTAGAGAAACAGTTGATTTAAGAGTAGGCTTCTGAAGACTGTAGGAAGCAGACACTTCGCTGATTTTGTTAAATTTAGCAATAGTAGCATGGATGAAAGGCAAGATACCCTAAAGAGAGCACATGCAAAACAGAAGAGAGCCGACCACAACACCATGTAGGCAGTTGACTCAAGAACAGAGGTTCTAGGAGATGGGCCCAAAGACTGAACTGCTGAACCACATTGAAATTAACCACCTGAAAGCTCATCTAGAGGCCTAAACCCTCCCCTAATTTTTTCCTGAATAGAAACATAATATCAGTATATTGAAAGAACTTTGCAGAAGTTCAATAATTTACAAAGTGACAGCTTGATGACACATTTCTCTGTCTATATTTGCAGCCATCTTCTGTCCCTCTTAGGCTATCATACATGACTTCATAAGCCATCAACTATACACAAGATCATCAATTACTTATCAATAGATAAAGGCAGCCTACCAAAGAAATCCTGCTCCACTAAGTCAGGCTAACAGAAGTTTCTTAGTGAAAGGTCAATACTGAAGCCACATTCTAGCTATACAAGGCATATTCAGCGCTCTATACATTCATTAATTCCCCTTCTTCCTGCTGACTCTCTTTTGCAGGTGGTATTGAACTCTGTCTACCAGCTCAAAATTGCATTTTCACTTCAAGACACTGTGCATCTGTCACCTTTTTGGACTTGAGAATGGACTATCTGTACTGCAGCTCTGCAGTACAAAGAGCACCGGTAAATGGGATGAAATGCTTCTGGAAGTGCCTTTCTCAAGCCTTCAAGTTACAGCGAGATGAATCATTCTCCCTCTACTGCTCCACTAATTGCAGAGGGAAACCAGATGCCTTAACTTCTAGGCAGCTACACTCAGGGCATGGGAACCCCACTCCACTCCCAAATTTTTTTTTCCAGTTAGAAAGAATTCCAAGATCTTTTACATTTTATGAAGCTTACACTCAAGACTTGTGCTGATAGACTTGTTCATCTAAGATAAGGCCAGCCTTAACCTCAGCAGGCTTTTTTTTTTTTTCTCTAATCCATCCTCCCAGAAAGGCTCAATGTCACAGATTGCAAGTGCTCAGCATTTGTCACTAGAGTTCCTAACTTCATTAGTGACCTAAAATACTTCCCTCAGCATTCAAATTATTTGCTAGTTTCCAATGTAAATTTAAAACTAATTTACAGCACAGTCCCTGGAGAACATTTTGACAAGACCCGATTCATGCTTCACTTCAGTCTAATAGTCAGTTGGTGTAAATTCACATTCTTTTGAGGAAAGGCTGCATGATTTGTCCTGTGACACAACATTTACTACATCAGCAGCCCTCATATCCCCTTGTTAGGCCATGTTATTAATACTGCAGTACTACTAATATACACCTTTTTAAATAGCTGCAAATTCTTTTTTGATTCAAAGAAGTACATTTCTTTTGTTGACACCTATTCCTAGTGGAGGCTTAACAGGAACTGAAAAAGGGCTACATTTCCATAGCATATATTCATTCAGATACAATCAAGTATATTGCAGGTTTTGGGGAGCAAAGTTTATTTCCACTATTAATAGTTCAGCGCCGCTGCTTTTACTTTGTTATCAACAAAGCCATCTCTGAGGCATGGAGAAATTTTTCATAAAAGACCACAAAAGAGGGGGATAAGGAACTCACCACAGGGAACAAGACATATTCTCGGAGGAAGTCATGAGATTCAAACTGATTATAGTCTCCAAAATCCGCTGGAAAAAACAACACAATTACTCATTTTAGCACTTTCCACACATGTTAAGACCACAGTCAACCTTTGCACAGATGCTTAATTTCAAGTGGGTGAGCCCTCTCTGAAGCCACAACCCAGCACAAAGATTTCTGCTTGTACTTCAGCTTTTAACATGGGTGTCTGAAAATAATAGTGTTATTACTAGAGATCAAATAACAGCCAACAAGTAATTTCTCTCTTTTGATCCCTAATATTATGACCGTTTGCAATGCTTAACCATCAGGAGTTTGTTTTTCTGTAGCCTTCATGAACTAATACCACCATCTAACGAGGCTGGAATTGCTCAGCCTCTTTAAAAACGATGCACACTTTTGCTTCTCCAATGTTTCCAACCCTGACCAGGGGGGGAAAAAAAAAATTAACCTACCTCTGCTACAATGCTACACAATTGTAGAAAAGATGCTTAATTTTACAGCCTGGGAGATTAAAATCCACCAGCCAATTGTATTAAAAATTGTTAACAACCAACATGGTTTGAGGTGGGGAGGGAAGGTCTTATCCTCCTGTAGCCAATATAACAGTACAGGCACTGTGTCAGTTTAACTGACTGGCCCACACCTTTCCACCTGCTTTTCTACTACTTCTACATCTCTTTAAGAGGTACTCATCTCCATGCTGACATTCACTCATATGTCGGGCTGAGGATTCTTGTCCAAATGTCCTTGAAACCATGAAGTTTTGAAAGTGCTTCCTAAAGGCTAAACTACATTAAAAAAAAATAAAACAAAGCCCATATTTATCTCTCTCTTAAATACACAACAGCTTATATCAAAAGAATATCTTGCCAGGAGGTTTTTATTTTATATTAATTGAACTGGATCAAACGCCATCTACAAGATCCTCATATTATAGAAGTTGGAAATTCCCACCATAAATCATATTAGCTAAACATTCTTTCAAAGCTTCTAGACAATTTCACGTATTGCAGGATGCCAAAAATGCAGTTTCATTTTGTTTTCACCTCTGAGTTATGTTTTAACATAAACAGAAAGAAATGAAAATGGACATGAAACAGAGTCTGTAAGTTTAAAAGAAATAAGTATTTCAAATATCTTCGGTTGCATCACATGCAAAGGACAAAGGGAGTAATGCAAGGTCAGGAATAAAGCGAACAAGATTAGGTGCAGCATTCTGATGCAATGGGCTTTGAAACATAATAGATTATGTAGAAAATTCAGAATAAAAGTGATTGCTTCAAACTGACTACAAAGACTGACTCACTCTCAAAGTTAGCAAAAAGCTCCAAAAACACAGGACCATTGAAACATATTCAGTATCTATTGAGCCCTAACTCACACACTGGGAAAACTTTATTTACTTAAATTGCAAGATTCAGTACGGAATCTTATAGATATATATTCCTCTATTAATAAGACATTTCAAGATTTGACAGGGAACATTTTTTTCTTCAATTTTTAACCAAGAAATAAGATATTAAAAAGGAATTTCTACTGCTCTAAGGAAGATCATATTAGCATTACTCTCCATTGAACCTTTAATTTTCAAGAATCAGATCTACATTTTTTCTATTTATATATATACTTCCCCCTTCCCTCTCATCAGGGGGATACCCAGAGCATGATTGCTGAAACTCTACCTTAGGTTCTCATAGTCAGCCGTGGATGGACTGAAACATACTTTCTCCAAATACAGGGCTTCCTCCTCTGCCCATATACATTATGTGATCCCACTTTTATTGATGTCCTTAGGAGGCTCAGAATAAAAATCACATTGTAAGAAGTAGTTTATTATTAATTTATAACTCACATAACAATTATGGTCATGTGTTCTTTCATACTTCAGATAGCACTATACAGCAAAACAAGTTTTTAATTAAAGGCAAAATTAAAGCTGCTGCTATGCTCTTTGATGTAACTGCATTTCAAACCAGAGAACGTGAAGCAAATTCATTACTGCAAAGTACTCCGTGGTTGGGATTGTAAGAATTGGAGTTTTGTTCAGATTCACTAACATGGATTTTAGAAATAAGAAAGCTGAACACTGATGGGGTCCATCATTCCCTCCTCGAGGGTGTGAATGTTTCACCAACAGCAGTCCACCTATGCACTTTTAAATCAATAGAAAACCCAGCTGTTGTGAGTAGGAGTCATACAAGCCCTTAGTTAGTGCCCAGTCAACATACAGAACAAACCAAAAAAGCTAATGTTGGAAAAGGGCTATCAGGTCATGTCACCTTACCTTGCACTGCCAAACCAGCTAGTCGAATTCCCTGCTCCAATGAAGAAAGCAATCCGCCATCAAGAACATCCTTTTTCACTTGTAGGTAATACTGATATCTACAAACAAAAAAAGAGCACAAATTAGAACATCTATATGTTTATACATTTTCTACAGAACAAAAGGCTGCTGAAAGCAAGAAAAACCCACCACAAACAGGTCAGGCAGCTAAACAGCAGCCTGCGCCTGGCTTCAGAATTTCCACATTACCGAAACAAATCAATATGATCCCTACATGTGCAGTGCTTCCAGGTGGATGAAAAGGAAAATAAAAAGTTCTAATTTGTGTTCACTAGACCACATAGAAGAGGGACATCTGCTGGGATTACCTCCTCCACAAATTTTGCAGAGGTTACTGAAGACCATGCAATCACCAATACAAAAAGAGGCTGTTCCGTATTTCTTCTATTGTTTTTGCTCCGGTGTCACCATTTTAATAGAAGAAACGGAATTTTAGCAATATATTTTGGCCTACTGATATAACTTTAACTATGGCCTATATAAAAGTTTTTTTAAATTGGCATCTCATCTGTAAGGATGACTTAGACGCACAAATCAAGCAAAACCAGCTTCTAATATCATGCACTTGCTGATCCACAGTAAATCACAAGACAAACTATGTTAGTTTTAACCGCAGTGACAGAACTCACGCGTTTCACCTTACACCTGCAATAGAGTAGATGAGGACAAACAAGAAGCTTTCCACAAAAAGCTTAACAAGTCACTGTCCCCATCCGTGCATCCCTCCCATCCACTGAACTGGACCAGACCCACAGCAGGGCTGGCCAAAGCAGCAGAGATACATGCCAGTCCCTCCGGCATATCAGGTTAAAGTCCAGGGGAGACAGCTTCGTTAACAGGCCACAACTTCTTATTCTGCAGGCACCAATGCACGCTCCCTGGAGCTACCTGTGTGGCATGGGCAGTAAAACCAGGCAGGGGCAAGACAGGCAGCGGAAGAAATTACAGCCACAATTGTAAGGACACCATATCGGCCACTGATGTGCCAATAATCAAATACAGTTGAGTTACAGCGATACAATGATCTCGCGTCCATCAGCTTAAATTTCTGGTGCAGACATATGTAACCTGTCCCAACCGAGATGAAACAATTCCTTCTCAGCCAACACGCAACAACTCATCAGGTCTGAGCCCAAAGGTAGAAGTACTGTACCAGCGTAGCCACAGTTCATGTGTGCACTCAGCCTCACGCACCCAGCCCCCAGACCTGATGATAGTAGCTGATGCGCCTGGGTGACCCAAGTTAGGAAACCCCAAAAACCATCAAAGGGGTTTCTCAGGCTGTGACCAGACGTGCCGGTCTGGCTGCAGCTGAACCAGGTTAGGAGGTCACTGCTCCCTTCAGCTGCAAGCCTGCTCACCCCCCCTAAAACAAAGTGCATCCCCTCAAAATAGCGTGGATTTAAAAAATAATTGCTTGAGATAAACTGGGTTAGAAAGAAATGGTACACAAGCATGCTAGCCAGTCTCAGAGACTGCAACCTCTGCAAGGTGGACAGCAAAGAGTGGTCAGAAAGAGTCAGGGCAGTAAAATCCTAACTGGGCTCGGCTGCAACCAGCACACCACATCTGACCTTACCTTTGATCATTTGGGAATAGCGAAGAAACTGTCCTGGTCTCGTTTTAATGATTTCAGACACGTGTGTGTGTGTGTGTGTGTGTGTGTCTGTGTCTGTGTGTGTGTAAGTCATCTTCCCAGTACCAATGCAATTCATCTTTCCTTCTTGGAAAGGAGAACCACTGTAACCCATGTTACAGGGACTGCACTGCCTTAACTATACTCGAAAATGTTACCATTTCATTCTGTGTGGAGGCATTAGAAAATACCTACGTGCTTCGAAACCAGCATAACCCAAGCCATGCTTTGAGGACTATTAATCAAATGCAGCATTTTACATTTTTCTTCAGTTAACTCTTCTGTCAGCAACGTGAGATGCAATAACTTGCCACTAGACAGCACCAATGCTCTGACCAGACCCGTACTCTCAAGGCAGCAGGGTGTTTAGAAGCTACAAGCACAGCAGGGCAGAAAAATCCTCTCAGGGAAGGCCTCTGCACATATTCTTCACATCTGAGAAGTTCCCTTCGGAATTCACAATTTTTGCGTGCGCTTAAAAAGTAATTGTTGGGTTACTGGTTTTAGGCTTCCTCTTCCCCTCTCCCCCCTACAAAAGGCAGAACAACATCTTCAAACAGGAAAAATATGATCTCATTTAAAATGCTTAGATTTGACTTTCACACAGCCTAATGAAGATTAAAACTTCAGGGGATTTTGAAATTTGATTGAGAGAGGCAGTGTAAAAAGCATACGGCTTCTCAGCTTGAGCCCTGTGCTTCAGCCCCAGGTTTCACACTTGCTCAGTCCAAGAGACAAATCAGCTTGTTTCCACTTCTTTGTAATGACTAAATCCCAATTCTGAAAATACGCTTTCATACAAGCTTGACATAAGCTGCTTTATCAAGTATGCAGGTGAGCAAGTGTTTGCTGAATCTGGTCTTTGAGACTTGTAATCCCAAAAGCAGGCTATTTATGTCAATGCTACATATACATGCATGAGATACATATTCTAGTCTAACAGAACAAAAGTAAAATCCACATCTGCCATGAAGTTAGAGCTATTGTTAAAACAAACACAAAGTTAAGAAGTCAAAACAGTGTAAAATGGAAAACAATGTAAAATCTTATAGTGACATCCTAGCTCTATAGAAGTCAAGAATGTCACCAGCTTTAGCAGAGCCATGATTTCAACCACAGTGTCCACAAAACTAAAGATAAACCATAGAAAGGATTATTTAGGTAAGCACCGTCAAAAATACGATGTCAATGCAGTTACTGTAGTACCAAATATTACGACCAAGACTTTCAAAAGAAACAGTGATGTGGGGTTTTAGTTGCTATTTTAGTTGCCAATACTTTAGAAAAATTGTCAGCACCCACTTTACAAGAAAGATGCCCATTTACAGGTGTTTCACCCTGATTGTCAGAAACAGGTCACATTTGAACATTTTAATAGGAATATTCTACAATATTATGGTACAGCATTGCATTTACTAACACTGTAGTAGAATAAAAGTTTAGGATTTATTACAGATTGTAGATTGACATGCAGTAAGAGTTTAAAAGACATGTATAATTAGCTCTCTGACATTAACTAGTGTATCCATCAGGAAAAACCTCATGGAGAAAGTTGTCACCTTTCACAGGCAAACGTACAAAGCAATCGCCTGCTATGGCTCTGACACCTTTTTCAATGGAAGTGCCAAGATAAACTGAAGAAGATTGAGGCAGAAACCTATGGTCTGGACCAGCTTCATCTTTACCCCTGGACTGACAGTGACAAGGGTCACCCACCTAAGGTGTCCCCTGACATCTCCTTTCATTGTGGCCACATAAGGCACGAACTGGGACATCTCCTTTCACAAGGCACGAACTGGAGTGGCTAATTCCACTGTCAAGAAAGAGGAGGAGCATACCCTGGAGGAAGCTCTGCTAGAAGGCTCTAATAGCTCTACCAGCCACAGATTCATGGCTCAGCCACAGATTCATGGCTCAGCCGTGCTGCAAAACTGTGGTCAGGCTCTCTGCCCAGCCAAAGGAGAGGAGAAATTGGCCCATATTCTGTCAGAGATTTGAGGCTCCTCCATCTGAAATTACGTTAAATGCTGTTATTATGTCACTATGCTAGCTGAGACTGCTCTTTGTTCGCTTGGATTGCAAAAGTAGATCTATAATTTGAGGGAAATCAAACATTTTAAAAATTATTCCACTATAGATTCACTGAGGAAAGCTGTTCCAGAACAGCAGATAAAAACATGCATTTTATAAGCCTCCTATTAGGTGGTTTAGTTGGGAAAGCATATGGAAACTGAACAAAAGAGAAGTTTGCAATCTGCACCCCCAAATAATAAAAGGCAAAAAATTCAAAATTAAGACTTACAAAGCTTTAATCACAGAGCCATTCTGGCATACTAGGGGAGTGCAGGGCAGAAGAGACACCACCATAGCCAAGTGGACTGAGAGCTGAAATCTCTCACCTTCGTTGCTCATTTTAGGTTAAACATTTTTAGCAGAGCCATTGTGTATTCAATATAATAAAGACTACTAAATTTGCCAGCCTGTAGCTAATTCCAAGGGGAATGGGGGTAGACAAGTCTGAACAAAGCCATAATTATAAGGATATCATTTCCCACAACTCTATTTAGCCAACACAGAAAACATTAAAAGTATATTTGCATCTATTGCATCAAAAAGCACACTTTTTATGAAGTAAATAAGCTGCAACTGGACAACTATGAGACATCTGAACTCCAGAATCAACATCTGCATTTTAGCAATCCATACTACATCAGAGGGGAAAAAAAACCCCAAATAGTATTAGTAAGCAGGAGATAAGGGTACTGGTTTAAAATTTAATTGCAACACCCAGATTCAGACTCGGCTACAGCTGCGTAAATGTAGAGAAACTCCATTTGCCCATACAATTCTGCATAGACCTCTCAAGATCAGGATTTGTGTTTGTTCTCCAATCCCTTCAAAAAAAGAATGTGGGTGTTTTTATAGTGTCACTGAATTCATTGTAGCCTTCCATCACCACTGTTTATCTGATGTATAACCTCTGTTGCTGTTTTATACGTGCAGAAAATAATTAATTTTACTGACTTCCATTCTCTTCAACAACCAATGCTTCAGATACCACAAGCCACGCAGAACCTGGCCTGATCAATACTGGAAGATCTTGTAGAGAAACTAAAGGATGGTTTACAAAAGTAAGAATATGGGTTAGTTTTGCAGAGTAATTGCACTGGTGCACTGCATCTTCACAATTTTCCTACTAGTCACTTCCACAAAGAACCACAAGGCAAACACTTCATTAATAGTTACTCAATATTATCAGACCTGATAACCTTAGTAATCAAGCAGCATCTAACTCTGCTAGGAAACGTACAAGAACAGAACAAAAAATGCTTATTGCCCCAGGGATTTACAATCTAAATATATATTTCATACACTTATGCAAAAAGGTGACAGGATTGAGGTAATAAGGATTAATACTGTTTGAATGTTGTACTAGGATCAGTCTGGATTTTTGTTATTTTTCCCTGGTTTTACTTTCCTTCTCTGTATATCAGGGACAGGAAGGGTTTGGAATATACACATTATCTCTAGTGCAGCAGGAAACACTTTTAAAAAACTTTTTTTTTTTTTTAATGAGTCAGTGTGTTTTTCTGGAAATTTCAAGCCAGTATGAATAAATACATTACAGTTTCAATACCAATAAATATTCACCTTGAGTGTATCTGAAAACACACAAAGCACTACAAAACATGTATTAGTTACCCATGAGGTACAATTCCTTTAAAATTGTTTCTAATGATGCAATTACTGGCATGACTAACTTTTTATAACTCATTAGGTACCTTTTTGGCGTCAAGCCTATCTATTGTATAACTGCATAGCTATGTAGTTTAACTTCTTCTCTGGAGGAGAACTGCTTTACCATTTATCTCCAAAATAAGAAGTCTTTAAGACTCAAAGGAGAAACAGATTGGCCCACAAGTGGTTTAGCTCAAGACCTTCAGCTCTTTTCCAACTTCAAAAAAAAATTGCAATTAGAGTACAATATGATCTTCTAAAATTAGGAACACAATGAAAGTCTCATTGAATCACAACAGTCCGACTCAGCTCATTTGGGTTTATCTTAGTATGGCGATATACTTCTGAGCAGAGACGCTGCAATGTACACTTATGCAATAATCTGCCCACAGGGGAAGCAGTTTCTCTAGAACAGAGGCCTTTTATCATTTACTAAAATTATTTTAAGCATTAGCTTTGATATTGATGTGTCTATTGTTCATCTCACACCTTAAAATCTGCCATGATCTTGGCTTCGATACTATTTAGCAACAGGATTCCACCGATACCCATATGCTACGTTTTAAAGATAAACCCATTTTTTATTTTAAACACAGGGTCTTTCATATTTTCTCAGCATTTGAGTTAGATGAGCCAATGACTCAGCTATTCAGTGGGCAATCAAAGGAACTAACTGATAATGACCAGCAGGTTATCTTTATTTATTTATTACATATTTGAGACAATCACAATAATACTTAACTCTTACTGGTTGCTTTTCTGAGAAAAACATGCTTTAAGTAGTATTAACGAACATTAGCCTAATTTTACAAATAGAGTATCTGAGGCACACGGCTGGTGAAGTTACTCATGTAAACTTGGGCAGGAAACCAAGGCAGATTTGGGAGATCCAGGTTTTGTTCCAAAGTCTGAATCCAGAGTACTACTTACTGGATGCTGCTTATTTCATGTGGGTCACTCAATACACTGCAACAAAACTGACTGCAAACTTGGACTGGATTTTACGGACTGGCAAGAAAGAAAGGCAGGCAGACAAGACTGGTCTTTTCAGATACAACGTTCAGTATATTGGCAAAGATGGTGTTATGATTTCTGGGCTTGAGCATGCCGAAACACATTTTAGACACAAGGATTCAATCAGCACATCTTCATCTAAAGGCACTTTAAAAAAAAGAGGTACATACATTGATGATGTCATTGTCAGTAACACAGTGCTGAGGCCTTGTCTTTGCTGTTGTAAAAAACGTAGATGGTGTTGATAAACAGAACATCTCCGCTCGCACCTCTGGAATTTCATCAACTTCTCTCCCAGCGAAAGTCTGATGTTTCGCAGTACTAGACAATAGCCATTTATCTGGGATTTGTGGTAGAATATAAAAAGCAACAGCTGTGCTTCCACTACTAAAGAGTAATATTTTTGGAAGGGTATTATTGAGAACAAGTCTACCACACCCTGTCACAGACCTTCAGAAAGATCAGCAGACTTGCCAGAAAAGAAAAGGGAAGGAGGCGAAAGAGCCTTTGTCACACATGCAGGAGGAAATTCCTTCAGAAGCTCAAACTGTCAATGCCAATAGTAAAAACACAGTTGTAACAGTTTATAGGGTAGGAACTCCTTGACCATAACAACCTTATAAGGTAGGTCAAGGTTAGCTTCAGGTAACTGAGAAATGAGGTTGTTCAAAAGCAGCATCCAACTGTCTACATCCTGGTTTCCTCCAGCAGCTGGATGGAAAACATGACTGAAACTAAAAATAAAATACATGAAATACATGGGAAGATTTGTGTCATTCCTTTTCCCCTTCCTAATGAGACAGAACAATGCTGGGTTAGCATCATTTTCACACGTAGGTCTGAAAAAGGAGGACAGATCAAAACAGTTCATATCACCTACTTCCACATTGCTCAATCTCTCCCTAAAAGCAACAGTTCATAGCTGAACAGGAGAAAAGGGGATTTAGCTAAAACAGGCTGATTTCACAATGATGGTCACTTTCCATTTGTTTTGATATGCAACTTGTGAGCATAAGGACAAATAATACACAGCCTCAATGGCTGACTTGCTCTGTGAGCTGCAATGAAGCACACGATGAAAGGTAAGCTACCACATCTGACCAGTGAAGTTCCTATCAAAGACCAATGTCTTCCAGCTACACAGTCAACGCCTGGCTAAGGATACTAGAACAGGAAAACCTTTGCGCACCTAAAAACAGACTGATCAGAATTTTGCACTGCTTAGTTGTTGTTTACCACATCTATTTCATCAGTTTACTACTGAAAGGTTGTTCGTCTGCATGCATTCCCCAAAAGACAGTTTATTAAAATTTCAGATCTCCGCCTCCACCAGTTCTTTACACAGCTGGCAGAAGATTTCAAATGTAAATGCAAAGTATGAGCATTTTAGGAGCAATAAGCTTTTTTTCTAGTGCGAATCAGTCAAGGAAGTCAAATTTCTGCAGCAAAATTGAGCATTCAAAAAAGAATTGCAAACAGACATGGGACTGTTTAGGAAGGTAACACAGGCTTTATAACCTCTCACATATAAGCAGCTGCTTCCAGTATAGCCTGGCATCAAAGTGTTGCGGCTCTTTGGTGTCCAGTGTTGAATGGATGGCTAGTGAAACCCTTAGCAGTTAGACACGAGGTAACAGCATCACATGGCATTCTCACTGGCAGCAAAAGACTGAGCCTGGATTGTAAAGAAGTGCTCTGCGAGTGTTTTTCTTTTCCTGCCATTTCTGATGGGCCACAAGCACGGACATGCACCCAGGCCTTGTTGCGGCCTGCAGACATGACACAAGCCTTCCAAAACACGCACTCCTTCTGCGAGAGGCTTAGCCAGCAGATGCAGCTTTACAGTATCCACCAATTTCTCTATATTTAAAAAGGAACCCCCCAACCACAACAGGTCCATCCTCTGTACTTGTACTTTTTGTTAGGAGCGTATTATACTGTTTGGATACTCCAAGTAAACCCACAAACACAAAGTTAAACCTTAAATAAAAAGGCCAGTAATGGCATGCTTTAGCAAGAAAGGAAGGCATGCCACAACCTGATCCTGATTTTCTGCCCTTGAACTCTTGAATTAATTATAACAAATTACAGGGAGCCCCACTACAATTTATAAGCACAATAAACTCCCTTACAACCACCTATAATTTTATCAGAGTTAATCCAAATACCTAAAGAATTATACAGCACAAAACTCCAACATGCCTTTTAGAGTAAAAAAAAAAAAATAGGGGAAAGCCATATTCTCTTGTCTTCCGAGCCCTCTCTCTCAGCAAAGGCCATGCTTGGTCTCTGCAAGCCGGAGTCCAGCAAAGCCAGACCCTAGTGACACCACCATAGCATTCATCCTTAGAAAGGCCAGAGTGGATTGCAAAAGTAAAGCTAAACAATCAAAACCATATAATGTGAAGAAATCTGTATTTTAGCGTTTTCAGCTGAAAAACAGCATTCAATGCAAGCATAAATATTACACAGAAACACTAAAATAAAACATTTGGGAATGAAGAGTTTGTTAGCCACACGTCTTTGAAAAAGCCATGTATCTATCTGGTTTGGGTTTTAAGCACATGCTAAAAGTGTTATTGTTCAACATGGCAGTCCTATTGACTTCAGACTACTCACACAGATAAGCTTAAATACATGCTCAACTATGCACTCGTCTCCTGAACTGAGCAAAACACTTGCATTTGGCTACAGAGATCCAAAGGTTACAATATAGGAGACTATTTTTTTTTCTTATTAGCTTCACTTTCTTTTTTGATCATAAAAAAAAGGTAGAACTGAGTCAGGTAGGTGAATTGCAGCAATGCCACATACTGCTTTTCATCCATACATCTTAAATGCTGTAGAGGAAGATCAGTAATCTCATTCTCCCACCCTATCGCCAAAAAAACTCCAAAAAATTTACAGTGAGAAAAGCGGCCTGAGAAAGGATGCAACTTCCCATAATGATGGTAACACTGGAACTAAACCCAGATCACCTCTTCATCAGTAGGGTCCACAGGTCAAATGGATATCAAAGACTATGAGAAAAATCCCTCCTACTAAACTTCCTTCAGCTTTTTTGTGCAGTCTGCAAGAAAAAAAATCAATACTCAACAGGGTTTTTTTCTGAGTGCAAACCCACAAGGTCTCACACAACTGCTGCCTCCACCTTCACCTTCCTACTAACGCAGTCTCCTGCATTTTCATACGGGGTCCCAGGACTCTTTCTCCTCACCCTGGGCTGTGTGTGCCAGAGGCAGCTATTGCTCTGGTGCGGGACTCTGTGAGTTGCCAGGGATTTTGCGTGCAAAGCCACCATTTGGCTCAACAGCAAAACCAGAGGGACAACAGTGCAGAGTACCACTTTGTATCACTCTGCAGAGCGGTT
>NW_008825306.1:3172833-3230218 GCF_000699105.1 Pygoscelis adeliae
AAAACATGGGCTCCAACTACGAACAGGAGCTCCAACCACATATAGGCTCCACCTATATATAGGTGCTCAATAATATGATACGGCACACAGCCTACATGTTATTTCGCACTTAATTAGTCACATCCTCAAAACATCGGGTCCCACACACAGAGAGCAAGTCATGCCTCCAAATTCTTAGATGGCATACAAGTAATGGCAGCTGTGAAGATCCATCCTCACAAAGATGCAAAAATGAAAAGATGAGCCATGGCTATGTATGCTGAAGACTACTAAACCTCATGGGGAAGAGGAGCACAAAAAACCCCATTGGTCTTTCCTCATTTGGAACCAGGGAAGGTTTCAGCAAAAATGAGATTAGACCCCAAAAAGTTAATAATAGCTTAGATTTACTTCCTTCACTCATATGTGTTGACTCAGTTCAAAATATGCTGTTCCCTGCCCTGAAAAGAAAACGCAGCTAACCTTCAAGCTGTCTCCACTGTGGGAAAAAGGTGGTTTAAGTTACATATGGAAGCAATATGAGTCAACAGTTTGAAAATTCTCCTGGTAGCCAGCCAGATTAATGGCCAAGCAGGTTAGAATATCATGCTAAAAAAATGCAGTGAGTTAACTAGAACATATGTATACTCTAGCTCATACTCTGCAACACTGAAAATAAATAGAAAACTCTTTTTAAAAATTGGGCTAAGTACAGGCATAACTCTAAACTATTCTTTGGACACAAAACAAACATGAAGAGTTCCGATTGCCCTGTGCTCCCCTGCTCCATTATGCCAGTTGGAGTAACAAAACATATAGTATACAGCCCATAAACCCTGTCTCATTTTTCAATATATATTTTAAATATTCTCCTCTAGTAGGGCTCTAAACTCTGGAATGATGTAAGTCCACCAGCCTTTTCTGGTTAAATGTGCAATGTGCACCGCTGCGCACT
The DNA here is from genome assembly GCF_000699105.1 of Pygoscelis adeliae. Taxonomy (NCBI): domain Eukaryota; kingdom Metazoa; phylum Chordata; class Aves; order Sphenisciformes; family Spheniscidae; genus Pygoscelis; species Pygoscelis adeliae. The sequence goes on from NW_008825306.1 coordinate 3,173,768, forward strand.
GATGAAAAAGTTGAACGGAGTAACACATATACCAGCGAACAACCAGTATGCATATGTAAGCATCCAGAAGCACATCACAAAACGATTGGTTTGTGGGTGCAGAGCAGCATGTAAGTGTATTCAGTTGTTTATTCAAAGAGCAAGTGAACACATTCAAACTTACAGAATGTGTGCTTAACCTGAACTTAAAAAAAAAAGCTCCAGTAGCCTACAGTGAAACCTTGTTCACGAATTTATGGAACTCATTAAAAAAAACCCTATCAGCAAAACCTTTGGGTAGTATCCCAACCTCACATAACCAACATCTGAGAAAACTCTATTGATTTAGTGGAATTTTACCTTGTAGGGAGCTAAAATCCAGTCCATTCACTACTGCCTTTTACAGTAATCTGCCCTGGTAATAAGAAAACACTGCTTGAAATGTGACACAATGAAGTTGCCACCTATCTATAGGCCGTCAGTACACGAGCTCATATTCCTGTTGAAGCACCTACATTAGCGCTCACTGCCAGCAGAAAACAGGAAAACTCGGGTTGTTTCCACCTCCCAAAGAGCTTGGTGACCCTAGTGTTTTCACAGGAATTGTTGAAAACAGTCACCCCATGCATCAGTAAATCATGCAATAAAACCATGGCCCAGGAAGTTTAACGTCCCAGTGAATGCAACCCTGCAAAAGTGAACACAGCTCTGATAACAACAGGATGTTGCCAGAGAAATATGTGAATCAGTGCCCTGTTGGGTGGGTAAAGTAGATCCATTTCATGAAATGAATAATTATTCTTTGTAAAAGCTTCAAAAACAGCTGAAGATATCAAGTGCAAAAGCAGCTGCCAAAGATAAAACAGTGAACCAGTAAACATCTCACTACACAGGAATCTGCCATCTTCCGACACTGAGATTTCTGCCAAATTCTTGTTGAGATCTTCAGCTGCATAAGGGCCTCCACACAAATGCTTCTTTTAAACACATTCAGAGACATCAGAATTGTACTGTCATCCAATTGCAGCTCCAGCAAGGCAAAAAAATATTAAAAATACTCAGCTGCCTGAAAAAGGGTATGTTTAGAACTAGTTTTTGTAGTTTGTCTGTCAGCTATAAGAGAAGGAAAAAAGTTTGCTCCAGCCTGCAGTACAACCACCAAAATTCAATAAATTTAATTGAAGACTGGCAGTGCTACTGTAACCAAGATTTCCACTGCCTACTGAATTCTCAGAATTTAAAAAGCAGTTAGAAACCCCAATAAAAAAGCACAGGTCTGTTTGCTCACAGGTTGCTGCTACTGGCTTGACCCTCTTTCTGACACTGTAGCCAAATTTCAGACGTCTACCTGGGACTTCTAAATAGAAGACCAGCGAGCCTCAGTTCCCTTTTCAAAACATGCAGTAGAAAAGAGAGAATGAATCACCTGCAGAAAGTGATGCACAACAGAGGAATCCTGAATCATGCTGTGGTAATGCCCATTTCTTCTCACTGATTACACAGGAAGTCTAGAGCAACCTTCATTCTTGAAGCTTCATCAGGCGAAACTACATGACTGAGGTAGGATCGATCTGTGTCATGAAGACTTTAAGTAGTACAGCCCGTAGCAGCCTGCGCTTCCCCAAGGAGAAACTGCTAGTCACTGCTACTGCATCACATGGGAAGATAAACAGGAGAACACTAGCCCCAATCTAGGTAACACATTCATCTGTCAAAACCAGTGCCTTAAACTACACCGGGAGACAAGTCAGAAGCAGCATACCAATCTATGAGGTACACCATAATATTCACTGTGTACGCAGTGCTCCTTAATGAATGGGCAACCTCATTCTGCAATGATATACATTGCTACTACACCTTAAGGGGAAAAAAAAAGGCAGTCAAGCACTTTGCAATAGTCTAAATGACAAAGGCAGTGAGCAGCACAGTTCATAGATTAGAAGAGGAATGATCCTTTTCCTCTTCATTTGAGGAGATGCATAAAGGCTGATGGGCACTTCTGTGACTCATGCAGCTAGCGATGACAACTGTCTTCCATTTTTCCACTTTTCTTATCCTTTCTCCTGTAAACCAAAAAATTGAAGAGAACATCTTTTTTTCTAGGGAAAGCAAAATCACTCCATGACAGTAACTATCTCTATAGCTATTATACTAAAATTTCACAGAAGAGGAAGAGAACAGTCATTATGTATTCAGTAATTTTCAGAATAACTCTCAAACTCCTCACTGTTAGCCGCAAGTGAGAAATTAGAAATAGAGATTTGCTGAAATAACTTGCTCCTTTCTTCTGCCTAAAAATTTGACAAACAGATTCATAAACATGCACCATGTCTTCTCCGAAAAAAGCTTTCCTTAATAAGACCCTAATGTAACAGGTCAGAACCAAGCTCTGAAAAGTTGGGCAGAGTCTTCGTAGGGCAAACGCAAGTGAAGTGGATGATAAGCTGTTTCTCTTTCGTAAGTAACCAAGCATCATTCGGCCTTTACTTTGAAACTTTCTCATTTTATGCAAATGTTCTTTCTAGTTTATGGGCAAGAAAATAAACAAGAGTTTATTTTCTTTTTCTCTTTCTTCTCCTCAATTAAGGAAGCAAAAGGAAACAGTTCTAGTACCAGCATGTCACTTGTTTGATACTAGAACTCCATAGGCTTGTTTATTTTCATAAAAGTGTATTAAAATATAGGCTATTTTTAGGCTAGCAAATTACTTCTTGTGTCTCTTCCATGTTGCTACAAACGAAGTCCTCTGCTCTGTGCAACCTACCAGTTCAGAGGGATGCCTGTATATACAACATTTATACTGACGTAATGTAACAGCACACCCACAAAACTGAACCGCATCCACTATCACACTTACCAAGTGCTTCCAGACCCCAAATATTCTTACCTGTGGCCAATCCCAATGGGAGACACAACTAACACCACCTAGCAGCTCAGAATCAAGCCCTTTGATGCAGTTTGAGACCACTGGAAACACTGAAAAGACAATGTAACAGATGCCCTGAAACGCTGCCAGTTTTCCAGCACATAGTAGCGTTCCCATTTGGAAACAATATTGTCCTTACAAATTTTTTAAGTGTTGTAACTGCTGCGTAGCAAAGCCAAGGAACAACATTCCTCCTGCCTCTGCTTCTGTTTCATTTTTTAAGGTACAGGAAAACCTCATCAACTACTGTAATCTCTTCTCAGTGCTCTTCCTGATGACAGTAGTAAATGAAACAACGAGAAAAGAGATTTTTAAAAAGGTATCTTAGCTTTAAAGAAGTTTACTCTTGGCATATGGGCAGCAAGAAATAAAAAGCTACTTCACCCCCGAATTTAGTGACAGTTAATTTAGTTCAAATTATCTTTTCTCTTCGTGCAATGCAGAACATCATGACGTCTAAATGAAAAGAGCAATTCTGCCTTACAGGAAAGGAAAAAAATCCCTCTACTTGCTTTTAGCTGTGTCTGTCTGGTTCAAGAAGACAACAATACAGTAACAACCTTCAGGGAACAAAATCCACCAGAACTGATCCCATTGAGAGTCAGTCCAATAGCCACCACAGCAGAAACTTCTTCACTAAGTTTACAGAAACCTCTCGACCGAAGCTCAGTCTTTGCTTCAGAGAGAAGGCAATGAAGGCAGCAGGAAACCCCCTGCCCATCGTGGTGAGGGCAGAGTGCTCCCATCCGTCAGGAAACGCTCGACTTGAATTTCAAGTCTACAAAATACGATTTCTGTTTAGAAATGAAACTATAATAAAACAAAGTCTGGTTTTTGTCATTTTGTATGTCATTCTCTACATCCTATCTTAAGCCTGACAGTCCTTGAGAGTAAATACCTAGCTGAAGGTCTCTTGTAGAGTCTTCAAGTGTGAGTAGATCTAGCTGGGCCATGTTGTTAAATACAACTTCTTCTGACAAATCCCCTAGGTGTGTACACAGAAGCTTACTATCCATACGCTCATCCTCTCACCTTAAGACAGTCTGCAGTTCAAAGAAAGCAGGACGCAACTTTCCACTTCATTCCAAAAAGTAAGCAAGCTGCAGTTTTCATGAGCTTGTTCTACTGCCAATTACAGCAAGATTTAAAATCACTTTTCAGCACTATTTAAGATAACCTGTTACAAACACAAAACAAGAACGGGGGACATGTTCAGATCATACAAGCAGACTTTCAACTGGTTTTCCGTAAACACGCACACACGAAATGGGTACAGTTAACAATACAGCTAAGAATATGCAACCATATATGTGTGCGCAGCACTGGGAAATCTAACAGGGGAAAGCCGAGGGCCAAGAAGGACAGGATTTAAATAGAAGAGAACTGATGCTCCAGGTTATCCCAGTGATCCACGTAACACAAGCGTTTATCGCCAACAGCGGTGAGGACAGCTTCCTCACAGGCTGAGAAGCAAAAAGCGGTAAGTGTGACTCATCCAAACACGCAACTTTGTACACAAAGCAAGCTCTTCACTAATAAAAAAAGGCGGCCAGATTTCTAGCCTCAGCACCATTTCAACTGTCAGCTATCACAGAACAAACATATAGGCCACTCAAAGGTTTTTGTTTCCTTGCAGGAAGGCAGAAGACTCACTCTCTCCTGCATCAGAAGTTGGTTAGACCTCCAAAGCAAGTTTCAAAATCCTTCATTTATTTCCTTCTCTTTAAGGATCATAAAATGTCCCAAGTACCAGGTTCAAACAGTTTCATGGACCTTCAGCTCTTCTTTCTGGAATTAAGGTTCAATCCTGACTGTCCTATGCAATTCAAGACACGTTTTTAACATGGTGGTTTGCAGCTGTGTCCTAATCATAAACAGTCGCTTCCTCTGGTGACCAGGAATAGGACACGAGGAAATGGAATGAAGCTGCGTCAGGGGAAGTTCAGATTGGACATTAGGAAAAGGTTCTTCACTGAGAGGGTGGTCGGTCACTGGAACAGGCTCCCCAGGGAAGCGGTCACGGCACCAAGCCTCTCAGAGTTCAAGGAGCATCTGGACAACGCTCTTAGTCATATGATTTTGTTTTAGATAGTCCTGTGCGGAGCAGGGAGTTGGACTCAATGATCCTTAAGGGTTCCTTCCAACTTGAGGTATTCTACAACTCTATGATTCTCCTCTGTCCTGCTGCATATGCCTGTATTTTCTATCCATCTGGCTCCCTCTGCACTTCTGAAATGGATGCACAATTAATGTACTGTCGTCTCTGAAGTTTCATGGGCCATGAATCCAATCCCCCTCAAAGCCATGCTATTATTGAAGAATGGTACTTCTTTATTTGGTAAAGCTAGGTGCTCTTTTTCCTTCTGGTTTTTGGAAGCTATAGAGTAATTGGAGTCATACCTCTCATGCCTTTATTTCCTTGCTGTGTTACCAATCTAGTTTGAGTTTTGTTTTGAACATCAAAAAAAATCCCAGACTGAAATTCATATCATTACCTCATTTCAAGAGCTGCGAAGTTTAAGGAAAATCCTAACATACTCAGTAAAAATCACAAGCATAGACAATAAAATTGTTACATCATTCTACCCAGGTGCAGAATTTTTCCAAAAAACTCTGAATCATTTCTGGTTCCCAACTATGGTAAAAGCCATCCACATTCCTCACCCCCCAGCAGGAGTCAGCAAGAGCTGCTCAGCGTTCAATGCAAGCTCAGGCCACCCAGCCAACGTACAGGTTCAGCAAGTGTCTCCAACAGCACACGTGCCCAGGTGGACAGGAAAGGAAGATACAAAGTGCCTTTTCCCAAGCGCAAATGCCTTCACCAGCATGACTGGCATGGAAGGATTCAAGCTGGTCTACCCAAGACCAGAGAGGAAGCTCTGGCACTGTGTGTAAATGGTGCATCTTTACATTATGAGAAGAGTAGAAACTCAAAATGTAACCTTTGCTGCCATTCAAAAGGGCCCAATAAATGTCCACAGTACTCCAAAAGTATCTGTTCTACTAAAATTGAACATACAAATAGTTCCTATCAGGAGAGCGATACGTAAGAACACGTGACTAAGCCCCATAACATAAAATAACTATTATTTCCTCATGTTCAGATGTAAATGTGATACTGCCTAATGCCAAGACATTCCTGTTACAACATTTCTAACCATCACAGCCACTGCCTTCAAAACACACTAAAGCAAGAATTCAGGCTGAAGTATCCAACACTATAGTTATGCAACACTATTTTTTAGAATTGCTACATATGTACTGCCCAACCACACACATGAAAACACATTCACTTTCTGGTCTAAAAGCACAGTGTAACGTAATAGATTAGATCTAAGCGTCAACAGTTTCTTAAAATATCTGGCACAAAGAGCTCAGCTTTCAATAACCAACACAGAGAGAACAAGCTTCCCATTCACTGAAGAAAGTCAGCTGGGAGAAGGGTTTGCCCTCCTCAGCAAATTATTTTATAAACAGGGAATTAATGTTGAATCTTAGGTCTGCCTTGAAGGAGTTCTTATTTTTAAGTCAAAGTTTAAACATCCACTAAAATACACATCCAAAAAGAACCAACTCAAGAATATTACTGAAAAGCAAAACAACGCATTTGCTGCAATAATATGACCACAAGAAGACCCAAGCAAATGCTGCACATTATTTGTTGTTGCTGTCCTCTGAAAACAACATTAAAGCTAATTAAGTATCAGCTTGTTTACAACAAGGCAGGCTACAGGCCTAATGCGTGTTTTTTATGCTGCAGTAGCCACTAATATTAAAAAAGTCTAATAATTAAAACAAAACAATAAAACCATCAAAGGAGCACCAAAATGCAAATACCCCAGACTGTCTAATCCTGGGTGGCCACCCAGGGCTCTTAAGACTCATGCAGCTTGCAAGCAGTTCCAGAGCTGCTCCCCTGCCTGGGCTATGTGAGCTCCTAGACAGTATCTGGGCTGGCTGAGAGCGTTGCTGTTTAGTCCCAGATTCCTGCAGCTGGAAGAAGAAAGGAAAAAAAAAAAAAAGGTTGACATTACCAAGTTACTTCAGGACCCATCCACAGTCTTGTCCAACAGAAGACAGCTGGGATCCCTGGGGGTTCACAACTACCTCCACCTAGCAACGAAACCCAGAGCTTGCCTTTCTCCCAGTCTTAGGAGATACAGTGCAGTTCCCGTCATGAGATGATCAGCACCGGGACCATGATCAGGACCAGGACCTGTAGGGTCAGGCAGGCTGGCAACCACAGTCTAAATCAAAATAGGATTCTGCTCCAGCAGAAGTTTCTTTGCCTCCGGTCGATTTATAAAATTTCAGCTCCAGAGTTCCTGCTCCTTCCTCTGAGAGACTCCACCACAATGTCTCATGAATAGTCTCATGAATAAGACGTTTACATTGGTACTTGTCCTAACTCTTTTACTGTGTTTCATGACACAGCACCTACTTAGACCACTGTATATCAGTTCTTCAGTTAAAAAAGAAAGAACTAGTACCACCACATATAGGTCAGTTAGCACCCCATGCCACTTCACAGTTGTTCCCCACCATTCCCCTGTAAAAATTATCCAGTAATTTGACTCTCCAAACCATTTAGCTGAGAACAAAATGTTGACAGGATTCATGGGATCAAATTATCTGCCATTTCTAAGGTCTGCCATTCTCACAGAACATTCTGTCCTTTTCGGTTCATTTGATATGACTTCCATGTATAGCAGTGATTGTCTTAATTCATGTGAATCATTTAAAATTACGGTCCATTGACCTATAGCTCTCTATAAAACAGAAATATGATATATATAAAATATATATAATTATAAAGTTGGAAATACTCTGTCACAAGAAAGGAGCTACACTGGTTTATGCTACGCAAGGATCCAGCCCAATATATGAAACAGACAAAGAGAACCAACAGAGACTTTTAAACTGGAAATAGTTAAAAACACGGGACTGTTCTGATCATTAGTATCATATTTGTGTTGAAGAGAACAGTCTTGCTTCTTAGTGAAGAGGTGCATCATCTTTCCAGTTGGACAAGCCACACAGCTCTTTCTAGTGCCAATGGTGTGAGCAGAGCTGCTCCGTAAGCACAGCGCAGCTGATCGGCACATGCTTACTAGTTATGACATTTCCCAGAAAAGAGGGCAATGAGAAACCGGTTGCGTTCATTTCTCTGGAAGCTACATAGCCTGCTCCAGGATATCATTTTTCCAAGATAGCAGGCATGCTCTTAAAACATTTGCTGGGAAGTACACCGTAAACACGAAATGACGAAGGTTCTTGGGAAGAGACAAATTTGGACAAGGCAGTAAGGCTTCCGCTGCCTAAAAACCAAACTTTTTTCCCCTCAGTTACACCAGTAATACTGAATGGTTAAATCCTGGCTTAAATCTCTAGGTGTGAGAGGTCAAACTCTGGCCTTTTGTTTTTTTAAATACTCCACCTTCCCACTTGCCGTGTATCACTCAGTTCTCACTCATTTACCAACCAATCCAACTTAACCACACATCTCTCTTCTCCTCCCATCCTGCATGATATTTCTCTGCACTTTCATAGAAGAAAATTTTTTTAAGTGCTGCTGAATTTTTAAGAACCATTGGCATTAAAAAAATCTTATGGGTCTACCAGAGGTGTATTAACAAGCACGGCCACACAACCCGTCACAGTCCATCACTTCAGGCAAACACAGCCAAGGCTATCCTGAACAAATCAGATGGTACATATCGTGTTGCTTTTTTCTGACACCCTGTGATATACAAAATAATCATTTTGGACAATAAAGTCACCACGGGGCTCAAATCAACTACCATGAACTCAAAGGTACACACAGAGACTTCCCAGACAGCCACAAGCTGCAGGTGTGACTAAGCATGAAAAGCAAAGCATCCTCATGTACCTTACAAACTTAACAGCCAAAAGAGTTCCACATCACCGAGCTTGCCACAAAACCAGGCTGGCACAGGAGGATATGTGATATCCAGCCTTAACACAGCAATTAAAAGCACCATGTAAAGACAGCAGTGACTGGTACAAAACTCCAACTGATTGTACTTGTATTAAAAGCTAGCAACACAGGAGGATGTGAAACTTCAGCTTGTTCAAAAAAAGTAAAGCAAAGCAGACTAAAAGCAAAGATAAGCTCAAGTAGGCGAGACATTCAAGAAGGACTTTTTTGAGGGGAAGGAAAAAAAGTCCAGAGTGTATAAAAAAAAAAGAAGTAGATTTGCCAGAACATTTTTCCCTGTAAATATGAAGCAGTCAAACAATTTTTTCACATCTACTTTACCCTCACGTGATTTAAAAATTCATACAGTCCTAAGAGTCTGTAGCTCTGTATGTTTTAGAAGAATGTCTGTTTAAAAATTCTTCACCTAACACTTGAAGAAAAATAAAGAAAGGGAAAGGCAGAGAATCGTGAAGAAGAAATATTTCCTTAAAAGACAAACAGAAAAAAACAGCTACAAGAAATGGTGAAGAAAAGGGTAAGGCAGCAAAACATCAGAGGAAAATGTTCACTTAGTTAAAGGAGGATAAGTTTGAGGCTGATTTTTCACAGGCCCTCCAGAAAAGAGGCCTGGCAGCCACGGGCTTTAATTTTCCACCTGCAAACGCATTCATTCCCACACTTTACAGGTGCAGCCATCCCATTCCAAACACTCTGTGTTTTCTTTCACAGGAAAGCTGTACAGCACATTCTTCAGGGAAAGTGCAGAGCTGACAGCGAAACTTGGGGCAAAAGCCCAATGCAGCACAGTGCAGATGCTGGAATGTCCGTCCCTACACAGTTGTGCATATCAGACCTACCATGCACAGCACCATGGGGACCCAGTCCACTGGTGGCAGCCAGACTAGGAACTGCTCTCATTTCACAGGATTATGCCCCAATCTGCAACAGCACAAACACCATCAGATATTACTGTGTACAGAGCACATAGTAAGATACTGAAAGCTTCTTCCAAGAAAGAAAAAAAGGAAAACCAGACCAAAGCACACCTTCATTCCTTCACAGGAGGCACAGCAGTATCACGTGTGAAGATAAGAGATACTGTGGGGAGCAAAATGTAACTTCAGTTTTCCCTTAGAACTGTGGGGAAAGAAAAGAAAAGAAAAGGAAAAAAAAAAAGCCATGGATTGTCTGATACTTGTGCAGAAAGCAGCATCGCACCCACATTTGCAGAAAGCCACAAAAGAGTGTGTGGGTTCTCTGTTTTTGGAACAAGAGCACAGTGAAAGCAAGCTTGTTTACTTTAGACACTGTACAAAGACTTTTATTTTTTTAAATAAATGGTTGAAAGGATGCGTCCCCTCTGAGGAGTTAGCAGAAAATAAAAGGCAGATTTATATTTCCAATCTATGCAAATATCTACTCTACAGGGCATCACAAAGACTGCTTTATATCAGACAGTATGCAGATCCCAGGTGCTTTAAATATGCCAAAAGCACACACAGCATCTCCACCTGCGATGGCTACTCACTCTGAGAACAGCTGGATGACTAAAAAGAGGTTGTCTAAGTAGCCTTCCATGAAAAATGCCTTTTGGTAATGTGCCAACCCCCATAGTCCCATCCAAATGGCTCCTGCTGTAGCTGCCATCAAGCCTGGAGAGGGTTTTTTTGGTTGGTTGATTGTTTTTTTTTTTAATTTGGTTTATCGCAAATTCTTCTAGAAATTTTCAAATTGCAGCAATTACAACATGGTGAAACTCCCACTGACACCTTAAGAAATTGTCATGGGGCTTTAATTCATAATTCTCCCTGGAAGATGTCTGTGGGACTGGGTGCAGGTAGAATGCCAGGACTAGAGGTGGGGGAGATACTGGAGTCACTGGGATCTTGGAGGAGACAGGATTAAGATCAAGGGCTATGCACAGATGGCAGCCTCAACCCAAGACAAAAGAGAGTAGAAAGAGCAGGGAAATATGAGGACTAGAGGGTAGGAAATAGCTCTCCTAGGAGAAGGCCCAATGCCAAGAGTACAATGCTAGAAGGCATAGCAATAACATTTATTTCATTGCCATTACCAGAAAGAAGAGACAGGTACTCCACAACTGGCGGCTGCTTTCTGTACATTTCCCTAGGACATCCACAGGAAGCTTCCGTCACGAGTCAAGAAACATGGCTGTCCTGAGAAGCCTCACCATTCGCACTCAAAATCACTAACCGAACAAGACTGACGATGTCCTGCTGGCACTTCTTACCCTGTCCCAATGCTCCATGTAACATTGAGGAGGAAAAAACACCCACACCGCTAATGTTTGCATCATTAAGCAAGTGTCAATTTTGTAAAAAAAAAAAAAAAAAAAAAAAAAAAAGTGAAGCCCTGCCAGCCACAGTGTCAGATCTGACCTACTAAAACGATTAATGTGTCCCCCAGAGTACTCTTTGCCTCATCTTTTCTTGCAGGGCTCAGAGGCTGACTTCAAAGAGCTGTTAGCTGAATAAACTGCTCTGGCAGTCTTATCTTTTCATTTTCCTGGATCCCACAGGCCCTTCTTTCTCATATTATCAGAAATACCTCTTACAAATTAACTACAGGCATCCCACATTAAGTCATGGCTGTGCTTGTGTTTACACAACAGGCGCCTGCAGGTCCTCAGTAACACATGCCCAACCCAGGTAACCCATTCACCCACTCAGTCGCTCAATACCCATTCACACCTTTGAAATGATGAGGTCCTTTGGGCACAAACTGAAATACAAGAAATTCCTTCTAAACATAAAACCCCCTTCTTTATTGCAAGGGTGATTGAACACTGAACAGGTTTCCCAGAGAAGGTGTGGAGTCTCTCCATCCATGGAGGTATTCAAAACCCAATGAGACACAGTCCTAGAGCAATCTCCTCTAGTTGACTCTGCTCTGACCAGACGATCTCCAGAGGTACCTTCCAACCTCAACCATCCTGCAACTCTGTGGTTAGCACTGCTACTTGTGTTTAGCTTCAGCAAGTCAACAGACGCTCCCACATTGTACCTCTGAAGGACACCACTGACTTCTTACTAGATTACCATTCCACTCCTCTCACAGCACGTCACACATGGAAAGGTTTCCATAGACACTGTTCACCACTGGGGGACATAGCGCTTGGGGCAGTGTTACTCACCTTTATTTCTGCACCCACATTTGGCTTGTGCAATACAGGAAGTTACCAGCAAGACCGTGAAGAGCTCCTGACCACTACCAACAACTGCAGGCAGCTAAAATCCAGAAGCCTGCAGGCATAATTAGCATTTTAGACTTCCAACAGTAACGACAAAATGTAAAGAAGTTATGATTCTATAAATAAATTATTATGGCTTCACCTAAATATGAATTGTCTTATTTGTACAATGATTCCTCCTGTTGGTCCCAATTGCCAAACAATAGCAGAACACAAAATGGTCCACAGATTGTTTCGAAGAGTCAGATGGTCTTTCAAACAAAAATTATTAAGGAACACTGCCTCAGAGCCACTGACCAACCCCACAAGTAATGCTCCTCTCAACCAACAAAACCTAAAAGCCTTGGATCATTTTCCCTCTTTGTGATGACAGTACATGAGGTGCAGGGGGCTGCAGTCGCTGGAAGCAGGGAGGAATATTCAATTTGGGACAAATCTCTCAAAACCAGCTATCAAGCCAAAGTCTATAATCCTACAGATCAGAGGCAAGGAAAACCATCTAATTAAACCAATTCCTTGGCTTTTGAATACTTGTGGATTATGTAAGTGTTTGCTGAAGTACTCTCAGATGACTTTTCATTATCTTCAAGGAATATTAATCAGCCCTGGAAATTCATGAGTCTACAATTAACTAAAAGCCTGGACTGAGAGATGAGTTTGATCTCAAGCTCCAAACGTGGCCAGGCAAGCTCAGGGCTGGAGATATCTCCAGCAAGAGAAGGTTACAAAGGTAACAGGTTCACTGCTAGCAGTGCTGTCACTAGTTTTGCAGCTTCAGCCTTTGGTGATGGTTTTGTTTTGGGGGTTGGGATTGTTTGTTTGTTTGTGGTGGTTCTGCAGCTTCCCAGAAGGAGATGAAGTGTCTGATCATGAGTTTTGCATTTAAGACAGATTTATCATTTGTACGTAAATATAAGTCAAACACATAGGCACTGAGTGGGAGAGTCTAGTGCTTACCTCATCATCACAGGTAATCGTATCATGATCAAGCCTAATCCTAAAAGCAGCCAATCTCAATTTCAAAATAAATGTTTAACCAGTTTACCAAGAGCAAACAAAGCCAAAAAACCTACACACACACCCCATCTGTCCATCTAATCACACATTAGACTAAGCCTTTCTCTGCCATTTGTTTTGGAGGAGTCCTCCACATCCCCACTACTCATTGCTTCAAACATGAGATTTACCACATCTACCTAGAATTGCAGAGTTGAAGGTTTGCTGCCATCACATTATCTACAGTGAAGCGATTCCACTTTGGGGGGGGAGGAGGGGAAAATCTTAACAGGCTGTTCTGTATCTGAGATCCATTAGTAAGCTGCTGGTTTTGCTACAGACATTTAAAGAAACATAAGAGGCACTTTTATAAGACTCTGCAGCTTATGTTATCAATCACTTCAGAAAGAAAAACAATTCAGCAGCCACTCCAATTGGGCATGCTGTGAAGTTCAATTGCCACTGAAATGTTTTGTTATTACCAACCTGGGCAGAATGAGCAAATACACCTCTGCAGGTGAGCTATGAATGAGCAATCAGCACCGCAGGCTGCAGCTTGAAGAGGTAATAGCATCCAAGTAGCTACAATGCTTCCTTGCACACAACTAGGCCAGGATTGGGATGACAAAAGTGAGCAACAGAACACTTCAGACATTCCAACTGCATGTTAAATAATTCTGAAGGAAAAGGTATGAGGCTTCCCTCTCCCAAAGCGTACAAAGCAGGAACACACAGATACAGACAAGCATCGATGTTCAGTCTATTCCCAGGGAAATGTAAGTTTTGTGATGCTTTCAGCCCATTGTTTGTCAAGAATTCTGCATATACACTAGTCAAGGGACTGCTTGACAGCTGTCATTTTAAGAATCAAATCTTTCGCATCCTAGTAAAGGCAATTCTCCAGTTGAGTGTTAAGAAAAAATCCTTTAAAATACACAATCTGCAATATAAAAAAATGTTTCACATCTTGCACATCTTCTAGAATTAAAGCCACTCTTTCTCCACCATTTATACATCTTTTTTTAGACATGACCACCACGTGGTAAATTTCAGGTTTGCAACAACAGAACATTTTTTTCAGTGGGGAGGCTTCTGGCACCCTGTAGCCCTCACCCACTTATTCCAGGCTTTACCTCTAGTTGTGCTGATGCAGCTTTGCTCTAGACCAGATAAATGAAATAATTTTGGTTAAAAAGAAAACAAGCCCACCTTTTTTTGGGTGAGGTGGGCTTTTTTTTTTTTTTAATTCAAATACAGCACAGATGTGCAAAAACCACACAGTGATGTGGTTTACAAGAATAGCCCCTCAAAACAGTTGCATTGTTACAACTGCAGCACAGGGCTCTGAATAAAAGAGTAATTCCCACTGAAGTTGTTTGCAAAGGTGCACCCTGATCATAATTAAAGGACTAATACCCTCTAACAATTTTAATCCTTTTGTGAAGCATAAGGGGCAAAATCAGGAGTGGGATGGGCAAAACCCAGAAAAGATGCCAAAGTCCACTTTCAGCAAAGCACAGGCAGACATAAGAATAATAAACTAAAACTGTATATAGAGGTCCTTTGCCTATGGCTTCCTTTTAATCAGTAGAAGGTTACAGAAAAAGAATATGGTCACCATGGTCTCTTTCAAAATTTATGTCAGGTTTTTAAACAGATATCTAGTCTCTTTTTGTTTCTGCAGTTGGTCGTGTATAATCATTCATCAATACTGCTTTTTTTTTCCAAACAGATGTAACCAAGCAGTGACTTCTCTCACTTTTTCCCATTTGGGCAATCATCAGGAAAGGAAAGTACTAGATGATACATGAGCAAATATTGAATGCCAGAAACAGAGCAACTGTCTGCTCCCTCCCAGCTATATTACAACAGTGTGAACAGAGGAAAACCACATACCTTGTTACCTCCTGCTGCAGTCGGGAGACACTGGGCACATAGAACATTACCCCAAAGAAAAGCAAAGGCTCATTGGCAAATTTGTCCAGCTGCTTCTTCAGAGGCTTTTCCAGTTCAACCCAGCGGGCTTGCTGGCTCTTGCTGAGAAACGAAAGGCCAAAGTAGTGTGTCTAGATAAAGAAACAAAATAGTGTCAGTTTACCTTTTTCAGCTAGATCACACAGAGAGTCAATGACACAAATGTAAATAAGAACAGATGGCATTGTGTAAATTTTTCCATATGCAAAATCAGAGTAATTTCTTTTTTACTGTCCTTTTTTATTTTTAGGACAATCTTGGAGACAATGACAAATTAATACTGCAATATAATATACTTCATGGAATACTATCTGCCCCTTACCATCTCTCCCAAATGCATATTAAAGAGCTCTGTCTGACATTATGGCACAGGTGACATAAATGATTTACAGAAAGCGTCTGAGTCTTTGTTTTCTTTTACACCTGTGCCTTGTGAACAGACAGCAAACACTAAGCCTGAATCAAAGCACGAAGGCTTCATGACACTGGATCAGGTCCACTGCAGGCAAAGGACAAGGACTCTTCCAACTATAAAAAAGAATGCAAACCCACAGGCATATGTCAAAATATATCTACCAATACCAGAACCATTTACCCAATACAGAACATGTTTACTTTTTTTTTAATGCACTCATAAGGTTTTACGATGGACAAGTATTACACTTAAAATGTGCATCACACACTTAAGTTGTTTACTCTAGGCTCTTACAGAAATACCAGGTTGAAAACCCCAGCTATTTCCTATCCTGTGTAAATCTCAGTGGCTGTAGTACCTCCTGTATAAGCCACATGGGACTGTTGCTGGTGGAGAGTAATTAACAAGGAACAGTGTTCAGAACTAGAGCTTCAAATACTACAAATTGGTAATAAGCAGCTGAAGGAGTAGAATCCTTCATGATGGACTGGCTATCGAAAAGCCCTTAAACCACTATATTAAACACACTGATCTACTACTGCAGGCAAATGCATACTATAATTAACAGCAAGTACTACGACGACAGATCTGAAGAAAAGGAGAAAAAAAAGTGTTCACGTTTAGCAAAGGAACTAATTCATCAGTTACCTGGAAATCTGACTGTAGCCCTAACTGTGAAGTTTGTATCAACATCTTTTTCTTCAGTATTTCCAGCAATGCCTTCAGTATAAAATACCACTCTGTACTAACACTGGAACGAATGAAACAGAAACTGAGAGAGGAACTTTTGTGGACACCAAGCAGATTTAGGATCTGAAAGTGGGATCATTACTGTTTATGCATATTTCTCTCATTTTATTTCAATAAACTTTCTTGGTGTTTAATCCAACTGACTCCCTATTCAACGAAAACTTTCCAGTAGTTTCCAGTAGATTAGATTATCCCTAAAACAAATAAAATACTTATTTTGTTGTTATAGCTTAACCTACCTGGACAACAATCCTTACACAGGCAGTCACAATCCTTTATACATAGCACCACATTTTAAATAAAGATACTTGAGACAGAGAATAGAAAAACCCCTTTTTGCTATTTTATAAAACTTTCATTTGAAATTACTTTTAATACATTCAAAAAGTTTGGCCTATAAGTCATCCATCAAGATTTCACCAACTGGATTTCCCAGATGTTCATGCTTTTAAATAAAAAGTTCTCAAAAGTAGCAGAAAAATTGCAACCATTACACTTTGTAAAAGCCACCATCAGCAGCCTGTTTCACTTTGGTAAGGATACTTCTCTAAAAACCATTGCATGTACCACGACTTCGCATACAACACCAGGGCAACTAATGCAATATTGAAAAATTAAAATGCTTAGAAATTGCAACAAGCCAGCAAGGGCAACACTGCTCCAACTGTTTTATAGCTGAGGGCATGCAAGAGAGAATCATATGCAAAAACTCTGAACTGGAGCGCAGGTGTATTTACTTTAGGGTCTCATTACGTACATATTTTCAACTTTGGAGAACATCCAGACTAGCATTTAACTAAGGTGATAATTAATTCAACTTGATTCCTCAATTAAGCCTGACAAACCTGCAGTATAGCTTGAACACTGCTCAGTCCTTTCTCTTTAAGCTCAGTTTGGTACAGTGAAGCAAGCTAGTTCTTTTTTGAAGACAATCAATGTAGTATTTCCTTCTAGAATTTAAGGCTATCTTCAATAAATCAATCCAGGGCACAAATAAATCAAGAAGTCGGCATCTCCCATAGGATAAACTTAAAACAAAACGAACCAATTCACTGATACACGTCTACTCTCCCTCTGTAGTCATCACTGGATAAAAAGTTCTTTCTGATGAGCTCACCATGATAGTAAGTAGATTAAAATAAATGTGGGAGGGACAGTGGAGACAGCAAAGGAAAGGAATTCATGTGAAGGCAGAAAAAACCCACAGTGATTTTACCACCTCATAAGGGAAATCCTTTAATGCACAAACTCCTGAAAACCACTGCAGGGCAGCTCATCCTCAGCAAGAAACAGTGCAGAGCTGCGAGAACAGATCTTCCATATTACTTTAAAAAGTAAACATTCACATCACCTAGGACCCACATTTGCAGTGTCAAGCACTTATAAAACATCTAGCAACTAAGATGATTTGAAGTCAGAGGTCTAAAAGAATTATTCAAGGGATTAAGGGTATTGCAATTAAATAGCTCAAAAGAGCACAGTCCCTCCCCTTTGAGTGGGGGCAGGGGGACAACAAATTTTAGATTTGCTACAGTAGAAAGGCTCTTCAAGTACCAAATCCAGAATCCTGAAGGAATAAGAAGTGAAGGGAATGCAGCGTTTAAGCTTCTAGACTACAGCAGATACAGCGGATCAACCACGGCAGCATGCATCTCACACAACTAAAAGACGACTGTTTTCCTGGAAAGCAGCCTGGAGAGATCGAGCAATTGCAGATGAAGCACAGGGACTGCAGAGCAGAGTTCAAGTCACAAATGCATGTACTTTGGAGAGACAACCAACACAGTTATCTAGTATCAGCTTCCTGTCACCAGGAACTTTACTTCTTGAAAACATTAGCATTTTTTAACAACCCACAGTGGGGAAGGACTTCCATAGCCACACTGCGAATGCCTGAGGAGACTCTCTCCCCTAGGAACATTAACAATTCCAAACAGGAACAGAGGAACATGAGACTGGAAAAGGCTGGACCATCAAGTTCAGCATGCTACGACCAGGCATATGACTGTCCAGAAGGCCTTACAGAATCTGAGTCATGTGTTGCGATACACTCCAGCCCACAAAACATTTTTACAGTACAGACACCCCACAACCTAGGTAAGGGGACTTAAAAATGGGATCTTTTCCTCTTTAAGCAGCTGATTTAAAACTAGGCTGATTCCAAAAGCTGGTCTGTTTGTCTATCTGTACAAAGTGAACCACTGACTTCACTCCAGTTTTCATGGAATAAATACCTACACCTATACCTGGCAGGCTCTGAAGTAACACGGGCTGCTCTAGAAGGTACATCAGCAGTCAAAGTGGCAAAGAAAGTGACTGAAGCTTTCACTTCTCAACCCCCCCCCCCCCAAAAAATCCTTCTTCCAGCCACAGCTGACAGACTAGTGATACACACTGAAGGAAAGCTTTTCGTAACACTAAATGTATGCACACACATCCATTCTGCAGACGAAGAGCTTCAGTTGCTAGTGCTTTTGGTCTGTCTAATCTGCAAATACACAAAAAGCTCTGTCAGAAAAGAGTTTACATTAATTTTCTCTCAAGGTTTTAAAATTTGTCTTACCTATCACACATGACTTCATACGTGGTAAAGGGAAACTGGCTTACACTCCTCCAGGAACTGTGGTCCTCTGCTAAAGCAGCAGACAAGAACCAGAGCACCTGCACGCCCCAACAACACAATGTGAAAAGGCAATCCTCCAAATATAGTGAGTCAGAAAAGAAAACTGCATACACAAAACCTGTGCTGAGAAGTCTTAAGAAAGACAACATTATAGCTGCCAGTTCAGGAGGCAACATATTCATTTTGGACTTGGACTGAGCTATTCTCTCAAGTCCAGAACTACCCCTGCCTTTATGTCGGGCAAAAAGAGTAGAATTATCAACCACAGGAGACAACAGACACTTAGTAAACCAGGAAATCTCATTCAAAAGGATCCAACGACACAGGCTCGGTGTTTATTAAAGCATTTGGTGAAGCGGCCAACTAAATATTTATCCTTGAGAAAGAGGCAGAGTTCCAGCTCCTCCGGGCAAAAAGCATTAAATCCTGCTACCCCGGGGCACTCGCACAGAGGGGGAGGCACCATTTACGTCAGCCAATTGTTCCTAGAAGGTCTTTTGTCCAAGCACAGCCTGAACCCCATCCCAGCTTCACTGGCAAGACAAGTCAAACCAAGCCAAACTTCAAGGCAACCTGGCTGCTGAATATAGGTTTTCAGTCATGTTTGGCCACCCGTGGACAGTGGTCAGCATCCGCCTGCAGTGCTCAGCCCGGCATCCTCCTGCTTTGGTTTGGGTTTCGCGGTGTCGTAGTGCTGGAGGTACCATTGTGAAATTCAGCTCGGAAGAATAATTTTGGTTGGAAAGGACCTTCTTGTCTCACCACCACCACCACCTTACAATATGTCAGAACATTCCATCTTTAAACTTCTTATCATTTTATAAAGTGAATTAAGGAGAACAAAAAGGAGACATGAAGTCTCACAACAGATTTGTACAGATTACTCTGCTATTTCAAGCAGGTTCACTTAGAAGGGAAAAATGCCATTATATTGGGAAAAAAAAGCCTTTTTGTAATCTGCGCACATACATACAAGATTGTAAAATAACGTTTCCGACCTTGTAAAAAAAACTTCCTCCCCTCTTCTCGTCTTTACTTTTTACATAATGCTGACATAAGAGCTAATTTTATTGGAACCAGTAACTGTTCAACTAGAAGACCTGATGCTTTGTCAAGAGCTTTGCTGAAAAGGATAAAACCAGATTTTACAGTAGTTACATGGCTACACTTTCTACTGACCTATTCCTGAACCCTGACTCAGTCAGGGAAGGAGTTGCATTCCCCAGAGATCAAACAGAAATATGCATAATCCATTAGATACTGTTTTTTTCAGTCATGTGTGGTATAATGATTGACAGTCCTTCACAACAATACATACAGTAATCTCAAACAGTTTTACTTTCAAGGGGGGGGGGGGGGGGGGGGGGGGGGGGGGGTTTTCTAAGAAATCGGCTTGAGTGAAACACGGATGTATTCCTAACACGAAGGTAAAAGTTGGGGTACACCTGGCATTTACTTGAACATAAGACCAAACTAAAGTACCAAACAAAAATTGATCTTTACTTTTAAGAGAACACATATTCTTACCTGAGACTGCATGGAGGAGACAAACAGGATTTTAGTACTGTTTTGTGAGCATGGGATTTAATGAAGTCTAGTTTCTTCCTTACTTGTACATCATAGTTTGCTGATCAGGATTTCTAAGAAAAGGCATATTCCAGCTGAAGTTTTTGCTGCATTTGTGGAATTTAAAAAGTCTCTCTCCAATATGGACACTTGCAAGGATTTTCTCCTTGGTACACTTAATGGGTTTCTCTCCTCTACTCAGCTATCCAGTTGCACAAATCTTGTAGAAATTTGAGCTTTGTCAAAGTATTTTTGACTCTTCTGTAGAATTTGATTGGCCAGAGAGTTAAAAAATGATGGTAAGCCCAGAGAGAAGGGGAGAGTCACCAAATGACTGCATCAGCCTTGTTTCCCAACCATGGCAGGAAGACTAGAGGGGCAGAAGAAGAACTGAATTTTGGGTCTGAGGGGAAGGACAGTGCCCAGCACCAGGCACCTCCAAGCTTGCTAGCTCCAATTATTCCTCATGAAAGGAGCAGAAGAGGATATAGGGAGACCCTCTCGGAGTTGAAAGGGGTCAGCACTTCTCTCCTAAACATTTAAAGCAGCAATGGACACTACCAGAATCAATCAGAAAAAGAGATTAAGAAAAAAAACAAACAAACAAACCCAAACCCAAGGTCTGTCAAAAAATACTGTACTGTTGAAAGCCGAACTTTACAAAATTGGTTCAACGTTGCAAAAACTTTGTTTAGGAAAAAAGTGGGGAGGGTGATGAAAGAAGGGGAAAGTGTTTCAACAACATCAAAGCATTCTCTTCTGTGTTGTTAAAATATTTTTTATCTTGAAACACAAACTTTTTGCACCGACATATTTCTTTTTGCATGACAAATAATTTTGAAAATTAAAAAAACCAAAGCAATAGAAAACCCCCATGAAATTGAACACTGACCAAAACAACTTCCTTTGCCACTCTACTGTCCAATCTCTTTTCCCTGGAAAATTTTGAAACTTCAGGCTTTGTTCCAAAGTGGAACAAAACATGTTCTGAAATCACAAAATGCTTTGTGGAAAAGAATGCTAACCCGCTGACAGAGCTATTGTTCGCAAATGCAGGTGGACCTCCAGAGAGAATCATTAGGCCCCAGACTTCTGCTGCACCAACTAGATAAGCCCACAAGGAATACGACGAGAATCACTTTATTCATTTCACTCCTTTCTGCACTGGAAGGAAAGGGAAGGACCCAACCTCTCTGTAAGGACACCCTAAAGCATCACCAACAGAAAGGGAAAAAAAAAAAAAAGAAAAAAGTAATTACTGGGAAATCCTCGTCTCTAGAAGGGGAGGGGGAAGATGATTCTACTAAAATCCACATGGAAAAAAACCCCTAAGTATGAAAAATCACTATGCAATATTCTGACACTCTGCCCTATTCCTGCCTGCACATTCTCCTGCCTATTCTGTACCCACAGACAGAGACTCTTCTCTCATTCTTTATCAATGACTGATGTACAAAAAGGAGTTTTTGTTTAGTTTTCATCTGCACTAGTTATTTGTATGCTACCTTCCAGTTGCCACCATTACAAAGGGCCATGGACCAACAAATATAAGACACTGCAAGATTATTAGATTTCTCAGCTGTGCTTACAGAAAGCATCAGCCAGGACAGTCAGATGATAAAATGCAGCAATTTCCAGGCAATGGTTTTCAACTGTGATTTGCAAAAGTCTAGAAGCATGCAGGATACACGTAAGGAGTCCACAGAAGGTAAGTAAGAAAAGACAGCTCATTTGTGCCATGCACGTTGGAGAGAGATTTCTAAAAAAGCCTCAACACTTAAAATAAACACTGAACTCGATAGCAAGAAGTAGAAAATAAAGGATTTCAGTCTTTAATAAAGTAAGTCTGGGTTTCTTCAGCTTTTTCAGAAGCATTGGGAATGTAAAACGAAGCCTTTCAGAGTTTCAGGTGTAAAATATTTCAGTTAAACAAAGGGAAGAAAAAAACCACCACCTGTGGTGGTGGGCAAACTGTTACTAGTTGCCCCTGCTAGTAACACAACTGTTGCCTCCTTCAGTGTGTTAGTAACAACAATATATTTATATGAAGGTGGATATTTAAAAGCCAGTGGTCTCCTTCCCACTGGCGTAATTCAACCAGCAGTGTTGGTGAAACCAGGGTTACATTCAGATAAAAGTTATTGTAACTTGGCCCTTGGCATCCCAGTTCAGAGAGTAACACCCATTGCTTTCCAAGAAAAGAAGAAACCTCATCTTCGTATTACAAAGAGCTCTCAAAGCTATGATGAATGAGCAACAGCACAAAACCCCGAGTGCCGTTCTGCCTTCAGTTTTCGTGCAACCAGAATATGTTTGTCCAAGCTCCAGCTGCCGATCGTATCTGGCCAGCTCTGAGGATAACATGATTCAGACGAACAGACTGCCTGAGCTAAAAATGTGTCAAACTATACAGTGACAGATGGTCTTTCCTGGGTTACTCTTACCTCACGTAATTCCAGCCTCTGAGCGACAGCTTCCAAGCACTCCTGCCCCGTGCTCTCCACGGAGAGGGTACACTCGATCACATTGCTGTCCAGCAGACGGATCCTTGTCACAAAGCAGTTCTTGCTCAAGACGTTGTAGCGTCTGGTCCGTCGCAGTTTCAGCCCGAAAGGCATGGCTGTTGGCCTGGAAGGTCGCCCCTTCCCTGCACTCTTCCGAGAGTTATCAGCACACTTGTTGACTTGCCTTGAAGGCTTCTTTGCTTGGCACTACTCTCCTCCAGAAATGGAGGTAGCTGTCCATTCCCAGGGTGAGTTTCAAGGGACTCCTGCAAAATACATACAAATAAGTAGAGTTAAGTGTGAAATAAGATGTTCCTAAAGATCAGTGGAAAAGAAAAAACCTTAAAGGAAAAGAGTCACATTTAAAACCATAAATAAAAACCTCCACACGCAGGACTGGCAGGCACTTACTACATCTCCCAAAAGAACACCTTATACAACAAATCTTTCAAAATTCTATTTTAGCGCTGAATTTAAAGTAGGGATTTAATTGCAAAGCCATTCTTGGAGAAGCTCAGTACAAACAGCAACTCTACAGGGCACACATCCAGAGGTGCTAACTCTCCCACCATTACCCCCACCACAGGGGTCTATAACATAATCTTCAAGTTAAGTTTTGGTGCCCTCAGGCCAGCTTTGAAAGCTAGCTGAAAAAGCTAAGGAATAGAGGCATTTAAAAGAGGTGCGATTTTGAAAGAAGAAAGGCTGGCTTCAGTCAACAGCAGGAAATGCAGGCGCTCAGCACCTCTGAAAAATCAAACCTAAGGTATGCATGTGAAAGGCAAGAAGCATCCAAGCCGTTTCAGAGAAGGCTCCTCTGAGGCAATCCCTGACATTTTGCTTCCTTTCAGGTGGAATGAGTAACTACAGGAGCAGCTGTCAGAGACCAGGATAAAACCGAGTGGGAGGATGAGAACACATATTCGAGATGTTGTTTCTAATTACTACTCCTAAAAATTTACCAGGGACACATGCAACTGTTAAGCCAAAATACAGAGTAGACAGAAGAACTAGAGATACAGAAATAATGACATTTAAGAAGCTATGATCCTCATCTGCGAGATCCACTTCTTTTTTTTAAAAAAAAAAAGTTTAGTTAGGAGCAGGTTCAAGCTAAACCAAACAAAGCATTTGCACTGGCATAACCAGCTTCAAAATGTCACTTTCCACATGCAGAGAGGAATGAAATAAAAAGCAAATTACTTGCTACCAAGCCTTCCTGGTTTTGTTTGAATATTCTGGAGAAAGAGGTGGAGGGACACCAACACTGGCATTTAAAAGTCCATTTCTCTTAACAAATAGTACTGCAAACAAAAACTAGCTCCCATTTTCTTGCTTCTTAACAGAAGCAACGGAAAGCATTGCCAGCAGAGTATGCATCATTTAGCTGGATGTGACATTTCAAACAGATAGTACATTGCTCACATGTATCATTTGGCATAGGACTGCATGAATCAGTTATTTTCACTTTTTACTGAAAGTAGTTGCTATGGAAATTATTAGAAGCAGACTGATTGACTACAATGATTATCATTACACTAGAAACATAACTATCACATATTTGATAAAGTGCATTTTCCAAAGCCAGTAAATCTTGGCATTTATTAAGCAACACAAAACAAAAAAACCCCACACAAACAGAAAACCACAAGCAACCTTTCACTGTTTAGGTGTGCGACTACCCTAACAGTCTACTAGCTTTACCAGAGAAAAGCCTAGAGACTTTGAGAAGGGGCACGTGCTATTTGACTGAAGTGCAAACAAACCTATCAAATTAGCTGCTGTAGTTTAATCTCCCATTTCTAACTTTCGTGGGTACAGACATAATGTGTTATTGTCACATGATTGCACGAGAGAGCTGTTATACCTTGCATCACTGTAACATCAGAAGCCATCAAAGACACATGAATTCATCCCCACAACAATCTGATGAGGCAGGGACGTGTTACCCATGACTCACAGAAGAGGAATCGAAACAAACATTAGCCAGCTTGTCCAACATCACTCAGGAGAATGGCAGCAGATCTATGTACTAAAACACACAGGCCAGGCTAGTGCTTTAACCCCTAGCCAACGATTTGGCACTTACCTTGCCTACCAACCTATCCAAAACTACAGCACGAAGTTGAAAAGTGGGAAGAATGGAAGGAAATTACAAAGAAGGAAGGGTGTGGAAGACTACATCTTATCAAGAACAGCATTTTTGTTCAGTCTCTGGCTTTGCAGATTATTCTAAGTCGGACACATGGAGAGTTTTAAAAAGAAAATCTTATCTTGCATTACTGTTAGTTGCACACGTTTCCTCACAGAACATGAGCCATCCTCTGTACAGTAATTGTATAGTTAATAGTAGCCTAAAGATTAAATCAGTGTTAGTAAAAAAAAAAAAGTGATTGGCCTTGCTCACCGAGCACATTGAACACTACAGCTATCACAGGATAAGCCATCCCAGAAGACTTGCGTGCAAACATGCTACTCTGGGATAAACCCACCAATTCCTGTAAAACGGAAATGTCAACATGGATTGGGAATCAATTGCTCTAAGTTATATGCTCAGGTAAACAAGGCAAATATTTCCTCCATTTTTCAAGAAGCAGTAAAATAAAAGGAGTTTTTCCTCAATTCCACTGAGAGCAATCAATCAGCCAGCACTGTTTTCTAAAGACACAGACATACAAATGGTTTACTGGATGCACTTTGTGTAACAGGGTTTCAGTTACTTTTTCATTTCACTTAAATATACATGAATGCCCGATGACAGCTCTGTCACATGAAATGTCACACTTAAATTAGTTTCCAATTAAAGAATGAATTGGCATGGTGAGACTGGAACAGTTTAAACCAGCTCAGATAGGTCCAGCCTGTAACAACTATTAATCCTCAATTCAATGCACATGTCTAACTTTTCTGTTTATACAACTTCTGGATGTTTGACCAACTTTCCACTTGGGCTTTCTGTTAAGTTGACACTCAGAAAGCTTCTGGTAAGCTTCCTAAATAAGATCTCAAAGGCCCTGGTTGCTTACAGGTTCCTAAAGCAAACAGGGTATGTAGCTTCTTTATGTTTGTATAATCTTAAAAGCATTAGGAGCATCCATTTTTATTCACAGTTATTTTGTAGACAACTAAAAAAAGCAGAAGACTGGAGATAGAAGGGTTTTGGTCTTCCAAATGAAGGATTATTTCATTACAGGATCTCCTTTCCCTGTTAAAGGGTTGCCAAGGAGCAGCAATGTCCCTAACCAAGTAAACCAAACGATGCAGGCATTCACAACACTCCCCTCCTCAAACTGACACTTTCACTACAATTAAAACAAAACAAATGAAACTAAAGCAAGCCTATAAAAAGCTCATCAGATAACCATGAACTCATTCTGCTTTTAAAAAAGGATTTCTTTTAAGAATATTTCAGGTGTGAGAGAGACAGATGTGACATCTTTTAAACTGACATCTTCTATTTAAGGATTTTTTTTTCTGGAAAGAAACTAGACTGAGCTCTTTATGAACCTTGGGTATTTTTCCTTTTTTTCTTTTTGTTCCATGTTTTGGTTATTTCAGATTCTTTCTTCCCCTTCCCACCGTCACACTTCAAATTTATGTATCAATTGCTCTCTGTGAGTTAAGCTTACTCTAACAAGTGTGCCGAACTAAACAAGGTTTTTAGTAGGAGCATAAGCTTGGGAATTCAAACATTCTGCTAAATAGAAATTCCCTTCGTTCAAAGTACATACTTTGTAGGCATATAAAACACAAAACCCAGTGTCCCCCAACCATGTCCCAGAAACCACAACTACAAAAAAAAAAAAAAAAAAAGGCTTTGCAGAAGCACAAACAATTTACCTGCCCATCTAACCACTCATCTATAAGTGAGCCATCACTAATACCCGATATGAATACCGATTCTAAAGTAAAACCTCAGAATCAGAAGTTGAAATAAGATCCCTCTAAAACCAAAAGCCTGGCACTAAAACTCTCAAGTATCTCAGAAAGTAACAGTCTGAGAGACCAAGACATTTGTAACGCTTAGAGAGGTGTGCGCTGATGACAGCACGGTACAAAAAGCACAGGCATTGCCAGGGAGCAGCAGGAACAGGGCTGCCCCGTGAGAGGGGATGAGCTGGGAGCTGAGGGTGACCCCAGCAGGGCACTGTCCTCACCCCACTGCAGCACAGTCCTTCAGGAGACGAGCCAGACAAGCGGAGAAACGGGTCCATCGACAGCACCAGGCATGGCCAGGGTTGAACCAGGTCCGGGGGGCGGCCAGGGAGCCCCATTTGGGGCAGCAGGAGACCGGGCTGGAGACCACCAACCACAGAGCTCAGTCAGGGACTGACAGCCCCGGGCTGATCTGAACTGGAGGTCCCAGACCTGTGGGCAGAGGATGGGGTGGAAGCCACAGGTGAGGCTGGCCAGGGCCATTAAGGCATACAGGCACACTCAGGGTCCCCACACCCAACATAATTTCCAGGTGCAGGACCAGGCCAGCATGGTGCTCTGACTGCATTTTAAACCTTTAACTCTTTTGAGCACATGCTCATTTGCCAGCTAAATTTCATTCTGCAAATTATCTCACCTGAAACAGTTTGATGACAAACATTGTGTACAAAACATAAAATTAAAACAGGCTTTTGAAAAAGCAGTTTCATCAGTACAAAGATGAAGAGATACCATGTCTTAGTGGATTCTTGGTGAAGTTTAATATTCTCCTGTTTTAGTAAACCAAAACAGGAAAAAAACCTGAACAATGAGCCAAGGCCTTTGCTATCATAGACATTGGAATCCTATTTCTTATGTTATTTACTTTAAAAAGCCATACGGATAAAGTCAATGGCTGTGGGGAACACAGGGAAGACTGAAGATGGCAAAAGAGGATAAAGAATGAAAACAGATTTGACACAGAATAAAACTAAACCTTTAATCCGTGATCTCATTCCAAGCACAACATAAGTTCTCTTAACAGCTTTCACTAGAAAGCAGCTTAAAGATGGAGCCTGATATAAGCCGTGTAAGTCCCAGCTCAAGGCATGCTTACTTACTCTCACTCGACACTACATGCAGAAGCCCTGCCAGCATGTTGTCCGTGCAAAGGCAGCAGATATGGATGTATGATCTCTCTAACCGTGTTTGATTCCCCCACAACACCGCTGCATCTTGCAAGGGGAGAGAGTAGAAATCACTGAGCGTTCTCGCAAGGAATCCTTCCCTGTACAAAAGAGGTTTCAAGAGGTACCACGCCCCCATCGTTCAGCAACAGAATACTGTTATTCACATACACAGAGGTAGCAAAAACCACGTATCTCATATAACCAAGAATATCTTCCAAGCACAACGCTGGGCACCAAACTGAAACACCTTCAGGCCACAGATGGCACAGCTGTAGTGGTTTAGGGAGAAAAAGGCTTATCATGACCCCAAGCAGTAACACTACCTATTAGCAACCAGCCTTCTTCACTGGCCAGTCCTGCATGAAGAACTAGGTCAGATTTACACTGCGATATGTAACTTAGAATTGCTTCTGATTTTTAAGAAAACTTGGTTAGTTTCTGTACAAAGTATAAAAATCTCCTGAGGGGTTTAAATTACCTGATGCAGATAAAAATTTGTGCGTTTCCAAAACAGTAATTTTTTTCTTTATGAGACATTACAGTGAAACTATGTCAAACCACTGGAACACAAAAAGCAAATAAATGAGTATCTTACATCTTTTCCAAACCTAAAACCAGAAGAAGCCAGAAATACAAAAAATTCCTCCTTGGTTCTCCCAAAGTCAGCTGGGGCTGGCCAGATTTTTTTGTTCGTAGTTTTGAAAGACAGACTGAAGGGAGCAAGGGAAGCCGCTAGTTGTTTCATGAGGAAGAGGCCATGCAGCAGAAGCTGCTTTGTGTGGTGAAGGGCACTGCTCCAGTCACAGGGCATTCTCCTGCTTCCTTAAATTTATTTAAGGGCCAGGAGAGAAGAAGGGCTTATAAATAATTAAGGCCAAGATAACTCTCAGGACATTTCCAAGTATGTAACTTGCTCCTCTGTTACAGACTTCATATATTTAACTGTACCACATTCAAAGGAGCGTAAAAAAAAAAAAAATAGCATCTGATATGACATGCACTTAAAGCAGAATGCTTTCTCTCACTTCGTTTGCTTTTGTACATAATTTCTGGAACTCCAGGAAGAAAGCAATTACTGTCAAACTGCAGCCTGTATTTACCAACAGTGCGTGGCACCCCTCCAGCATTCCTAGCACTGCAGGAGCAGCAGCACACCTAACAGAAGTATGTAACCCTGGGCTGGGCACGAGACCGCAGCATTTGATGTAAGCTGCAAGTGGTGCGCAAGCCTACAGTTTTAGGGAAGAATAAAAATAACAGCGTATGAGAGACACGATGTCTGGCACAATCCGTCTCCATCTAGTTGAGTTCTGTCTAGAGGAGGAAATCTCTCCCCGTGAAATAGCTTTCTCTCCCTTGATTGCTCCTCATGCAGGTGGAGCATGGCAAGGAGTATTCCTGTACATTACAAGGTGTCTCTATCCCACCCAGTTATGAGTGGAATTCCCATCAAGCCCGATAAAGTCTCAGGAGTCAAATTCATCTCTGGACAGATGAAAGCGGTTTTTAACCCTTATATAATACAAGCCTTCTGCTGCAAAGCCACTGTTTTCAACTGCTTGTTTATGCAGTCCCTGGCAAGACGTGGACCTCATCCCCAGCCATTTAAATCTTTAAAAATTCTTGGGGAGATTTAAGTATTACCATAATCCAAACAGTAATAAAACCAGTAACATTCTCACCTCTACATTCTGGAAAAAGAGTAAAATTGTACTTTCACTTCATTTTTATAAATATTACAATATCCTATGCAGAACTTTCAAGGTTTCTAAGCATCTAGAGGTCCCATACCTGCGTGCATGAACAGATGCCAAGGACTCTAGGACATTCAAAACATAAGACAACTGCTACTATTCCTACTACTGTGCATCATCAGACACCAATACACAGCGGCCAAAGATCAAAAATCATCTCAAGTTAGCATTTCTACTTTCCCAATTCCACCACAACTTTCCCTTTCCAGGAAAATTTCCATTTTCCATCAGATCCATCTTTGCTGTAACAGATTTTTTGTATCTAAGTTGTCATGCGTTTTCACTCTATCCAACTTGGGTCAGACTCTGCTTTCAGTAGTCCAAACAAAACGCCTAGAGGTTTAAATAAAGTCAAAAGAATCACTCCAATTGGGACCAGTTAAAATTCTACCCTTTCTTTCTTCTCTTTTGTTGCAATACAACAGTGAGTTCGTACACACTGACTCTGAAGTGCATAAATGTTAGTAGGTGCACCCTTTGTTATCCCCTCCTCCCCTGCTAAAGCACCCCTCTTTTTGTGTAAAAACACCTTTCTTGTGCATCCACAGAACAGTTTTATGGAGTTTCGTGGACACAAACCTATCAGGCAGACACCTAATTACTCTTCTGCATCAAGGTGCACAAGTACCAAGTATTTTTGTGGATCTCACTAAGTCGGCGTCTGCAAACAGTCTCTATCACAGAAACAATGTGAACTTCCCAAACTGAAAATTAGCGCCTTATCCATTACTTCCTTACTCATCGCTCCAGAATACCCTCATCAATCCAACAGGTCTTTATAATGCAACTACTGATGAAGGACTCTTTTTGAATTAGTGTAAGCATTCAAGTTAGGAGTAACATCTGCATAAAGTAACACACCCAAAATGACGCTTGGATTGCCACTGTGATCAGTTTTAATCCACAAGAATATCAGTGACGAAGCTGGAGTTTTTACCACTCACCTGTACACTTTGTAGAACTTTGTGCTCTAAAGTTAAAAAAACAAAACAAACCAAAACGCCAGACCCCAGTAGTTTCCTTTCCTAAGTAGGAAGTGCTGCCTGTCTGTCCATGCCAAGTGTCTGCAGCAGCTCCACCTCTCTGCCATGGCAGGGTTTAGGGTGCAGCAGCTAACCATTTACAACCTTCTCACACCTTGGCTATGTTATTGCAAGACCTCAAATTAGACACAGCCAAGAGTGACCGGTGCCTGGATGGCACCTGTCCAAGGATGCAGTTTTGTATGTGAGGCAGGCTCACCTAAGCGCTCACTACTGCCAGGAACGGGCGAGAGGTCCTGCTTTCCCCCCTGCCCCTTAATTCCAGAGCACATTGCTACAGCTTGTCTTATGCCAGCTCTAGAAATCTGCTGGGACCTCCTCCTGGTTGAGCCACTTCACCTCCCTAACTTAGTAGAAGAACAGGATTCTCTTCAGCTTCGTTAGTGAGTTTAAATAGCTCACAGTTGGAGCCCAGTATGCGTAGCTCACCTGGTGCAGGGAAGAGAGCAGAACCACGCAGCTCAGAGAAGGAAGAATAAGAGCAATTCTGCCTTAACTGACAGCAGTTGGCCAGGTCAGCTGAGCAGTTTGTGAAATTACAGCCCAAGGAAGGCTCCTGGTCTCAGCAGGCAAGGGAACTCCCCAGAACACATTCCCATTCTTCCTGTATGGCAAAGCTACATTAGAATAAAAATTACTTTCTCCAAAATAGCCAGTTGATTCAAAGTGCACTAATTTTTTTTTCCCCAAAAGAAAGCAATTTATTCTGTAATTGAATGTCCATAAGAGGCGTTAATACTGCAAACTCAGAATGTTTTATACATGGACAAACCATTCAGAAGAAGAGAAATGAGACCAGCATTTTGGTATTTCGGCACATCCTTCTTTCAGACCTGGTACTACACCTGTTCTCTAAGTGCCACTCTTCAGAAAAGGCACCAAAGGCACAAGGTCCTGCACCCTAAATTTTTACTAAACCACTTCCTAGCAATCAAAGATCAGGAAAACCTAACCGTTATTGTAAGGGTCAACTATTTAAAATCAATTATAGCCAACTGTCTTAAAACCTCTCAGAAGATTTGATACAATTCTTCACTTTCTGTCCCTAATTTACCCCACTGGCTACAATCAGTAGCAACATAGTATCAGAACCATTTACTTTTTCTTCCAGTTAGTCACCTTTGTGAAAGGTTTTCAACTCCTTCAGGCTCGCTGGAGCTATAGTGACTATAGGAGATTACATTTCCTGCTAAACGTGACTGATAGGCGTGCAAAACCATTATAAAAACAGTGAAGGATATGCTTAGTAAAAACCACAGAAAAACTTCTTACAGCGCGTTTTCATTATTCTCTCATGTTACAAAGACATGAGTAAAACTGCAAATAAAAGTTCTAAACACAGGATAATATGAAGAGCAGAAGCAATAACTCTATTAGAGGCAAGTAATTGAATCAGATAGGGAGTAAAATTATACACCCCAGTACATTCACACTAGTTAAACATACGCTAGCACAAACTGGTGCCAGTTGCTCTATAATTTCAAATGATGCAATAAAAAGTTTGTTAAAAATAAAGGCAAAAAAGTTCAAACCACCTATCCCACTTTAATGAAAAAAATACCTATTTTCAAGAGCTGGCTGCAGTTTCACTTCTGTATTGGGATTTTGCAACGGGACAGTGACAAGAGAGCACTTGGGGATTAAGAAGCAAATAGCCACAATGCTTGTAAGACTGCAAGATCTGCCTGCAGCTCGTTACACGAGTACCACCACTCTGGTGTCAGATGAAGACTGGAAGCTGCCTAGCTGCGTTCACACAATGCTGCTCTCAGCCGAGACCCTGCCGGGAAGGTGTGTTACCCTGGCAAAACATGGTCCTATGCACTTAATAAAGGTGTGATGTTTCTGCTCCTGCCTTTCTTCTGATTTTAATACGGCTTATACAACTGAGCTTCTACAATTTCTACTCAAACAGTGGTCACGCTTATGTACCTCCTGTTCTCCTTCGCTTCCTTTAATA
This sequence comes from Pygoscelis adeliae, assembly GCF_000699105.1. Taxonomy (NCBI): domain Eukaryota; kingdom Metazoa; phylum Chordata; class Aves; order Sphenisciformes; family Spheniscidae; genus Pygoscelis; species Pygoscelis adeliae. The sequence goes on from NW_008825306.1 coordinate 3,206,515, forward strand.
TATATATTTGGAAAACATAAAGTCTTTCAAATGAACAGAAACTGGGAAAATTTGGGTTATAACTACAGATTTCCAAAGTGCATCACACTACCTCTAACTCTAAAGACTGCAAAAGTCAAAAAGTTACTTATTTAATGTAAGGAGGTTCCAACATGTTGGGATTCCTTGGCCCACTAGGAAAGAAAATGTTTTCTTTAAAAAAATCTGTCTTGTAAAACCCAAAGAATCGCATGTACAACTGGGGGAGAGAGGAAAGATCAGCAAGAACCACTCAACTTGCAACAGATCAAATGTGAACAGTGTGGTGGCCCCTCCAAACTGCAAACCTGCCCTTTTCCTTACGGGAAGGAGATCCAGTGCTGCCCCCACGGATGTCAGTAGCAGACTGGCACCAAGTGTAGCAAGACCCATACCTGCAGGCTTACAGTAAGAATAAAACTTTGTCCAGTTTCTTGACATTCGGAGCAATGGTCTGCTTCCCAAGAGACACTCAATTAATCCCATTCACGTATTAGATAATGAACCGGGATAATGCAATGGAGGAAGCATGGCTGCAGATGAGCAACGAGAGCCAAGTGTGATGGGGTGGAGGAGAAAGGGAGGAGAGGGAGAGAGAGAGAGGAAAAATAAAATTAAAAAAGCACACACACTGTACATCCTAACCCACAACTGGGCACATTTAATTACGTAAGTAGATATTTCATACAAGATCATAACATGAACTTTTGAACTTGCATGGAAAAAAGCCTCTCCACTAGTTAATGCATTAAAACATCGATGCTACAAAAGGCTGAAAAAATTCCTTCAAGTTCTGTCAAAGGAGGATTATATTGTGGGCACATGCATGAAGAAAGTAAATCTGTTATCTTTACTGAATATAGGCCTTGATGTAAATCACGCAGCCACAGTCTATGAATAACTGCATTTGTTTCGACAGCAAAACACCTCATCTAAAATACAGAATAGCTGCCGGAAATGAGCTAATGGTACTTTTCTTTCTGTATTAAAGGATTATTTTCCAGTGCCCACTGTGTGGGCTTAAACACTAGCCTGAAACAGTCAAAATACTTAGAAGTAAGATTTATGGCTAAAGGGGGGGGTAGGGGGGACCTTCTTTGAAGAGACTGACTTCTTTGACCGGTGTCTCAGAATTACAAGGCTACAAAAGGACCCCTCTCTGTGAGCAGCCCTCTGTGTTCTTCCTTCATCTCTGTTGCAGATCGTATTGATAAACAAGATTTGAAAACAATTACCTGGTTATCACGGAGCTGGATAGCACATAGGAACTGAGATATTATTAACAACAGATGTCATGGTTTTTTTCTAATAATATTTAACAGGGAAACTCTTACACCTCAAATACCACTCAAGCCATCAATACGAATCCTTCAGTACTAGTATGTTTTTCAAAAGCTTTCAAAGGAGCTTGGGAGAAAAATTATGAATTTACTTCCGCAGCATTCCAATAAGTGCTGCTAATTGCATTGACAGAGGAAGGAATTGTACAAACTGTAATCCCATATTGTTTCATTGTACAAAAGTGTAATTTTTCTTTTTTAGTTACAACAGCACTATAATAGATACGTTTTGATTGGCTGCTTATTTCCTCTAACGTATTATTTGTAATTAATTCTACTAAAGAGGACAGCTTTGCACTGAAGGCTAGTAAAACTGTATTAGTTTTTGGAGTGTAAAATACAAGTTGCAGCTTTATACACAAAACCACTGTAATAAATTCTAAAAACTGTGGCATGCCATTCTTTGCTCAGCTTTCACAATAGTGCTTCAGTAAATGCTTTACTACCTTCCCCATAAGTGTGGACAAAATACCATGATGACAGTATGATGACAGCTTTATTTGGAATCATACTTGAGGTTATCAGCTTTTAATGAGATTAAAGCCTGATTCTTACTAACTGACCCTATTAGAGAAGGTAGTTGCTTTGTAACACTTCAGAGGGAAGAAATGCTTTGCAGAAACTTTTACTCGGTCATGAGCTGAAAAGAAATTCTTCTTTAAAATAAAACAGCTTTATTCCTTGCTCAAATTAATCCACTTTTATGTTAACGTTCTAGCATACAACTGGAGCAGCAAAGGCCAAAACTGACTTGTAAGCTTGTGACCCTCCCTAGCTCACAAAATAGACTTTGTATATTAAAATGGAGAGAGACAAACATTAACATCTAACATTAACATTTTCTTATTTTTCTGTTCTTTGCAAGCAATTCAGATTTAAAACAGAAACGTTAGTCTGACTTTTAGTTCTCATATGAAAAACAGTAAGGTTACTCCAAATTTAAGTTGCACAATTTATGAAAGAAACCTAGATCTAAACAGAACTTGCACAAAATCAGAACATCTTCCATGTGACCACAGGTAGGTGTATTTGTTGCACATGCATACCAAGCTGGCACAAATAGGCCTTTGATCCATTGTAGTGGCCATTGAAGTGCTACTGAATGCGATCAAAGAAAAATAATATATATAGATTATGTAAGTTTATTGTCTTATTTATAAGTACAAGACCTAAACACCAGAACAGAAGGTGGTGGAGTAAAATAAAATATGGTTAAACAATCTCTCTGTATGTATCATGTCCTCTTGTTTGGTATCACTTAATTGGACTTGCAGAAATCTAAGGAGACGAGGTATCTCTAACATTTACACTCAGCATTAACTGGAATGCAGGGAGAAGCAAGAGAAGAAACAAGGAACAAAAATAAAATGAGTGGAGAAAGCCCACATGGTACAGCCCTTCCTGTAATTCTGTCTCTGGTTAGCAAGCTGGAAGCATCTCGTTTCTTCAACTTGAAGCCTGATATTCACATTCCTCTGCAGCTTAATGTGAACATGGACAACAGATCACACTCAGTCTTAAAGGACCTAAATGATTCAGCACAGCAAGCCCACAAGCTTCAAGATCGACAGCAAGAAACCTTACATTTACATCCACTTTGAAGAAAAGGAAATTAAATTTCATAATCCCCAGTTCTACTGCAGAAGTAGGCAATGCCATATGGATGTACCGGTCACATTAAACAAAAGAAAGTAAAATCTGTCCTTCGCAGCTGTGAAGACACTCATGCCTACTGAAGTGCTGTTAAGTGTGGCCACCACTCCCGTGAAATCAATTAACCTGTACCTACACAGCATGGGAGACATGTCTCCAACCACAGCCTTTCTAGAACCAGTGCTGAATGGCAACAGGTTGAACAGAAATCCAACTGCAGACCAACTGTGATACCGGTGTGCATTTTATTCAACCTACCACAAAGACAAGTCTGTGGTAACACAAATTCTTATTATCACGGAATTGTAAGTTGCTGTGTGTGATTAAAAAAACAGAGGAGACAAAACCACACCTGATGCTGTCTTACAGCAGCATCTACCGCATACAAGGCAACAGTGTCAGTGGAAAAAAAAAAGAGAAGCGCTCCCCACCAAGCGGCCAGCGCGCTGCAATTCCACCCGAGCTGTTTATTACTGCAGAAGTTCATCATTTCCATTTGCAGAGACAAGGCTCCGAGACAAACTTGCCAAGAATTAACCAGTTCGCCTTTTTTCTAAAATGATTAGCTCTGCTTTTGAAAGAGTTACTAAAGACCAAAGGGTCATGGGGTAATTATTTACAGAAGTAATGCCAGGGATGAAGCGACAGATAAAGCCGTTAAAAAGACCATGCAGAGTAAGGAATGAGAGACTCCCACAATTTGTTGACAATCCCTGTGAAGTGCGATTCAGCTCAGAGATAGCACCAGCTCTGCTCTTCCCTCTTGATACTGATAGAATAATGACAATACAAAATTTGACTCAAGACCTTCAGTTCTCCATTTCCAAGTTCACACTGGAACTACTTAAGAAGAAAAAAAGAAGAAATCAAGCCCACCACATGGTAGACATCATGAGGAAGTGACGTTGCCTTGCTTTGGTTTGGAAAGGTACTCAGCCTAATTACGACAGAATTGAAGTATTCACTTCCAGCTAAATAAAGGCTACGTTTGCAGAACAAACCACTCGCCCGCACCTCAGCGTAAGGCAGGTTTATAACCTGCTCTTGTGGGAGGGAGACTGGAGGCAGCAGAGTTCAGCCTTTACTCCCTAAGAGGGAACAGGATCACTGGAAAGGAGTTTTAAGTATCCTCGTGAAAGAAAGCACAGCTCCTATCTTCCCCAGCCACTCCCCCCCACTGCAGAATACAGGACACAGTCCAAAAGTATTTTCAGTGCCTAAATATAACGCAGGCATTCACATAGCATAAATAGGAGAATCCTTCTGAAGGGCTATATTCAAAACAACCTCCATTTTTAAGTTCAAAGTCATATACTGGCATGTCAAATTCAGGATATCCTTGTAAGAATAATGAATTTATTGTTATTGTACCCAGCTATTTTTATAAAGCTTCTGGAAGCAAGAAACATGAAATGTGCTTAAATGACTACTCGTATACCTTTGTGTTTCTCTTCAGTCACAAGCCAAGAATATTTGATGGAATACGGTCAATATCCTTATGGGATTTCATAACATCAATTTTCATTGGCAACCATTGATTACATACCCCAAAATCAAGCTGCTACATTTTTTCAGTCTTTTTTTCTAAACTTTGATATATAAACTTGTCAGAGTAAAATATAGCTGGCCCTTACTACTACAGTTTATGCCAAAAATAATATGAAACTATTAGAAACACAGAGCCTAGAATTCAATTGGAAAAAGAATACTGCAAAATATCCAAGCATAAACATTACAATTATATCAAGAAAGAGTGAGGGGGTAAAAAGTGTAGTTTTGAAGAAAAGCTAATAGGTAAAAAACAAACAAAAAACCCCAACCCAAACCAAACAACAAACCCTCACAGATAGAGGACTGACAGGGAATCCCAAAAGGTCACAGAAAGAAAAATCTAAGAGACAGTCCAAGAACCCTCTTTCTTGTTGTGATCCTCCTACTCCATCAGGTGTTCTGGTAGAGGAAACCAATTGTCATTAATTTCCAAATAAGGTGTCACTGGGGACCATTAAACGCCATGCTATGAAAGGATTTGTTCCTCTTTCTAACCACATTATCCCATCTGAACAATCAGCTCCTGCAAGACACAGCGTTAGCTGTTCACGGCTATCAAAAGCAGTAACCCAGCTGCACCATAAATAACCGGCAGTGAATTAAACTCTTAAAAGTGACAGGTATCTTCAGTTCTTACTGGAGCAAGTGTGTGCCAGCTTGGGAGACGTAGTGTCCTGACACCAGCTTCTCATGACAGACGAATTTCAAAATCCTTCCTTACTCAAGTAAACCAATCACTTCACCGGCAGTAGGATGTATGCACTGGCAGATACACGTCTTCTAACAGTGACAAGCGCAGCACAAAATCTTCTACCATGTTTTCACAACTGAAATGATAATAAATTAGTAGACCCACAAGACCAAGTTCATATTGCAGGATCCTTCTTCAGGTCACTGGGCTAAACAATGTTTTGCCTGCTAGTAAGACTCAAATAGCACCCTCTCCCTACCATGAGGTATGAAAGTATTCAGCCTTACAGGAGGGAAAAAAAAAAAAAACACCAAATTTTTTTTTTTTTTTTAAAGTTAGAGCAAGTATTTAGTTTGCAGAGGGGAAAAAAAACATCACTTTGGCATAAAGTAGAGAGAGAGTGGGGAGGGGAAAAAAAGGTTGGCAAAGATAAGCAAAAAACACAGAGAAAACATTTCTTCAGTGCAGATAGAAAGGGTAAAAAACTTTTCAGTTGTTAGCCTATTTGTACAAGTTTCAAAAGTGTTCTGAAGAAGTAAAACCGCGGGTGGCATGAATCCCATGTAACATACATAAAAGACCAGACCCTTCTCTTAAACTCCTTTGCCGAGTCAGGCTGCACTTTTTTCCCACTGCAGCCAAAGCTCATCTACTTTTTTTTTTTTTGTAGAGAGCTAGTAAAAAGCAACTCTAACTCGTCTAACTTGTGTTCTAAACAAAAAAAAGCACAAAAATCTGGGACTTACACCACCGATCAAAACCAAAGGTAGAAACCACCTCAAGCCTAATTTATCTTTTAGCTCCTTCAGTACAGAAGTCCAATATAACTACTCATTACCCATTTTCAAGAGTCAGGCTAATCCATTTATGTGGGTTATTATTCAGAGAGCAGGAGAGAGCAATTATACCTCTCCATGAAAATAAGTTCACATTAGCATATTCCTATCAACTCCTGAAGGTTCACTTCTGTTCACCTAGTACCTCACAGAAGTGAGAATGATATATTTGTGCACAGATATGAAAAACAGTAGTTTCAAAAAATTAACAAGTGAAGTAGCCCATTCTGGAATCAAGACTGCCTGCCAGCCTAGACATCAAACAGCCTCCTGATTTCTCACTTTGCTTTTCCTTGGAAGAGTCTTTATGCAACTTAAGGGGTTCTAGAAAACAAAATTAACTACTTTTCTAGCCAAGAAAAGTAATAATGTACTACATAATTTCCTACCACTACTACAGCTACCTGTGGAGTCTTAAGAAATTACAAACGCAAGAGAAGATTGTCTGGGATCTTCAGAATTAAGGGAGATGTTCAGGCAAGACGACCTACATTAAAGAATGGTCCACACAGTTGAGGAGGTTTGAACACTCTCTTTCAGCTGGAAAAACAAGACAGGAATGACATAAAAACTCTCAAGTGGTACTAAAATTATGTGCCTTAGCAGTATCCCATATATAGTTAGGTCCCCTTCACAGGGTGGTACCCTGAATACTGCACAATGAAAACAGAGGAAGAGTCTGGCTATAGACATTAGTATAAACCTGCTTTTATAAGTATTGTTTTCCTTCTACAGAACAAAGAGTGAATTATTCCATGTAACATTTTATTCTCCTGTAAATGAAGAATACAGCATGCAGACTTCCTGTAGTGGAACACATTTTTCTTTTCCATATGCAATTTAAACTGCCAAGTTTAAACACAGAAAAATAATATATGTATCCATGGATATCTAATTTTAGAAAGACAAACAGTTCTCCTGCTCCAGCAGCGGGGAAAAAGATGTAATAACTATTTGTTCCTTACCAAGTCATACGGAAAGGAACTATGACAGTACATGACATGCGCAGAAGGTAGTAAGGACTGGAGTTGGGCAAGTGCTTACGAGGGAAACAAGGCTTCTGTGGCTCTGCATCTGAAATAGACTGACTACAGTCAAAGCCATCACATCTTATTGCCAGCCTGATACGCTAATTTTTCCAAAATGGAAAAGCTTTGAGAAGAATAATGCCTTTAGAGCCTTTGCAGCCATTTTCAAGCCCTATGCCGTGTTAGTAAGCACTGAAATTGGCATCATTACGACTCCATGAAAGGAACTGTAACGTCTGTATGTAATTTATATGCATTTTTTCCCCAAAGTCATTGTGGTTTTGGCTTACGGAATTTAGCCAGAAGTCTTCAGAAACTTAGCTGGGAGATTTTTATACCTAGAATCTGAAGCAAAGAGCATCTAGATATTTTTATTGCATGCAAACACACCTTCATCACATATTATAGTTCTTGCAACCAAAAAGGAGTAAAACCCAGCATCTGAAACGTACTACAAACATCCCAAAGGGAATACAGCCTGAAAAACAAAACAAAAAATTCCAAGAGACAGTCGAAATTTGTTTCTTTTCTAAGAAAAAAGAAAGTCACATTTCTCAAAACAAATACCTGGATATAAATGTAGACGGTCTGGAACACTATGAACAGCTAACAGATCCGCCTGAGCAAGCAAACTAGCCAGGAAACATAGGACACTACTAGTAAAGAGTTTTCTGAAATCAAAAAGTAGCATTCTTTTTATTTTTAAAAAAGAAGAACTGGCACCAGAAAAGCTTCTGTGGAGAAAGTATTTTCTGTTGACACAAAGCTACAGAAAACCGCTGGAGATGCACTGTTTCAAAGTATTTTGGATGCTAAGTATAAATTCTTTCCTATTCTGACTGTAAAAACAAATCATGCATGCTTGAATTTTAAAGTTTATTTTCTACTTTAGTTTTTAGGCAACATAATAAACATACTGAAACCTTTAAAGGAAAATAATTATGTTCACTATAGGACACATTGTTTCTGTATTAAGAGGTCCCAGTAAACAACAAAGGCAAGCATCTAAAAAGTGGATAAAACCCAGTATGTTACGGGTTCTGGAGCAGGAGGACGGACTCTCCTTACAAATGGAGTATCAGTGCTGGGAAACTGGTGCCAAAACTAAGGTATGAAAAGGCCCTTATATTTATCTTAAGAAGCTGTTAAAGGTAGTAGCACTCTCCTTAGTAAAAGTCACTAGTCTCTACTACTAGCAAAATTTATTCCTGTCAACAGAATAGAGTTCCTCAGAATTACAAACTGTCTAATTAGCAACTGAGTTAGCTAGTTTCAATTATGAACAAGCTTTATAATTCAGATATATCTTCAGGTAGTATTACACAATTTATAAAACACTTTCATTCTTTAAATATACTATTAACTAGGTCCGTGAAAACAAGAACTGCTATCTCACCTTCAGAACTGAAACGTGCCTCGCATTTCTGATCTCTTGTCCAGAATCAGCAGACAAAAGTTTACCAGTCCTCAAGGCATGCTGAATCCTATTTAAACTGCCCAGGTCACCTGGACTTGAAAATTACGTTTATTTTCCTTCCTCAGCTCTTGCACAGAGAAACTCCCCACAGGATTGTACCGATCACAAATATTTATCGTAAGAAATCAAATTAGTAATCTTGGGATGATCTTAAATGCTTGCTTTTATTTGTTGACAATGTCATTAACAGAAGGCAAAAGCATCTGATCCAGAAGGACAGAGAAAGGAAATATAATGGGATTATCACGGTATCAAAAGTATGACAAGGCTTATGACTTTTTAAGGTTGGACACTGAAAAGTTATTGTCCAACCTGAGAAGTTGCTAACGTTAAATCCCAAGAGACATATACCCTCTCCTTAAGTTTGGTAAAATATTGGTCCGAGATGCACCTATTGTTCAATGTGATTTGCAGTTTAATTATCTTGGTTAATAAAAACATTAAAGTACACACAACTAAAATAAATTTCATTTAAGTAGATGGTCTGAGGACAAAGTAACTACCCACACCCACCAAAAAACAAAAGGTCTGTAGAAAGTCCAACTGAAAAACAAAATAACAAAGCATTTTTTAAAGGGCAGTTTTGAAATTTACTATAAAGTCTAGAAATAGCCACTGAACAATTACAATTATGAATTTAGCTTTCCGAATTACAACTGCATTGTGCAATTTCAGCGAGTTATGCTGGATTCCATGCAAGGCACTAACACCCCCATCTCAAAGTCCTACCAAGACCTTATAAATTACAGACCAGCTGACCTCCCTTCTCTAACTCTCTATGTGGTTCTTTGTCAGTGCCCGGCTCAATTTTCTGTTTCCTTATTTTTATCACACATGAGAACATTGGGATATTTTGACTACTTATAGTGTTCAAAATGTTTTTGAATGAAAATAGCCAAAGAATCCAAATAAAATTAATCAAGGGAAAATAATGATACATGACACTCATTTCCCTCTGTTAAAACCTTGCTTTTTAACCCAAATTTTATCTCCTAAAAGTTTACCAGCCAGATTTCCTCCCCCTGTTCCAGCCACTCAGGCACTGCAAAGTGGCTGAACCTCTCTCCCAGCAGCCAGCCAAGAATTCCCTAATTTCCGACCCATGCAGTGACCCAGGCTGGAGCGTTGGGCCAGAGGTGCCCTGACAATCAGGTAGCCCTTGTTTTCCACTGCCTGTGCTGAGCAAACCTCGACACAATTCTTTTTTTCAAACAATACAACTTTAAAACAAACCAAACAAAGGCTCCTAAAAATCCCCATAACAGGGAGCTGAAACATGTTCATGAACACACAAAAAAACCCCTTAAACCTGATATAACATCACTTAGGAAGCCCAAACCCTGGTCATGAGCATGTGTTCAAGACCTGACAGACAGGGTAGTCTGAAACATGATACAGTCTCTTTGATACAGCTCACTAGTTTAGAAGTGGAGGGGCCGTATCCCATTAAAAATAACAGGAAATTGACCACAGCAATAAATCTAAAGGTTTGGCTGCTGCAATTTCTTCTCTTCCATGAGCAGTTGTCGGTGTGCAAAAACCATGCAACTTTTTCTTTTTAAAAAAGAAAACAAACAAGCAATTAAAAATCACTCCAAAACTGGAGCTTTCACTCTGTAATAGCTTACATCAGCCAGTCACAGCCTTGTGAGACCTAGATCCCCAAGATCTTCTCCCTGTCATGCCAGGATATCCTGTTATATTTTGATGGTTTACTGCTGCCTCCAGGCAAAACCATGTCACTGAGAAAGTTAAGTCAGTACACTAAGACTGACAAGTCCCAAGGAATCTCATCAAAGGCTTTGCCTTCTGACAGGACTTGTGTTACTCTTTTCATGCAATTTCTGCACCCAAGTGATCTCTCTATCTCCTCTGATAGCATTTTTCTCTTTATCTACTGAAACGAATTAAGATCTGAGACGACGACAGCTTCTTCTAATGGCTTACCAACGCTTAAAAGGGACTGCACCAGCAGAGTTATCTCTGCGAATCCCACTAGTGGAGATGCAGTTTCTGCTGGGCTGGAGAAAAAGGGATGGGGGGCAGGGAAGGGGTAGCCAAGCCTCTTCCTTGAATGGAATAAAATACATATGCCAAAGGATTTCATTCAACTGGCAGAGACTACACCGAGCTTTTTGCCAGCGTAACTGTGTCTATTGTGGGTATGACTTGTTTTCCCACTCCTAAAAGGCAGAGCTTTGCCAACAAAACTTTAAAGACTAAGACCAACAGTGTGGGTGTGGGGTTCGGTTTGTTTTCAGTACACACGAGTGAAGTTAACCATGGTCCAGTTTCCTGCCAATCTAATCCGCACGTCATATAATGCCAGTATTTTCTTTGTTTCTTATTCTGATTAGGTCCTACAAGCATTTCTGGAGCAGACTTTTCAGTCAGGCAATCCTCCTCTGAAGCCTTTTTTTTTTTTTTTTTTAAATCCCAGTGTAAGATTCCAAAGGTTGGAAAAATATCAGGGACAAGTGGTTCAATACAAAGAGCAGATATCTACTTTAAGAGCTAAAAGCACTTCTAAAACACGTATATTTTTCCTACATTTAGACAACCAGGACATGCTAGTTATATGAGGTATTTACAATGGAAAGATCAAACCACTGCACCTACTAAAAAAAAAAAAACCAAACAGCAACAAAAAACCACTCTTCCAGCTCTAGAGACTTAAAAACCAGAAGCTGAACCTCCTTGCACTAGGACTAATTATAGCAGAGTAGTTACAACATGTTTGGAGATCACCTCACCTATGAGTATATGCCAAAACCAGGGCTCAGTTCTTTCCTGCTACCCTGGAGGAAAGTGGGAGGGATGTAACTTCCATTTTGGATCCTGCAGGACCCCAAGAACTATCTCCCTTTGGAAACATATATAGGAAACAGACCTGAAAGATATTCCTCTCCCTTGCATAGATTATTTTTGTAAAGCAGTTTCTTTGACTGTAAAAGCTATGCTAGAGCTGGGACTGCTATGTGCATCTTCTCATTTCAGTCACCTGATTTTGAATCTCAACCAGTTCCTGATCCCAAGCATGAGAAAGACACCACATATTTTTCAGAAGATCTGCCTCCAAACACAAAAGCTTGTTAGCCAAAACGTTCCATTTCTTGACATTACTTCTGGATAGTCTCTTCTCTAGCATCAAAAGGCCTAATACAGAAGTCCGAAAAGTGCATGGTAATCCCACTGGCAGTAAAAGTATGTTACATCGGCAAAGGAATCATCATCAGGCCACCAAAATGACCTTCCACTAGCATATTAGAAGGGAGAGTTCGAGCTATGGGATTCCTTCATGCTTGAGGGCTAACTCTTACCAATAGCCACCCATCCGTCATACATTGTTTTATGTCTGCTTTGATTTCATTTTGCTGCAAAAAAAGGGAATGCACCTCAGAAATGTTACGGACCACCAGACTTGTTTCATATATTATCAAAGCTAAACATTCAAGCATTCTATGGAGATTAAGAGATTAGAGTCCAAGTTTTTATTCTTCTGTGTGTAAGGCTCTCTCTTTCAATCAAATTATAAAGTGGAGTTCAAGGTATGTTGTTAATTCCTGAGGGGAAATGATACATAACCCACATGCACAAAGAAGTTGGCTTGCATGCGGTTGTTTTTACAGCATGGAATCTGTTTCAATCTATGTTTGTTTAACAAGATGCAAGTCTAACAATGGTAATTTACTAAAAGCTTGTGCACTAAGTATGTACAATACCAGAAACAATGGTCATAACTCCTTCCAAAGATATAAAACCATCTACAAAACTACCAAAACATAAGCACTGCCCCGGATTAGTTGTTTCAAAACCCCACATTCCAAACAGCTTCATCATTTCAATAATCTATCTATAAACACTTTAACTAATTTTGGACTACTGTTTCACATTCCAGCAATGAGTTACTGCTAGTGAATCCAGCACAAAATTTCACTATTTGTATTTTCTTCTTTTTTTTTTTTTTGTAATCCATAGTACCATTACTGTTTGCTCAGACATCTTTTGCAACAGTAAATCTTGGCTTAAGTATTGTACTAGAAACACCTATCGTTTAAATACCTATTTACTATTAAGCTCCTCAATCTATATTTAAGCACTTGAATAACCAGCAGCTTGTACAACTAATGGTCAGTGACAACACAGCTGCAGGAGGTGAAGTGGCATTCTGCCTTTCCAACAGGCCTGTTTGTCACTGCCCAGGCCCAACCTGCATCCTGGAGGATTACAACCATAATCACATTTTGAAATGATTCATTATTTACAACAGTTATTTGAGGCTTACTAGATGATATTCTGTTCTCTCTTAAAAGCTGATATAGCTAAATGAAACTCTGTGATGAACAACCTCTGCCTTTAGCTATTGCATCAGATAGGTCAAAACTTCTTCAATCCCTACCCTGTGTGTTCCCAACACATGTACGTTACGGAACGTATCTCGCCATGATTTATGTTAATACCTTACCTGCTTAATGTCTGTGTCAGAAGACTGAACTTTTCTTTGTCTTGCTGAACATGCGGACTGTAAAAAAATGTTGGTACAACATTTGCATTTTGCTTTTACAATCAGAGCCCGGATACAGTTTTAAGGCAAGAGAGCGTGGAAATTTCTAAACGGGCAAGTCACTTCATTAAAAAGGAATCAACCAGAAAACAACCAGGTGTAGCAATTCTCATCGAGGCTCATTATCTTAGAAAACAATTAACAACAGCAACGTTTAAAAAGTGTGTTAAAAATGTTAGAAATACTTGCTTGGCAACAACAAACGCTTCCTTAATGCACAAACCTATTCCTGAGGACAACTGGGAGGGGGAGTTGCAGACAGTTATATTGTAGTAAGGTCTGTAAACTATGGGTCTTTACAGCACACTTCTTACTACCTTCAAAAATAAAGTGTTTCACATTTCAGATACGTTTGGTCTTAATTAACTGTGGCAATCAGTCAGCCATCATTCAATCACACATACTTGGAGGGTGACTCATCAGATGTCAGGTGTTTAACTTGCATGTTCCTCAAGTAACCATCTAACTGCTGACATTTTTTCTCCCGTCTCCAAAGCATCACGCACAAATGATCACAGTAGCAGAAAATTTGCATCAGAGGATTAATATCGTTAGTTATCATGGTTAGGATTAATATCATTAGGAGAGATCTGCAATGCCATAACCGCTCTGAATCTTGTAACGACCATGAGCTAAGCTGCAAGTTGTCTCTGTAAAGAAAATAATTAAGGGAATGGAATTTCCAAGATGATTCGCAAATCCATTTTTTCTGGTAATGTTCTACTGCTCTATTCTTCAGCCAGTACAATGCAGGCATCATCATTATTCTATTTCTTTAAAAATATAAATTCAATGGTGCTACCTATTTGAAGTAGATCTGTCATTTTAATTTAGCACATTTCGAAAAAGTAGCACGTCATACACCTCATTGTTTTCCCCATTACTGGCAGGTGTCAATGTATTCAGCACTTGTAGAGCATCTGGTTAGCAAGATGTGGCAGCCTTCAAGTTTTGGAATTCCTTTCAGCGCTTCTCTAAAAGAGAATTGTTTTGATCCCCAAGTTGGTCCAGATGGTATCTCAGTCGTCCAACTCCTCCTTTCGAGATAGCTGCCACTATTTGTACCACAGGGGTAAGCAAACAGGCTTTTCAAAGCAAGCCATCACTACTGGAGATGACCTATCTAAGGAAGTTTGTAACATCTAAATTCTCTAATAAGCACTGACAGGAGAGTTTTTGTAAATGCAAACTATTTCTCCAGTGTGTCAGACTAGAGCTTTGAAGTCTCATGCAGCTGCTGGGCTGGGAGCACCAGGCAACGGATTTCCTCAGAACTCTGAGTGCTGATCCTAAAATTGCAACGAACAGCCTATATGGTTGGCTTGGACTGAAGAGCCTGATCCCACGGCCGGCAGAATGTCAGAGCTTGCATGGAAAAATCAACACACTGAAAACACTTAACAGCAACACAAGGAGGCAAGAAGAGCAATTCTCTAAAAGTAAATACTGAAGACAAGACAATTCCCATTACTAAAGCACCTTGTGCAATGCCCCATGTGCCTAGCAGTCCTCTTCCTGTCCCCCCAACTCAAGCCAACCTCAAAAGCCACAAAAAAAAAAAGCCCAGAATATCTTTCTGTAGCAACATATAATACAGAAGGCACAGCAACACTGACAATCAATGCACAAAGGAAAAAACAAGGGGAAAGTCAAGCAAGTTTCTTCCATTTTAGTAGTGCCTGCTGTCTCCCGCAATGCTGCCATTACAACACTGTGCAGGCCAAGCAAAGCCAAAGCCTTTCCTCTGGCTACTTTGCCTGAGCAATAACTTAATGCAATTCATCATGTAACCAAATAAATAAAACGCTTTTTTGATCCTTCAATAGGAAAAAGTACACGTAGATGTACATGAAGAGAGATCCCTTGATAATGGAAAGCACTGCAGACTTCAGCTAGGCTTCATGTACCAAAAAAATTTACAAGTTAATTATAAGGGTATCCTCGACCTCTTGCAAAATAAGGCCAACTTTTCCACAAACTATACAAAAACCACTGAAGTAAATGCACCAGAAGCACTGTATTTCTGCAAACCCCAGATAATTTAATATAAATATGCACATTTTACAAATAGGTGCAATTTTCAGCAGTTTAATACAGTGAGAAAAGAAATGCCAGTGCACATTTCAATCTCTACAATTTAATCCCTGTTACTTGCGCTGAATTTTCATCTAGTCTGGACAGCTATCAGAAATTGCATTTTGCAGCTACTAAACGAGTTTTGAAATGAAATAGGGAAGTGTTTATTTGTGCCTTTGGGATGGAGGCATGTTAAGGAAACAGTTAACGAGTGTAACGAGTAATACCTTGCAGTATACAGAAAAAGATACTTGGCAGTATCTTTTCTACCATGGTGATGGAGCACTTTGGGGGAGGGGGGGAATAAAAATCAGATATTATTATTATTATTAACCCTTTATTACAGATAAAACAACTGAGATGTATAAGAGGTGGAAATGAGGTACTCAAGGTTTCTTAATAACCCCAACCAATCAGAGTAACCAACATTCCTCAACATTTTGGAGAATTCCTTTGTCTAATCCAAACTGGAAGTGAAATTATCCTTCTGGAAGTGCAGAAAAAAAGCTGTGTAGAGAAAGTGATTGTATCAGTATGATTAAGGAAATCCTCTTCCTCGAGACTGGTTTCCCCACCACAACACTGCAAATTCAACAAACCATATTCAGTCCAAGCATTTAACAGCTATTTACACTTTAGGAGCTCTTTTAGTTAGCAAATATAACATTGCCCTTAAGCTACCAAGGAAAAAGTGTCATCATTCCAAGAAATGCTCCAAAAATAAATCCCAATGAATGAAAAATTAGAAGTCACCTACTCTCCAAAATTACCAGACCTGATTTGGAAAATACAGCAAGTTCCTCAAATAAGGCAAAAAGATATAAGAACTATCAAAACAGTTTGTTAGAGAAATGAGGTCAATTTCTGCAACTATTCATTAGTCCTACATCTCTAAATATATAAATACGTTTCACTTGGATAAAAGTTTTTCAATAAAAAGCCAGACAAAATCCCAAAAAACATTCTCAGTTTTGTGAACACCAAATATTAACTCCATTGAAGGGATATGGAAAACATACCCATGTGCAAGTTATTTTGATTTTTTAATGGAAGGATTCATTTTGCCAGTACCCATTCATCTTCTTTGAAAGGTGTGTTTTCTATTCACCCAAACACTAAAAAAGTAGTTTTAAAGTATGGCTGATAAGGCAAATATTCCAAATACTGCACATGGGTTTTTTTTGCTTGTGCTCTAAACCAACAGAATATATTTACTCCATGTAAAATTTTTAAATTAAATACCAAGCTAATAGTATTTCACACTAGAACCTGAGAGAAAGAAATTAACTCCCTTGTGAATGTCACAAATATCGCTTTATGTTACACCTCAGCATCAAACCATTTTGCTTGGAATTGCTGTGATTAACACTTTGCTGACCATAGAAATCAAAGTGAAAATGTTTAAAAATATCTTTTCTTCAGCTTGTTAAGATGGATTATATGCTAAGTTTATTTAACAAAAACTTGCTACCTTTTCCATCAGCCTTAGCAATTTGGAGAACACAAGAAGGGTGCTAATTCTCCTTCAAGGTCTGAATCTAATAATCCACTTTCTGATACCTTCAACATGAGGATACATCACGGCCAGAGAAGGGCACTTTTTCCACATACACTAAGGTCCTCTCTGTCTTGCCACAAACGGATGGGAACCCTCACTTGCTGTTTCCCCTTCCTACCTGGTGCTGTTGTGATTGAGGCCAACTCTCTCTGCATCTACTAATAACTGTTCTGCTTCCTTATTGCCACTGCAAAATCACTCTTCCGCTAAATGTAATCCAGGAATGTCTGGAGGCAGTGGCACAGGCAACCGAAACCACTGTACTGGAGAACCCCTTTCTTTCCTTTCCTGTTCACTGGGGGCTCTCTGAAATTACTTCTCTTTGATGTCTTCCCACCTTCAGGACGGACGATTGGCCCCCCCGGTCACTGTGCTAGGGCCACTGCTTGCTCTTCCTTCTCCTCTCCTGTAACTTTGCATCACTTCTTTGACATGGCTGGTCTGGAAGGCTCCAAGAACACATCCCTTGTTTTTTGCACATATGTTGCTGTACCATACACATAGCAAGAATAGAAAACATTTTTGAATTAGAAGAGTAAATGAGACTGCCTCAGACAGGCTTAGAAAGTGAAAGTCAGTTTTTAAAGAGTTAACTAGATCTTGATTTGATGGTATCTCTTTGAAGTCTCCAATAACTAAAATTAACTTTCTGGGTTTTAAATGTAATTTTCACATCGTAAACCTAAAAAGCAGAGGTATTTCAGAAAAGTAGCTTTAGATAGAAACCTGACCTCTGGTGAAAAAGCAGCATAATGTAGCAAAGGGGCAAAGAGATTGCTCCAAAAGAAGGGGTTTTTTACTGCTCTTCTGTTCAGATGTGGAAAATTCACATCCAAATAATGTATTGCTAAACACCGAAATCAGTCAATTTCCTAAAAGCCATTCTGGAAGATACCACTCAAATCCTTCTGGAAGACAGTACACAGCAGAATCCTCTGTCTACAACAGACTCCTCTTTCATTGGCATTATCCAAATGTGTTTCCTTACACGGTGCGAACTACTGGACCTTTAATGCATGCTAATATTCAAAGGGTACTAGAACAAAATACTGATCTAGGCTAACAATTTGCAACAACCAAATCATACCACTGCAGTTACACCTAACACAAACCTTGAACACTGATGCACTTCAAAGGCCCAACCCTGGCCGATGAATGCACTTACCCGACAAAATATACCAGCAACCAATATTTCTGTGTACACACGTGCAGCACAGACAGGGTCTTAAACTCATAGCGGTGTCTGGTTTCATAACATATGCCCTTCCTTATCAAATGTCATTTGTATTGCCATCCCTGCATCTGTCTCCACAGATGTCATCCCATGTAATGAAGCATATGGGCTTAAGCTGACATTGTTTGCAAACAGGAAGAGCTTTTGGCAAGAGGAATCGAACATAAAGTGTTCTGCGGGCTGCCTCTCTTAACCCATCTTTGCTTGGCTCCTCTGCTCAGCTGAAAGTGGTCGGCTACTTTCTGAGAGGGCAGAGTGCCAACCTAACAGATGGGCAGAAGTAAAGTCATGCCAAAGAACCAGAATGTGCATCTAATTTGATAATTAGGGGCTGAATTTCCCCTTAGAAATATTGCAATGGCAGCGCACACCAAGTTTCCAAGCTTAAGGGTAAAAGAATATGCTTCAGCCTATCCAGTTAAGGGTTAATTCTCAAAAAAACAACAAAAGTAAGCCATGGAGGAGGGAGGAGACCAACCATGGGCTCCTATCATTCAGGATTAGTGTTCTTCAAGGAAAGATGAAATAGAGAGAAGGGGAGGAAAGAAACAGTAAGATTAAGCCTTTATCCTGAAATAGCTCTCCACAAGGGACACCTGCAAATCTTGGCCAAGAGAGTTCTGTGGCCTTGCTGAAAATAATTTATGCTGAACAGAGATAAAAGCAAGGAATTGATGGCCACTTTACAAAGCATTAAACACAGCTTTCCTGTCCACAAGGAATAGCCAAGCCAATCGCTAGTAAAAGGCAAAGGACAAAGAGTGTTTATGGCTTGGTGGAAATCAAACAGTCATGTACACACGTACTTGGAACTGTTGACAATTATTGTCTTGGTTTTGATACACAGTGTTACAGAGCTATGGCATTCAAATCAAAAAGTTAATGGAGAGAGAGAGGAAGCTGGGGTCCCAACTGAAATTCTCTTTTCATAAGTTTTAAAAGTTTTCATGCAATAACACAGTGGTCCTGTAAGTATTTTAGAGTCCTGTTGAAGCAGGCTCTTCTGGGTCGTTTTCCTCTTCATCTTGTGTGTTCCCTCCCCTTTCTCAAACCACTTTACTCAGCAGGACAAGTGCCAAGAACCATGCAAGGCACAGTTTGGAAAAAACATTGTTCTAATTCATTCTTCTCTTTCCACTCCTAAAGTGACTCTTCAGAGTTACAGCTTTTAAAACAAAAATATTAAGAGTAATAACTACAATGGCTTCAGTTAAGTGGGATTTACAGGCTTATGTTTTGGATAAAATGAAAATTTTTAATCCTGTCTTTTTATCTTATAGCCCTGTGTTGAAATATTCCAAAAAGCTAACAGGTCGCTTACTCTCATCTTGCCTACTTTGGGAAGACGACGTTTTACGGGGGCTTTCACGTTGTTGGTAGATGGAAATTAGCTCTCCAGCACAAGTAGTGTTCTGAGTTAGATCCTCGGAGGAGAGCAGAAGGCTCAGCCACAGATTTAAAATAATTTAAAAGTGATAGCTGGTAAATGCCTAAAATTACATGTGCTGCTTTACAGACCTCCACTGAGACATTTTCCTCTGAAGAAATTTGTCAATGAAACGTCCTTTGTTCTACTGTCAGATTCTGGCAAGCTACTTCCCAGTATAGCGTGAGACTTAATTGGGCTTTTGTTTCATTACCATCAAGACAATGATGTCCAAATGAAGAGCACAACATAGGCAAGTGAGTGAAAGCAATCAATTAGGATGACCCTGAAACTATCTTTTAAGGGAAAGGAAGGGGCTACTTGTTACTGTGGTCATAGGCTAAAAATTCAAAATATAAACCTGTCACTTACTAAAATAATACATAGCTTTCAGAAGCAAATAAATTAAACAACAGTTAGTAACTACAAAGAAAAAGCATCATTATGAAGCAAGTTCAAGATTTTATACCACAGTGCCTCTGCCACAGCTTAGGAAAACATAGAATTGAGTTAGTGGATTAATATGAATGCTGGTGTCAAATTGGGGCAAACCCTCCCATTCAACTCTACCACGAGTGTCATATTTAGAAAGAGCCTAGATGATACAATAAAGGAATGAATGAACACAGAAAGAAACTGTCATGGGAAATGTTGGGTAACAATTAGTATGCAATGAATCAAGAAACTACTTAGCATCCCAAAAAATAAAATATGAAAAAAACAAATCTAAATATTATCCTGATAACTCTCAAATGCAGAATTACATTTGAAGGCAAAAGAACACAAAAGGAGCTAATGCATACTCTGCAGCAATAACGCAAGAGTTGATACAAAATCCACAAAGAAACATCAATTGGCAAGGCAGCAGCTGCATTTGCAAAGCCAAAAAAGTTTAATCAGAGGGGTAAAATCTCAAGACAAGCCTAAAGACCTTCACATTCAAGTGTTACTTCAGTCATTACTTACACTAAAAGTTGCAATCTCACCATTATAGGCAAACACACACCCTGGCAAGCAAATGACATCTATTAATGGAAACTGAGACTCAACCATAAGGGACATGCAGAAGGTCAAGCAGGGTATGCAGCAACGGCAAAACATTTGCCCATGGTCTAACTAAGGTGGGACTGTCCTGGAGGAGTTCTACCCCACTGTTCTGAAAATTCAGCTCTGCTTTTCGCTTTAAAACCTCATGTCTAGATTTACCTTTTGCTTTCATAAGTAAATGAGCACATGTGAAATACATCATGTCAATTATTTTCAGTGCCCAGAGTTTCCATGCTTAATGGTAAGAGAATATTCTAAAACTTATATATTTCAAGACTTAAATATTTCAGTATCTCTACCCTAGATGAGCCAAACATGACACCGTGCACCTCAGATACTTATTTTTTCAGCCAAAGTTCACAGTTGAAGGATCATCTATTAAAAAACAGCACTTTCTCCACAAGAGGCTAAAAAAAATAGCATAATGGTTGGTTAGAGCAGGTAAACGACACTGTTCACGCCATTTTTATTGCCCAACCTGAGATATCACACGGGTGAGTTTACCCCTCTTCCTGACACACAGACTTCTAAGAAACCGAAAGCAAGCAACCAAAATTCCCACACCATGATGCCATATGCTAAAGCCTTCTTTTGACTCATGCGTACTGGAGTCATCAATCTCTGGCACAGTGAAGGACACTGCTCCTACAGCACATACACCACACTTAAAAGTTCATTTAAAAGCCTGGGGTACTTCACAGAGCGAGAATAAGAAGTGATACAGCTAAACAGGTTGTTCAGCTTTTTGTACAACTTATTAAAGAGCACCAATTGCAGAGAGAAGTAGTATTACGCTTTCTTAGCCTGCATGTTATTACAATAGCATCTACCATTAAAAAAAAAATAATAATCTGTGAAAGTATCAGAGTTAGAGAGCTATTTTAGACAAAGTCAAGAAAGTAGCGAGAAAAAAATGAATAATCCCAACAGGAAAAAAAAAACCCAAACATAATTTAAGTGGTAATTAATTTAACTTTTATTACAGAAACATGATATCGGTACCTCCTGAAAGAGATTGTAAAAATAATGGAAAAAACCCTGGTGAGACAGGAAGCTTAAACACAGCTAATCTAATGATGACTTTCATAACAGAGGAAGCAAGCACGCTACCAAAGAGATGACAAAACCAGAGATTATTTTAGGCGTTTACTTATTCCCAGATCTAACTAAAAAGTGTGCTAAAGGAACTCAGGTTAAGCACATCAGTCTTACCACTACAGCTTTTTGTTTTAAAATAAAACCATAGCAATTGAGTTTGCAGGTAATAATCCTCCAGGTTTAATACAACAGAACTTACTTTGCAACAAGCTGTCACGAGTTACTGACCACTTTCACACACTCACCTTTGGAAATGCAATTTCCTGTTACCAGCTGATGCCCTGATTCTGCAAACCTCTACTCACATGAACACTCTGGTTTGGTCAGCAGGGCTGCAGGTTACGCTGGCGGCAGCGGGGCCGGTAAGCATACGCCAGAGGTTTTGGGATGCAGTGCTCACCAACTGGACTTCCTGCTTGGAGCTTACAGTGCCAAGGTAAACAATCACAATACCACATTGACAGGTCTGTCAGAAGTATGAGGCATTAACTAGATTTACTAGAGTCTTGGATAACTGAGTTGTAATTTTCCGCTCTCCTAGCATGTAACATAACGATGCAAGGTGTGTTACAATGCCAGCACGTACCCAACTGCAACACTTAACCTTTCGTATCTTAGAATTCGTGTGGATTGTACTGGCTTCTCTTGCATAAGACTCTGAGCCCCTTTTGTCTAATTATCCTGCTCCATAACTACCTCCAGCAAGAGGTCTGAATTTCACCTAATAAGTCTCAATTACCTATGCTTTATAGGTCAGAAGACATAAGACACAGTTGTCATCATCATGATCCTAGCAGGACAAGGATAGAGTAATCAGTGCTCAGTCTTACCAGGCATGGCAATCGGGCATTCTTTTGTTTTTAGTTTCCTCTGACCTTGCAGTTTGTCCTTGTAAAGTTCTCACTGTTCATGAGCTAACGCATCTGTGTTTAAACAAACTCAGTACATGAACTGCGTCCACATACTCGATAACGTCTTCTGCTTACACTTCCACCAGATCATCAGAACCACCATGCATTGCCACATTTCTTAAGAAGAGATGAAAAGTATACAAATCACTGAAAATATAATACGAAAGATTTGACACGTCATCTTTAAAGGCATATACAAACACTGCAATAAAATACTGTTATTTATTCCAGTATTTCAAAGTCTCCTAAATACAAAGGGAATTTTTCATTATCTGACACATTTCTAACTCCTGAGAGATATAAACTGCAGAGGTAAAGCTTACAGCCACGTCTAGACATCACTTTTCCAATGCAAAATGCCGCAAGAGTTGTGGTGATAGGCAACACACGATGCAATCGTACATAGCCTGTAATAAAGCACATCACATTTGGGAGACTGCAGATTAATGGTTTTCATCAGTTGACAGAACTACTCTTAAGCCATATACCTTTGATATTTTATAAACTTCATTTGCCTTTCCTATATTTCTCTACCATTATGGGGATGAGAGATACATTATGTTTTAAAACAAAACAACAAAAAAAACCCTTTTCAAGCTCTCCTCAGTCTCTTTTCCTAACAGGTGGAGGACTCACTGCATAAAGACTTAATAAAACACCCGACTGACAACATCATCCAGAACAGATTCTGCACTGTTCATGCACAGTCCCTTCTGCTGCAGTTAGCACTCGATACCCAGCACTATCACTTTGTTACACTGATCAAATTCTTTTAGGTTTGACCCCTTGTCCTGGTTTCAGCTGCGATAGAGTTAGTTTTCTTCCTAGGAGCTGGTACAGTGCTGTGGTTAGGATTTAGTATGAGAATAATGTTGATAACACACCGATGTTTTAGTTGTTGCTAAGTAGTGCTTACACTACTCAAGCACTTTTCAGCTTCCCATGCGCTACCGACTGAGAAGGCTGGAGGTGCACAAGAAGCTGGGAGGGGGCACAGCCAGGACAGCTGACCCAAACCGGCCAGAGGGATATTCCATACCATGTGATGTCATGCTCAGTACATAAACTGGGGAAAGCTGGCCAGGGGGCAGCAACTGCTGCTTGGGAACTGGCTGGGCTTCAGTCAGCGGGTGGTGAGCAACTGCATTGTGCATCATTTATTTTGTATATTCTTTTATCATTGTTATTATTATTAT